>NC_141323.1:20948100-21293100 GCF_037954235.1 Aulostomus chinensis | reverse complement strand
GGCGCTTCAAGAAAAGGTGTGTGAGGGAAGCTCGCTCATGCTGGTCCCCAAACACTCAAAGCTGCCCTTTCCTCACAATGAAACAAAAAAGCTTACAACACCTGGTATTCCCAGGCGGTCTCCCATCCAAGTACTAACCAGGCCCAACCCTGCTTAGCTTCCGAGATCAGCCGAGATCGGGCGTGTTCAGAGTGGTATGTCCGTAAGCTCTTGACTCTCACACACATGGGCTCTATATCCATTTCACACACTTTACAACCTCAGAAAAAAAGTGATGCGCAACAGCCTCAGGGTCTTTTCACACGCCAAATCGGTGTCCTGTCAATAAAACAAAAGAATGTTGATGTCATCGAGAGAAAAGTACTGCATCTGCCATCTGTCTTCTTCAAATTAACCACTGCATGAAATTCCATTCCAAAGCTGCAGAGGGCCCTTCAAGAAAAGGTGTGTGAGGGAAGCTCGCTCATGCTGGTCCCCAAAGTCTCAAAGCGGCCCTTTCCTCACAATGAAACAAAAAAGCTTACAGCACCTGGTATTCCCAGGCGGTCTTCCATCCAAGTACTAACCAGGCCCGACCCTGCTTAGCTTCCGAGATCAGACGAGATCGGGCGTGTTCAGAGTGGTATGGCCGTAAGCCCTTGACGCTCACACACATGGGCTCTATATCCATTTCACACAATTTACAACCTCAGAAAAAAAGTGATGCGCAACAGCCTCACGGTCTTTTTACACACCAAATCGGTGTCCTGTCAATAAAAGAAAAGAATGTTGATGTCATCGAGAGAAAAGTACTGCATCTGCCATCTGTCTACTTCAAATTAACCACTGCATGACATTCCATTCCAAAGCTGCAGAGGGCCCTTCAAGAAAAGGTGTGTGAGGGAAGCTCGCTCATGCTGGTCCCCAAAGTCTCAAAGCGGCCCTTTCCTCACAATGAAACAAAAAAGCTTACAGCACCTGGTATTCCCAGGCGGTCTTCCATCCAAGTACTAACCAGGCCCGACCCTGCTAAGCTTCCGAGATCAGACGAGATCGGGCGTGTTCAGAGTGGTATGGCCGTAAGCCCTTGACTCGCACACACATGGGCTCTATATCCATTTCACTCACTTTACAACCTCAAAAAAAATGTGATGTGCAACAGCCTCACGGTCTTTTTACACACCAAATAGTTGTCCTGTCAATACAAAGAAAAAAATGTTGATGTCATCTAGAGAAAAGTACTGCATCTGCAATCTGTCTACTTCAAATTACACACTGCATGACATTCCATTCGAAAGCTGTGGAGGGCACTTCAAGAAAAGGTGTGTGAGGGAAGCTCGCTCATGCTGGTCCCCAAAGACTCAAAGCTGCCCTTTCCTCACAAAGAAATAAAATAGCTTACAGCACCTGGTATTCCCAGGCGGTCTTCCATCCAAGTACTAACCAGGCCCGACCCTGCTTAGCTTCCGAGATCAGAAGGGATCGGGCGTGTTCAGAGTAGTATGGCCATAAGCCTTTGACTCTGACACACATGGGCTCTATATCCATTTCACACAATTTACAACCTCAGAAAAAAAGTGATGCGCAACAGCCTCAGGGTCTTTTCACACGCCAAATCGGTGTCCTGTCAATAAAAGAAAAGAATGTTGATGTCATCTAGAGAAAAGTACTGCATCTGCCATCTGTCTACTTCAAATTAACCACTGCATGACATTCCATTCCAAAGCTGCGGAGGGCGCTTCAAGAAAAGGTGTGTGAGGGAAGCTCGCTCATGCTGGTCCCCAAACACTCAAAGCTGCCCTTTCCTCACAATGAAACAAAAAAGCTTACAGCACCTGGTATTCCCAGGCGGTCTCCCATCCAAGTACTAACCAGGCCCAACCCTGCTTAGCTTCCGAGATCAGACGAGATCGGGCGTGTTCAGAGTGGTATGGCCGTAAGCTCTTGACTCTCACACACATGGGCTCTATATCCATTTCACACACTTTACAACCTCAGAAAAAAAGTGATGCGCAACAGCCTCAGGGTCTTTTCACACGCCAAATCGGTGTCCTGTTAATAAAACAAAAGAATGTTGATGTCATCGAGAGAAAAGTACTGCATCTGCCATCTGTCTTCTTCAAATTAACCACTGCATGAAATTCCATTCCAAAGCTGCAGAGGGCCCTTCAAGAAAAGGTGTGTGAGGGAAGCTCGCTCATGCTGGTCCCAGAAGTCTCAAAGCGGCCCTTTCCTCACAATGAAACAAAAAAGCTTACAGCACCTGGTATTCCCAGGCGGTCTTCCATCCAAGTACTAACCAGGCCCGACCCTGCTAAGCTTCCGAGATCAGACGAGATCGGGCGTGTTCAGAGTGGTATGGCCGTAAGCTCTTGACTCTCACACACATGGGCTCTATATCCATTTCACAAACTTTACAACCTCAGAAAAAAAGTGATGCGCAACAGCCTCAGGGTCTTTTCACACGCCAAATAGGTGTCCTGTCAATAAAAGAAAAGAATGTTGATGTCATCTAGAGAAAAGTACTGCATCTGCCATCTGTCTACTTCAAATTAACCACTGCATGACATTCCATTCCAAAGCTGTGGAGGGCGCTTCAAGAAAAGGTGTGTGAGGGAAGCTCGCTCATGCTGGTCCCCAAACACTCAAAGCTGCCCTTTCCTCACAATGAAACAAAAAAGCTTACAACACCTGGTATTCCCAGGCGGTCTCCCATCCAAGTACTAACCAGGCCCAACCCTGCTTAGCTTCCGAGATCAGCCGAGATCGGGCGTGTTCAGAGTGGTATGTCCGTAAGCTCTTGACTCTCACACACATGGGCTCTATATCCATTTCACACACTTTACAACCTCAGAAAAAAAGTGATGCGCAACAGCCTCAGGGTCTTTTCACACGCCAAATCGGTGTCCTGTCAATAAAACAAAAGAATGTTGATGTCATCGAGAGAAAAGTACTGCATCTGCCATCTGTCTTCTTCAAATTAACCACTGCATGAAATTCCATTCCAAAGCTGCAGAGGGCCCTTCAAGAAAAGGTGTGTGAGGGAAGCTCGCTCATGCTGGTCCCCAAAGTCTCAAAGCGGCCCTTTCCTCACAATGAAACAAAAAAGCTTACAGCACCTGGTATTCCCAGGCGGTCTTCCATCCAAGTACTAACCAGGCCCGACCCTGCTTAGCTTCCGAGATCAGACGAGATCGGGCGTGTTCAGAGTGGTATGGCCGTAAGCCCTTGACGCTCACACACATGGGCTCTATATCCATTTCACACAATTTACAACCTCAGAAAAAAAGTGATGCGCAACAGCCTCACGGTCTTTTTACACACCAAATCGGTGTCCTGTCAATAAAAGAAAAGAATGTTGATGTCATCGAGAGAAAAGTACTGCATCTGCCATCTGTCTTCTTCAAATTAACCACTGCATGAAATTCCATTCCAAAGCTGCAGAGGGCGCTTCAAGAAAAGGTGTGTGAGGGAAGCTCGCTCATGCTGGTCCCCAAAGACTCAAAGCGGCCCTTTCCTCACAATGAAACAAAAAAGCTTACAGCACCTGGTATTCCCAGGCGGTCTTCCATCCAAGTACTAACCAGGCCCGACCCTGCTAAGCTTCCAAGATCAGACGAGATCGGGCGTGTTCAGAGTGGTATGGCCGTAAGCCCTTGACTCTCACACACATGGGCTCTATATCCATTTCACTCACTTTACAACCTCAAAAAAAATGTGATGTGCAAAAGCCTCACGGTCTTTTTACACACCAAATAGTTGTCCTGTCAATACAAAGAAAAAAATGTTGATGTCATCTAGAGAAAAGTACTGCATCTGCAATCTGTCTACTTCAAATTACACACTGCATGACATTCCATTCCAAAGCTGTGGAGGGCACTTCAAGAAAAGGTGTGTGAGGGAAGCTCGCTCATGCTGGTCCCCAAAGACTCAAAGCTGCCCTTTCCTCACAAAGAAATAAAAAAGCTTACAGCACCTGGTATTCCCAGGCGGTCTTCCATCCAAGTACTAACCAGGCCCGACCCTGCTTGGCTTCCGAGATCAGACGAGATCGGGCGTGTTCAGAGTAGTATGGCCATAAGCCTTTGACTCTGACACACATGGGCTCTATATCCATTTCACACAATTTACAACCTCAGAAAAAAAGTGATGCGCAACAGCCTCAGGGTCTTTTCACACGCCAAATCGGTGTCCTGTCAATAAAAGAAAAGAATGTTGATGTCATCTAGAGAAAAGTACTGCATCTGCCATCTGTCTACTTCAAATTAACCACTGCAGGACATTCCATTCCAAAGCTGTGGAGGGCGCTTCAAGAAAAGGTGTGTGAGGGAAGCTCGCTCATGCTGGTCCCCAAACACTCAAAGCTGCCCTTTCCTCACAATGAAACAAAAAAGCTTACAACATCTGGTATTCCCAGGCGGTCTCCCATCCAAGTACTAACCAGGCCCAACCCTGCTTAGCTTCCGACATCAGACGAGATCGGGGGTGTTCAGAGTGGTTAGGCGTAAGCTCTTGACTCTCACACACATGGGCTCTATATCCATTTCACACACTTTACAACCTCAGAAAAAAAGTGATGCGCAACAGCCTCAGGGTCTTTTCACACGCCAAATCGGTGTCCTGTCAATAAAAGAAAAGAATGTTGATGTCATCTAGAGAAAAGTACTGCATCTGCCATCTGTCTACTTCAAATTAACCACTGCATGACATTCCATTCCAAAGCTGTGGAGGGCGCTTCAAGAAAAGGTGTGTGAGGGAAGCTCGCTCATGCTGGTCCCCAAACACTCAAAGCTGCCCTTTCCTCACAATGAAACAAAAAAGCTTACAACACCTGGTATTCCCAGGCGGTCTCCCATCCAAGTACTAACCAGGCCCAACCCTGCTTAGCTTCCGAGATCAGACGAGATCGGGCGTGTTCAGAGTGGTATGGCCGTAAGCTCTTGACTCTCACACACATGGGCTCTATATCCATTTCACACACATTACAACCTCAGAAAAAAAGTGATGCGCAACAGCCTCAGGGTCTTTTCACACGCCAAATCGGTGTCCTGTCAATAAAACAAAAGAATGTTGATGTCATCGAGAGAAAAGTACTGCATCTGCAATCTGTCTACTTCAAATTACACACTGCATGACATTCCATTCGAAAGCTGTGGAGGGCACTTCAAGAAAAGGTGTGTGAGGGAAGCTCGCTCATGCTGGTCCCCAAAGACTCAAAGCTGCCCTTTCCTCACAAAGAAATAAAAAAGCTTACAGCATCTGGTATTCCCAGGCGGTCTTCCATCCAAGTACTAACCAGGCCCGACCCTGCTTGGCTTCCGAGATTAGACGAGATCGGGCGTGTTCAGAGTAGTATGGCCATAAGCCTTTGACTCTGACACACATGGGCTCTATATCCATTTCACACAATTTACAACCTCAGAAAAAAAGTGATGCGCAACAGCCTCAGGGTCTTTTCACACGCCAAATCGGTGTCCTGTCAATAAAACAAAAGAATGTTGATGTCATCGAGAGAAAAGTACTGCATCTGCCATCTGTCTTCTTCAAATTAACCACTGCATGAAATTCCATTCCAAAGCTGCAGAGGGCCCTTCAAGAAAAGGTGTGTGAGGGAAGCTCGCTCATGCTGGTCCCCAAAGTCTCAAAGCGGCCCTTTCCTCACAATGAAACAAAAAAGCTTACAGCACCTGGTATTCCCAGGCGGTCTTCCATCCAAGTACTAACCAGGCCCGACCCTGCTAAGCTTCCGAGATCAGACGAGATCGGGCGTGTTCAGAGTGGGATGGCCGTAAGCCCTTGACTCTCACACACATGGGCTCTATATCAATTTCACACAATTTACAACCTCAGAAAAAAAGTGATGCGCAACAGCCTCAGGGTCTTTTTACACACCAAATCGGTGTCCTGTCAATAAAAGAAAAGAATGTTGATGTCATCGAGAGAAAAGTACTGCATCTGCCATCTGTCTTCTTCAAATTAACCACTGCATGAAATTCCATTCCAAAGCTGCAGAGGGCGCTTCAAGAAAAGGTGTGTGAGGGAAGCTCGCTCATGCTGGTCCCCAAAGACTCAAAGCGGCCCTTTCCTCACAATGAAACAAAAAAGCTTACAGCACCTGGTATTCCCAGGCGGTCTTCCATCCAAGTACTAACCAGGCCCGACCCTGCTAAGCTTCCGAGATCAGACGAGATCGGGCGTGTTCAGAGTGGTATGGCCGTAAGCCCTTGACTCTCACACACATGGGCTCTATATCCATTTCACTCACTTTACAACCTCAAAAAAAATGTGATGTGCAACAGCCTCACGGTCTTTTTACACACCAAATAGTTGTCCTGTCAATACAAAGAAAAAAATGTTGATGTCATCTAGAGAAAAGTACTGCATCTGCCATCTGTCTACTTCAAATTACACACTGCATGACATTCCATTCGAAAGCTGTGGAGGGCACTTCAAGAAAAGGTGTGTGAGGGAAGCTCGCTCATGCTGGTCCCCAAAGACTCAAAGCTGCCCTTTCCTCACAAAGAAATAAAAAAGCTTACAGCACCTGGTATTCCCAGGCGGTCTTCCATCCAAGTAAAAACCAGGCCCGACCCTGCTAAGCTTCCGAGATCAGACGAGATCGGGCGTGTTCAGAGTGGTATGGCCGTAAGCCCTTGACTCTCACACACATGGGCTCTATATCCATTTCACTCACTTTACAACCTCAAAAAAAATGTGATGTGCAACAGCCTCACGGTCTTTTTACACACCAAATAGTTGTCCTGTCAATACAAAGAAAAAAATGTTGATGTCATCTAGAGAAAAGTACTGCATCTGCAATCTGTCTACTTCAAATTACACACTGCATGACATTCCATTCGAAAGCTGTGGAAGGCGCTTTAAGAAAATGTGTGTGAGGGAAGCTCGCTCATGCTGGTCCCCAAACACTCAAAGCTGCCCTTTCCTCACAATGAAACAAAAAAGCTTACAGCACCTGGTATTCCCAGGCGGTCTCCCATCCAAGTACTAACCAGGCCCAACCCTGCTTACCTTCCGAGATCAGACGAGATCTGGCGTGTTCAGAGTGGTTATGGCCGTAAGCTATTGACTCTCACACACATGGGCTCTATATCCATTTCACACACTTTACAACCTCAGAAAAAAAGTGATGCGCAACAGCCTCAGGGTCTTTTCACACGCCAAATAGGTGTCCTGTCAATAAAAGAAAAGAATGTTGATGTCATCTAGAGAAAAGTACTGCATCTGCCATCTGTCTACTTCAAATTACACACTGCATGACATTCCATTCCAAAGCTGTGGAGGGCGCTTCAAGAAAAGGTGTGTGAGGGAAGCTCGCTCATGCTGGTCCCCAAAGACTCAAAGCTGCCCTTTCCTCACAAAGAAATAAAAAAGCTTACAGCACCTGGTATTCCCAGGCGGTCTTCCATCCAAGTACTAACCAGGCCCGACCCTGCTTAGCTTCCGAGATCAGACGAGATCGGGCGTGTTCAGAGTGGTATGGCCGTAAGCCCTTGACTCTGACACACATGGGCTCTATATCCATTTCACACAATTTACAACCTCAGAAAAAAAGTGATGCGCAACAGCCTCAGGGTCTTTTCACACGCCAAATACGTGTCCTTTCAATAAAAGAAAAGAATGTTGATGTCATCGAGAGAAAAGTACTGCATCTGCCATCTGTCTTCTTCAAATTAACCACTGCATAAAATTCCATTCCAAAGCTGCAGAGGGCGCTTCAAGAAAAGGTGTGTGAGGGAAGCTCGCTCATGCTGGTCCCCAAAGACTCAAAGCGGCCCTTTCCTCACAATGAAACAAAAAAGCTTACAGCACCTGGTATTCCCAGGCGGTCTTCCATCCAAGTACTAACCAGGCCCGACCCTGCTAAGCTTCCGAGATCAGACGAGATCGGGCGTGTTCAGAGTGGTATGGCCGTAAGCCCTTGACTCTCACACACATGGGCTCTATATCCATTTCACTCACTTTACAACCTCAAAAAAAATGTGATGTGCAACAGCCTCACGGTCTTTTTACACACCAAATAGTTGTCCTGTCAATACAAAGAAAAAAATGTTGATGTCATCTAGAGAAAAGTACTGCATCTGCCATCTGTCTTCTTCAAATTAACCACTGCATGAAATTCCATTCCAAAGCTGCAGAGGGTGCTTCAAGAAAAGGTGTGGGAGGGAAGCTCGCTCATGCTGGTCCCCAAAGACTCAAAGCGGCCCTTTCCTCACAATGAAACAAAAAAGCTTAGAGCACCTGGTATTCCCAGGCGGTCTTCCATCCAAGTACTAACCAGGCCCGACACTGCTAAGCTTCCGAGATCAGACGAGATCGGGCGTGTTCAGAGTGGGATGGCCGTAAGCCCTTGACTCTTATACACATGGGCTCTATATCCATTTCACTCACTTTACAACCTCAGAAAAAATGTGACGTGCAACAGCCTCAGGGTCTTTTCACACGCCAAATCGGTGTCCTGTCAATAAAACAAAAGAATGTTGATGTCATCTAGAGAAAAGTACTGCATCTGCCATCTGTCTTCTTCAAATTAACCACTGCATGAAATTCCATTCCAAAGCTGCAGAGGGCGCTTCAAGAAAAGGTGTGTGAGGGAAGCTCGCTCATGCTGGTCCCCAAAGTCTCAAAGCGGCCCTTTCCTCACAATGAAACAAAAAAGCTTACAGCACCTGGTATTCCCAGGCGGTCTTCCATCCAAGTACTAACCAGGCCCGACCCTGCTAAGCTTCCGAGATCAGACGAGATCGGGCGTGTTCAGAGTGGTATGGCCGTAAGCCCTTGACTCTCACACACATGGGCTCTATATCCATTTCACTCACTTTACAACCTCAAAAAAAATGTGATGTGCAACAGCCTCACGGTCTTTTTACACACCAAATAGTTGTCCTGTCAATACAAAGAAAAGAATGTTGATGTCATCTAGAGAAAAGTACTGCATCTGCAATCTGTCTACTTCAAATTACACACTGCATGACATTCCATTCGAAAGCTGTGGAGGGCGCTTCAAGAAAAGGTGTGTGAGGGAAGCTCGCTCATGCTGGTCCCCAAACACTCAAAGCTGCCCTTTCCTCACAATGAAACAAAAAAGCTTACAGCACCTGGTATTCCCAGGCGGTCTCCCATCCAAGTACTAACCAGGCCCAACCCTGCTTAGCTTCCGAGATCAGACGAGATCGGGCGTGTTCAGAGTGGTATGGCCGTAAGCCCTTGACTCTTACACACATGGGCTCGATATCCATTTCACTCACTTTACAACCTCAGAAAAAAAGTGAAGCGCAACAGCCTCAGGGTCTTTTCACACGCCAAATAGGTGTCCTGTCAATAAAAGAAAAGAATGTTGATGTCATCTAGAGAAAAGTACTGCATCTGCCATCTGTCTACTTCAAATTAACCACTGCATGACATTCCATTCCAAAGCTGTGGAGGGCGCTTCAAGAAAAGGTGTGTGAGGGAAGCTCGCTCATGCTGGTCCCCAAAGACTCAAAGCTGCCCTTTCCTCACAAAGAAATAAAAAAGCTTACAGCACCTGGTATTCCCAGGCGGTCTTCCATCCAAGTACTAACCAGGCCCGACCCTGCTTAGCTTCCGAGATCAGACGAGATCGGGCGTGTTCAGAGTGGTATGGCCGTAAGCCCTTGACTCTGAAACACATGGGCTCTATATCCATTTCACACAATTTACAACCTCAGAAAAAAAGTGATGCGCAACAGCCTCAGGGTCTTTTCACACGCCAAATACGTGTCCTGTCAATAAAAGAAAAGAATGTTGATGTCATCGAGAGAAAAGTACTGCATCTGCCATCTGTCTTCTTCAAATTAACCACTGCATAAAATTCCATTCCAAAGCTGCAGAGGGCGCTTCAAGAAAAGGTGTGTGAGGGAAGCTCGCTCATGCTGGTCCCCAAAGACTCAAAGCGGCCCTTTCCTCACAATGAAACAAAAAAGCTTACAGCACCTGGTATTCCCAGGCGGTCTTCCATCCAAGTACTAACCAGGCCCGACCCTGCTAAGCTTCCGAGATCAGACGAGATCGGGCGTGTTCAGAGTGGTATGGACGTAAGCCCTTGACTCTCACACACATGGGCTCTATATCCATTTCACTCACTTTACAACCTCAAAAAAAATGTGATGTGCAACAGCCTCACGGTCTTTTTACACACCAAATAGTTGTCCTGTCAATACAAAGAAAAAAATGTTGATGTCATCTAGAGAAAAGTACTGCATCTGCAATCTGTCTTCTTCAAATTACACACTGCATGACATTCCATTCGAAAGCTGTGGAGGCCGCTTCAAGAAAATGTGTGTGAGGGAAGCTCGCTCATGCTGGTCCCCAAAGACTCAAAGCTGCCCTTTCCTCACAATGAAACAAAAAAGCTTACAGCACCTGGTATTCCCAGGCGGTCTCCCATCCAAGTACTAACCAGGCCCGACCCTGCTTAGCTTCCGAGATCAGACGAGATCGGGCGTGTTCAGAGTGGTATGGCCGTAAGCCCTTGACTCTTACACACATGGGCTCTATATCCATTTCACTCACTTTACAACCTCAGAAAAAAAGTGAAGCGCAACAGCCTCAGGGTCTTTTCACACGCCAAATAGGTGTCCTGTCAATAAAAGAAAAGAATGTTGATGTCATCTAGAGAAAAGTACTGCATCTGCCATCTGTCTACTTCAAATTAACCACTGCATGACATTCCATTCCAAAGCTGTGGAGGGCGCTTCAAGAAAAGGTGTGTGAGGGAAGCTCGCTCATGCTGGTCCCCAAAGACTCAAAGCTGCCCTTTCCTCACAAAGAAATAAAAAAGCTTACAGCACCTGGTATTCCCAGGCGGTCTTCCACCCAAGTACTAACCAGGCCCGACCCTGCTTAGCTTCCAAGATCAGACGAGATCGGGCGTGTTCAGAGTGGTATGGCCGTAAGCCCTTGACTCTGACACATATGGGCTCTATATCCATTTCACACAATTTACAACCTCAGAAAAAAAGTGATGCGCAAAAGCCTCAGGGTCTTTTCACACGCCAAATACGTGTCCTGTCAATAAAAGAAAAGAATGTTGATGTCATTGAGAGAAAAGTACTGCATCTGCCATCTGTCTTCTTCAAATTAACCACTGCATGAAATTCCATTCCAAAGCTGCAGAGGGCGCTTCAAGAAAAGGTGTGTGAGGGAAGCTCGCTCATGCTGGTCCCCAAAGACTCAAAGCGGCCCTTTCCTCACAATGATACAAAAAAGCTGACAGCACCTGGTATTCCCAGGCGGCCTTCCATCCAAGTACTAACCAGGCCCGACCCTGCTAAGCTTCCGAGATCAGACGAGATCGGGCGTGTTCAGAGGGGTATGGCCGTAAGCCCTTGACTCTCACACACATGGGCTCTATATCCATTTCACTCACTTTACAACCTCAAAAAAAATGTGATGTGCAACAGCCTCACGGTCTTTTTACACACCAAATAGTTGTCCTGTCAATACAAAGAAAAGAATGTTGATGTCATCTAGAGAAAAGTACTGCATCTGCAATCTGTCCACTTCAAATTACACACTGCATGACATTCCATTCGAAAGCTGTGGAGGGCACTTCAAGAAAAGGTGTGTGAGGGAAGCTCGCTCATGCTGGTCCCCAAAGACTCAAAGCTGCCCTTTCCTCACAAAGAAATAAAAAAGCTTACAGCACCTGGTATTCCCAGGCGGTCTTCCATCCAAGTACTAACCAGGCCCGACCCTGCTTAGCTTCCGAGATCAGACGAGATCGGGCGTGTTCAGAGTAGTATGGCCATAAGCCTTTGACTCTGACACACATGGGCTCTATATCCATTTCACACAATTTACAACCTCAGAAAAAAAGTGATGCGCAACAGCCTCAGGGTCTTTTCACACCCCAAATCGGTGTCCTGTCAATAAAAGAAAAGAATGTTGATGTCATCGAGAGAAAAGTACTGCATCTGCAATCTGTCTTCTTCAAATTAACCACTGCATGACATTCCATTCGAAAGCTGTGGAGGGCGCTTCAAGAAAAGGTGTGTGAGGGAAGCTCGCTCATGCTGGTACCCAAACACTCAAAGCTGCCCTTTCCTCACAATGAAACAAAAAAGCTTACAGCACCTGGTATTCCCAGGCGGTCTCCCATCCAAGTACTAACCAGGCCCGACCATGCTTAGCTTCCGAGATCAGACGAGATCGGGCGTGTTCAGAGTGGTATGGCCGTAAGCCCTTGACTCTTACACACATGGGCTCTATATCCATTTCACTCACTTTACAACCTCAGAAAAAAAGTGAAGCGCAACAGCCTCAGGGTCTTTTCACACGCCAAATAGGTGTCCTGTCAATAAAAGAAAAGAATGTTGATGTCATCTAGAGAAAAGTACTGCATCTGCCATCTGTCTACTTCAAATTAACCACTGCATGACATTCAATTTCAAAGCTGCGGAAAGGCGCTTCAAGAAGAAGTGCGTGAGGGAAGCTCGCTCATGCTGGTCCCCAAAGACTCAAAGCTGCCCTTTCCTCAAGCTGAAGTTAAAAGAATTTCAAATTAATCCTTCACAGGTACTTGTTCACAGAGATGGATGAAATAAAAATTGAATATATTCTAGTATTATAAAAATACAATGAACTAAATTATTAACAATGAGTAAGAGGATTTTCAAAACAAAACAAACAGTTTCTTTCTTGGTTCTGAACTTTCGTTTCACTGAAAATAAAAATCTTTTTTAGTTGGATAGTTTCACATAAAATACCCCCAAGTCATCCTTTACACCTCAATTGTAAGGAAAAAAAGTTTCCTCTACAAAAGATAACCCTTTTGTTTTTTTAAAATATACATCATATTTAATCCCTTTCAGAATCCTTAAGTTACCTTCTAAACCGGTATTCTTTAATTTACAACAACTAAAACTCAATATTTTACCTGTGGGCACACACACATTCATATGAAACACCTTAAATTTAATTTTTACCTGTTTCAGGCCTGTTTATTGAAGCTCGTGTGCGGTCGGGGCTTCACAACTGTAATGGCCGCTTCACTCGCAGCTGAGCACACAATAAAAGCAAGTGCATGTGTATGTTAGTCCTCAAAAATCCAGGGTTTTATTAGAAGGGGGAGAACGGGAATGGAGGATGAGAGTCTGAATGGTAATGGCAATGGTGGTGGAAGTCACAATCCAAACACTCACACGCAATGGCGGGACAGCGAAAGTCACGAAGAAGAAAACACAGCAGGACAAGGCACAGCAGAACAGCAGAGCCATCGGATGGAAACCCGTCTCTCTCTCTCCAATGTCCGTCTCCTTCAAGCATATTATCTTAATTTAGCCACAATTATCAAACATTATCTCGTGTCGAATTCGCATTACCTTTACTTTCGCTCCAAAAATATTACAACGCTAAAGCTACGATCTGCTGGCACATTAGCACGGAATGCTATCCCTAGCTAGCACGTCGCTAACCATGTACACATCCAGTCTCTTTTCACTATAACAGTTAGATAAAGCGCAAATACAGGCATAAATATTCACCTCTCGAAGGTCACACAGAAGTTTACATCAGGACCACCAGTCGTCGACCTCCAAAATAAACTTAAATGCTCTCCACACAAACGATGCCTCCCCTCTTAACTCTCTGGTCATTGCCTCTGTTTCTCTCCCCATGCGCGCTCACTACTCACCTCACAAACCTGCGCCACTAGTCCCACCCCTTACACAGTAACTTTCCTCTCATTGGCTTTTGCGGTCTTAATACACCCAAAGATAAGACAGGAATGAAATGATTGACAGGTAACAATTGAGGTTACATATAAACACGGCTTCTTCCCCTCTCCTTATTCTCAGATCACTGATCTTTTACAGACTCAGAGAACTTAAAGACCTTTATATGAATTTATTTTTTAACTGTAAATAGTTTTACTTTTTAAATGTTACATATTATATTTATGCTTTTAACCTGCTCACATTATAACCAATTTTAAAGATCATGAACTCTATTTATTTTTGAACTTTTTAACACATCTCTTTATGCTTTTTATGCGATGTAATTTATTTGATTTTTGTACAGGGCTACATGTTGTATGATAACAAGAGTGTATATTGTTTACAATGTGTTACAGTCAATGGGTGGCACGGTGGTACCGTTGTTAACAGTGTCGCCTCAAAGCAAGTTCAAGTCCTGGCTCGAGCACAGGTTCTTTCTGTGTGGTGTGTGCATGTTCTCTCCGTGCCTGCGTGGGTATTCTGTCTGCAATGGACTGGCTACCTGTCCAGGGTGAAACCTGCCTCTCACCTGAAAGCCACTGGGAAAGGCTCCAGCCTCCCCCTGCAACCCTTAACAGAAATAAGCTGGGATGCATGGAAGTATAGAAAGCGGATACAATGAAGCGCATACAAAGTTTTCGAATGCATGAAAAAGTCTCACCTTTTGTTTTTTTCATATTGGTTAGTTTGGAAGCATGGAATTTCTGACAAAGCCTAAGTTTGTATTGTTTATTCACTGATTTTTCTGACAATTTACAAACAAAGCTTTCAAAACTGAGAGGACAAGCAGTGGTGTTTAAGATCAACACCCAACATGGGGCTTGAACCAACAACCCTGAGACTAAGAGTCTCATGCTCGACTGACTGAGCTAATCAGGTTACGTCAGTGTAAGTCCCATAGCATGAAGCGGTCAGAGTGAGAGACTCACAGTCCTGTGAGTGATCACCCACCCACCCATCCATCCATCCATCCATCCATCCGTCCATCCGTCCATCCATCCATCCATTTTTCCGCTTATCCTGTTAAGGGTCACAGGGTGGGGCTGGAGCCTATCCCAGAGGGGACATTACCTTGGACAGGTCAGTGGTCCATCGCAGTCCACCGCAGCCAACAAATATTGACAGACAACCATTCACACTCACAGCCATACCTACGGTCAATTTAGAGTTGCATTTCCATTTGCATGTCTTTGGACTGTGGAAGGAAGCTGGAGTACCTGGAGAGAACCAGCACAGGGAAAACATGCAGACACTCTCAGGATTTATTCCAATGAAGCGCCTAAAAAAGGAGTGTTGGAACTCACTCAGATGAATGAGACATTATAAGCCATCAAATATATACATGTAGATATAGTGTTGGAGATCCAAGAAAAGAGGGAGAAAAGAGAAGAGAAGAAGAAGAAGAAGAAAAAAACAGCTTCTTTGACCAGATAACATAGTTGTCTATTTCAATGTTTGAGGTCTGAAAAAATAACTGATTAACTGTGAAATGTGATGGACAGGCAAGTACTTACTAGGATCAGGGCAGCTGGAAAATAGGCTCCTGCATCTGTAGGCAATATCAGAGACAAAGAAAAATCAACACAAATGAGCAGTCACTTGAACGATGCTAAAACCACTCTTTTTTAAACAAATACAACCACAGCTCCTGATCTATGGCCTTAAGTACACTGTAATCATGCCATCAGACAGATTCATGCCAGAGCAGTAGCCTAGCACAAGATGGAGGAACGTAATTGCATGTAAACACAGTCAGTGTGCACTCATCTTAATATGAACCGACTTAACTGTTGTGTGACACGTGTATTGTGTGTACTGTAAAATGGTTCAGACTATCAGAAAGCTTCATGAATTCACAGGCAAAATACAGATGTCGCACACATTAATTTGTGGAGGCTCGAGATGTAAAAAGTAAAGTCAACTCTCTGTGTTTTTTGGACTAATTTGCAAGCATTTTCAACATTTTGGCTAGCTGCTAAATCTGGCTAGCATGATGTGCACCGAGTGTAATTATCAATGCAAATGTGGCAGGATGAGAGGTCCCATCCTAGCAGTGAGACTGGTTGGTGATGCCTGACTTGGCTTGTACCATCATTAGCCAACCAGTGTGAGGCGCTGCTCTATAAATAGGGGCAGCATCTACCTGGTCAATCTCTTGCTCTTGGGGTCCGCGGTCCTCCCACTTCCTGGTCACCTCGCTTCCGCCTCTGATCGCCTCACGTCTGCCTTCTCGCCACCGTCTGTGCTGGTATGTAGCAGTAGCTCCCTGTAGCTCGTGTTGCATGCTGATCATGCACGTTTTTCATATTCACGTGTTTAATTGTAGGCGTCCGGCTTTTGGGACACGGTCCCTTAATCGCCGCTAGTGGGGAAACACCCCCCCCCCCCCCCCCGCCGATCTGACGTGCAGAGGCTGTTTGCCACAGCATACTAGCTGTGAAACCCTTTGCTCTGCATGCGTGCGATCTACACCTGATTGGCACAGCTGGTGAGCCGTGACACTGAGGAAGAACTAGCTGCTGCTTTGCTACCGGGCGCTGTCTTGCCAGACTATCCTGCTTTGCCAGATGCTCCTGCTTTGCTCTGGCTGCTGTTTTGCTACAGACTACCCTGCTTTGCTCTGGCTGCTGTTTTGCTACAGACTACCCTGCTTTGCTCTGGCTGCTGTTTTGCTACAGACTACCCTGCTTTGCTCTGGCTGCTGTTTTGCTACAGACTACCCTGCTTTGCTCTGGCTGCTGTTTTGCTACAGACTACCCTGCTTTGCTCTGGCTGTTTGGCTACAGACTACCCAGCTTTGTTACAGGCTCCTGCTCTATTAGCCTGCTCTGCTACTAGCCTGTTCTGCGACCTACTGGCCATCTACACATGTTTTGCTTGTTTGTTTGTTCACTGTTTACTGTGTTCACTGGAGTGCTCTGCTTCTGTGTTAATGAATTGGAATCCGCTGTGTTGAACTGGAGGTTGTTGCAGTAATTCACCTTGTTTAACCAGGGTCAGCCAGATCCTGATGTCCACCGTGTGGCGCCACTGAACTGTACTTCATGGTGCTCTGAAGGTTTGGATCTGCATTGTTTCCCATTCCTCCGCTTGGGCTTCAGGGTGTAGCAAGCTACTGGACGGCTATCCGTTAGCTCCCTGGTCTAGCAATGGAGAAATGAACTCGTTTCTGGTTATTTTGGGTTGTATTATTTTTCCTTGCTAATTTGTTTTTAATAATTAAATCTTGTTTCTCGAATTAATTTTTAAATTGTGGTTTGAGTTTGGTTCTGGTTTTTGTGTTTTTTTTTTTTAGTTTTGGTGTTAAATTATAATTCTTGTCATTTCGTTTCAGGTACTGGGAGCTCACGGTCCTGGCGTCGCTTTTCCTCTTGTGTGCTGTGCACCCCTGTTTTGCTTTAATCATGTGTTTTTAAATGTGATGTCCCAATTGATCAGGGTGTCTTCTGCCTTGGGATCCCTCACCCCCACTGGTAAGCTCCAGACTTGTTTAGATTCATTCTTGTTCTCTTTTTAATCTGCTGGCCTGTTTACAATAAAATATTTTTGTCATGGAACCACGTCTCCTGCCAATTAGTAAATGAACCTGTGAGTGCCTTTTGGTCTGTACGTTAACTATTTCCTTGGGCGAAATTCCCAAGGTGGCGTTGTCCGGCTTTGGTCACTATTATATTTTAATAAGTGCACCCCCCACTCGTGTGTGTCGCCACACAAACTGGAAACTTCACTTAGCCTCCACTGGCCTACAGACTTTGCGCCAGTGTCTACAATAAATGCAATCGCTACTCACCAAATGACTGTGATTGAGATGGATGATAACCAAGGCTCTGGCCTCACGTGCAGATCAGGAGATTCTCCTTGCGTCCATCAGGCAAAGATACTGCATGATACTGTTTTATTTACAGTGAAGTACTGTATTTTAGCATTACAGCATAGTTCTGTTAAACAGTCATGGGGTGTAATTTAACAGATTCCTATTAGAATTAACGGCAAAGTACTGTATTTTTATAAACAGGGTGATACTGTTGAAATCTTGTAGTACACTGCAAGCAATTGCTATAAATGTACAAGTCCCACCGCTTTCATAAAATTCATCACTGGATTCAGGACGACCCCTGCTACTCGGCTGCGGTGGGCGGGAGGAGGCTCAGGCCCAAACAACACTGACTGCAGCTTTAATTTAATCCTAGGTTGATGTAATACTCTGATAAATCAGTGGTATTTATTTCATGATTTTCATAGGAATAAGTTAAGAATAAAATGCAAGTTCATGGTTAAGCTAAAATTTACATTAGTATTATGAAGAAGATATTAAAATAATAAAATTTGTTTAAAATTTAACTTTCAAAAAAACATCATTTCATGGGGTGTGAATGTCTTTCAAAAATGTTAAAGTAATTCTATTACGTTAGGTTACGTGCGTGAGTTCATGACCTTTAGTGTTTACACTTCCGGGAGAAACGAGCGCGAGGAAGGAGCATCGTGTGAATGGCGTAACGTTATCGGAGTTTGGAGACTGTGTCGTCGGAGAGGAGTTTTTATCGGTAACGGACTGTGAACTGTAATTGACCGACGTGATCGGAGTGCGTGAATCGGATTCTCCGCCACCGATTGTGTTTTGAGCACCAGGCAAGTCCAGTTACAGAAGCTAGCGGGAGCTAGGCTAACGCTGTCCACGCTGAATGGAGACGCCGCTGCACGGACGGGACAGGAGCTTCGGATAGTCGCCTCGGGAGAGAGTCGTTAATGGAGGACGCGTCACTGCTGCCGAAGGAGTCGGAGGATGTGCCGCTGCTGCCGAGTCACGGAGGTCTGTTGCTGCGGGCTGCTGCGAGCGGGACGGTTGCTGCCACAACGAGCGAGGGATTCATCGGCTGCGGTCCGGTATTGTTGACTTCACCGACACACGGGGGGATCTGGTAAAGGTTTCCATCATGAGCTCCAACTAAAGCGGGCCAACGAAAGTAAACAAGAGTGCACTCGAAATAAAATTAGACAGTTGAAAAAAAGACAAACAATATACCCCGGGGTTCTTTTTATTTTCTATAGTCTTGTTTATTCAAGGTTTGAATGTGTTTTTCTGCAAGCTTTTAATACATTTTCTAAACTGAAATCTTGTGTTGTTTCATTGAATTTGTGTGTTGTTACTGAAGCTTTACAGCAGAGTTTAAAGGTCAAGTGTTCTCCCCATAGCCTCCATTTGAATATTTAAGAGTGAGAATCATACATTGCCCTAGATTGATTTTAATTATTCCAGATGGGACTTTTACCATACAAGATATTTGAAATGAGTTAAAGTGTTCCCTGTAAGCCTAAGGTGGGTTTTAATATTGGAGCCGGTGGTAAAAGGGTTACATTTAGAAATCTAAACCCCTGCTACCATGAGCACACATGGAAATAAAGACTCAACTGACCGCTCGGTCTACTTCAGCTAGCACACTGAACAATACTGTTGTTTACTTGCTGGCTGATAAGTGAGCAGCTGATGTTTGCAATAACATTGAAATAAACTAAAAATAGAGTCAATAACTCAAATCCTATCACCACCAAAGGAGCCACGTCTTTAACACTTCAATCTCATAGCGACTCCTCAGGATTTCTTCTTCTCTCCATTGCATTTTGTAGGAGGCTCCTGCCGGTCCACACTGCCTTCCCCCTAACAGATTCAGCTACTGAGACTAAAGTTCGTTAGTGAGCTCAATGCATAAGTGACGTAATATTTGTTGAAAACTAAATAGGCGTGAAGCTGTAACCTCACATGAACACTCGAAGTCTAGATTTCAGCTGCATGTGAAGAAATCAGCATAAAATCCTTGTGTTGGTGTTTAAACCTGGACTACCAGAACCAGGCTAAGAGGTGTTTGTCTGTTAGCTGTGAAGCAAACTGAAACATGAAGGCTTTGAGGGTTTGTTCTCAACACAAAGAAAGATTCAATGCTCAAACTGCCAACTCTGTAAAAAAAAAACATTTTTACAAATCTCAGTTTATTTCTTCATGAAGATCTTAATGAGGCAATCAGCACCAGAGCACTAAAGTTAAAATTAGTAACACCGTCACTAACGATGGATATATTTGACCCGATGTAGTTTTCCTGATCAAATATAGTTTTCATCAAAATATAGTATTTTTTTATCATTGATTATTTCCCAATATGCAACGTCACATAAATGAAAAAATGGAGGACCCTATAAAATGACCTGACGTCAGTGTTCAAGGGTGAAGTCATTTTTGGAATGAAGAAGAGTTCATCCAGCTTTTTTTGCCTCGTGTCTCTGAACCAGCTCATTTGTTGTGTCCACGCAGAGAGAGAGAGAGGATAAATGTGATCGTGGAGAAGTCCTTTTGTTATTCAACTGGTCCAACTTGATGGTGAGTCTCCTTTTATCAAGGATTACTGAATGCTTGTGTTATTCATGGCATTGTTAACACTTTATAAACCCTTCATTCAGAGCTGTAAAGAACCTTTAACCTCATATCCCAGACATCAAAGTGGGCCACTAACCGGTGAGATGAAGCTATGCTATGCTGCTACATTCTGAAGAGGTAAAGTAGCAGGTTCTGAGAGTGATGGCTAACCTGGATGTGTTCATCTCCTACTTTAATATCAGTGTCCCAACTTGGAGCTCTGACCACCTCCAGCTTTTTGTTCCTGTTTCTGCTTCAGTCAACAGGGAACTCAAACCTGCAATAGAATCATCAACAACAATGGAATAGAAAACAGAGGAAGACAAAATATCATAAACTTAAAAAGCTGAGAAATGTTCATGAAGAATAAATGCACACATTATGATTGAGGCCAGAAAGTAAAACTCCACACCAAATGTATTTTGACATGTAGGGATAATGAACTTGAATGTGTTGAAATAGCAGATGAATGAATCCACTATCACAAGATGGCGTCACAGATCCTGATGCTCTGAGCAGGAAACACCAAGCAAAACATGACTAAAAAGCTCCTGTTGTTCCCTCCATGAAAAACTGTGGCACTGATGAGAAATAGGATCCCAGCGTCCTCTGAGGATCCATCGCCGCACCATTCGGTAGAAGGATGATAGGGTCGGCACCAGGAGAAACCCTTGTGTCTCCGATGCAGGGAAGATGGAGCACTGAAGAGGCCACATTGTGGCGTCCTGAAGAGGACATTTGGTGGAGCCTGAGACAGCAAACATCATGCCGCCCTTCATCAGAAGAACCACAGCACCAGAAGAAAGAATCCTGGCAGTGACGACAGGGAGGATCAGGGTGTCCTCCTCACCACCACCTTTAAACCTTCAAATGAACTTTCAAAAGCTTCAGAGTGGAGAATGATTTTTTTTAAACCTTTTTTTTTTGTTTTTCCTTTAATTCTCATTTGTGCGATTGTCTGATTCATTCGAAATAAACACTGTCTGCTGGGTTTAAGTTGACTGTGATTGTCTTTTTGCATGCAAGTTGAAAGTTATGCCAATAAAAACCACAAGTATTTGAAGACCAAAGGAAGAACCCCCAAGGTCAGGACCCTGAGATCAAAGTGAGCGCTCTGATCTCAGAGGTTTGGGATATTTCACATCCCATGGCCCTTCAAATAAGAGCCCTGTGTCACTGTCTACAAGTTTTAAACCGTATTTGTTTGTGAAAATTAAAACCAGACGACCACTGTGGTCCTGTTTACACGGGAAGTAAAGCCCAGATGCCATGGTGGACCTGTTAGCACCCTGGACTTTGAATCCAGTGACCTGAGTCCAAGTCTCAGTTCCAGCAGGTTTCCTGCAACCTTCAGAAGAGCTGCTATGTTTCTCTGTAGATAACTAAGTGATGCTCTCAGCAGGTTGAGGGCACCACCAACAAGGGAGGTTATGAACCTCTGACTTGTAGGAAGAAGGTAGGAGATCTCCAACAGGATCCTTCTTTCCTCTGTCCTCCTTGGATCTCATGGATCATCACAGTCAAGTGGAGACCCAAGCTCCTGGATGGATGTGGCACTCAGGAATTGCTGAGTTTTCCAGTGGATTTTGTTCCACCCATGGTTCAGGAGCAGGATTCCTCCTGGTTAACCTTGTATCTATCGACCCCAACTGTGTGGTTTTGGAGAATTTTTCATGTCATGTCAAGAAATCAGGCTGGTGGGTTTTTCAATGAGAGAAATTCTGGTAACTTAATTATGTGGCATGTTTGTTGAAGCAGTAATTAACTGATGAATTAAGGAAGGCCTGGCCGGTCTTTGCTCACAGGTCATACGATGTAGTTAGCAGGTCCTGAATTAATCTGGAGTTCCATGATTTCCTTGTGGTTCATGTTCCTTTTGGCAAAGTAGTCTGGAACAAGAGCAAGATGAACCTCCAAATAGCAACAGTTTGGATTGCAGGTGATGTCAAGTTGTATTTTGAGGAAACTCCTCCTTGTGTTTGGTTCCATGGTGAAATGGTGAGCACTCTGGACTCTGAATCAGTGGTCAGAGTTCAAGTCTCAGGGGGACCTTCCTGTCTGGAATGTGTCCCATGGAACAAACTGATAAAGAGATATTATGAGGTTCTAATGTTCTGGTTCATTTCTTGTCCTTTAGAAAAATGAAATTCATATCTTACTGCCATGAACACAGACTGTGTGTTTAATGTTAACAATAAATGCAACAACTCAGGAGCCAGTAGCTCCTGTGGAAAAATTCTACTTTGTCAATGAATTAATTCATTTCATATTGCAGTCTGCAACTTTAAGTTTCTGTCAGAATGGCCGAGCGGTCTAAGGCGCTGCGTTCAGGTCGCAGTCTCTCCTGGAGGCGTGGGTTCAAATCCCACTTTTAACAAAGGATGTTTTCTCCACATTCCTATGCATCCACAATGGAAACTTCCAAACCAAGTTGAAGCTGCTCTCCACTGATGGGAGTGAGTGGTCGTCTGCCAAAGTGGGTTGAACTGGCAGCAGAGGAGGCAAACGAGTTTCCCTGTGACGTTCCAACATTGGCCTGGTTTCCTCCAACATGGAGCAGCCACCAAAATCTAACTACAAATGTTGGATCAAAGTCTACTGAAGAAATGCATTTTCTTTGACTTCACATTTTGTCCATTAATTTCATAATCAGAGTCACCATCTCATCACATGACAAAAGTTTGGGTTCTGTATTGGTGGTAAAATATCCTTCCATGCCCCTCACTAGTTTGCACACAGAAAAGCATATTTTACTGGTTTCAAATCTCTTAGTGTGTTCTCTCTCTTAAACCAGCTGTGGCAGCTTTCATTGTGTGATTGATTTTAAAATATAAAGATGGAACAGAACCATTGGAATAAGATGTCAGGACATTTGAAGGAATGTAAATCTCCTGTTGAAATGTTGCAGTGTGCAGCTGAGGCTCTCTGGCAGTGGCACAAGGAGCCACAATGGCAGAACCTGGACCCTCCTGGAGGAGAACCACAGGTGAGGGCCTTCTTGGCTCCAGATTGATGGAAATCAAGTGTCTGAGGCTGTTAGCAGCCATTAAGTTGATCTGGTTGGGCACTGGTATTTTTTCTTGCTGCAGCTCAGGAGTGATTCAGGAGAAGAGTTTCAGAACAGCCAAGATTGGGGACTGAAATTTTCAAATTTCCCCTGGAACCAGACAATCTTGGGAGGTAAAACCTCCAATCATAGCCACTCAGATGCAGCAGCAGAAAGAAGCTGTCATCCACCCTGACAGTCAGAGCATCAAGTCAAGAAAACATCAACCATCTTGGAGTTCCAAACCTTCACCTGTCAGATTCAGCTACTTCTTATTGTGGGACTTTAAATTTGAACACAATGGAATTTGGACAAGGAGTTTTCCTTCAAGTCCAAACATCATCGTCCAGCCTCCAACCAGAGGTCCATCAGTTATCATGGGAGCCACATGTGGAGTCTGGATTCTTTTCTAGAATGTGACAGCAATGACAGTCCTGCCAAGTGACATCACTGACATGAATGGATGACTTCAGTCACATGACTGGATGACTTCAGTCACATGACTGGATGACTTCAGTCACATGACTGGATGACTTCAGTCACATGACTGGATGATAATGTAGATGCCAATGTAGAGGTTGGGGAAATAGTCTCTGAGAATCCAGCTTGAACCAACGCCCTCCTTGTTTTTCAAAAACCCAAACAGCGACCATCAGTCTCCCTCCAATCCTGTACTTGGGTTCAATGTTGCTGTTCCATTTTGCAGCAGTAGGTGTCGCTGTGATACCAGGTTCAGTTCAAGAGTCCCAACTCCAGCTCATGTTGGTGACCTCAGTGGCAGGGTAAAATGGCACTTCAGTGGATCATGTGGATCAACTCATGTCTGTCCTCACTGCTCCACAGGTCTGTCAAATGTTCTGTAAAATAGTTTGACCCAGCAGAGATGCTAGATTAGGAGTTGATGGGAGTTGTTGCAGATACCAGTGTCCAAAGTCCAGCTTGAACCCAGTTTGTGCACTTATTTGTCAAGCTAGCAGAGATTCTTTTTGACAAGAATTTTTCCTTTCGTTTTAGTTATCGTCAGTCATCGAAGACTGGATTCAGTTAAATTCCCATCTTAGCCTTTTAGTTTAGAACAGTTTTAGTTTAAATTTAGTCTTTTGTCTTAAGTTTTAGTCTCATTTTAGTCTGAAGCAATGTTTTATTTTCCTGAGATGTTGCAAAGGGATATGTGATGTTCTATAAAACTCCATACAAAGCAAACATGAAACTGTCATTTAAACTGAGATTGAAGCACATTGCTCTTGTCAATAAGGATCATGATCATAATAATGAAACGTCAGAAGCCTGTTAGAAAAAGTGCAAATTCTTGTTTATTTTCTGTATTTGACTGACAAGCCACAAGAGTAACGCTCCAGCTGCGGGATGGCGGGCCTTCAGGTGTCTTTTCAAACTGGTCGTGTTTTTTCCACTAATCTAAGATCCACAACGCTCCCCATCCTTGTCAGGAACAACACACTCCGTCTTCTGTTCAGCAGGATGATAACAGAAATGCGTCCATAAATCCGCTCGTCTTTTTCTTCCAACTTTCCACGCTGCCGCCACAGGTGAAGATCTGCTGCTCGTCTACACAGCGTCTCTGCAACGTGCACTGAAACACCGCGGAGGGCGGGGCGGGTGTGGGGTCGGGGCTGCCAATCAAAAAGTCGGACTGAGAGGTCAAATTTGTTTTGAGATGATTTATTGGTTCAAAAGAAAAGAAATCAAGGCATTAAGGATGGTTGTAACCCTGAGAGTCCGACCGGCCGCCGTCATCCTTTTCATCACGTTTTTACTCGTCAGCTCACAGTGAACAGCGATTTTGTTTTAATGTTCGTTGTCAGTACTATTAGTATAGTATAGTCCATCCACTGTCATCTTCCACTTATTCCTACACATTAAGGGTAGCGGGGGGGCTGGAGCCTATCCCAGCGTCAACGGGCGAGAGGCGGGGTTCACCCTGGACAGGTCGCCAGTCCATCGCAGGGCCAACATAGAGAGACCTTTTTTTAGTCAGTAAACCCTCGATTTCAGTTAAAAAATGATAAAATGAACCTCAAGAAAATCATAGAAATAAACAAAAGGTTGTTGTGTTTCCTGACCATTACTGAGGGATGTTAGAACACATCTCTGACATGGATTGGTTTTATTTATTATTCATTTTAATATGATTAACTATTGTAACATCCATGGTGTTATGGGTCAGTTTAGACCCTCATATATTTACCTCAAGAAAAAGGAAAAAAGTCTCTTTTTCAGCAAATGAACTTTAATACAAACACAAAATGAAAAGCAGAACAAGCCAGAACCCAAAATATGGATTTGCAAGGTCAAACAAACAACAACCAGTCAAGCAAACCAAACCAACAGAAACCAACTACTGGTTCAAAACCAGTAAAAAACAAAAACAGAGGAAAAGTCTCTGTGTGTAAGAACATGCATGTGGATGTGTGTGTGTTTAGATGTGTGTGTGTCAAAAACTGACACACTTCATTTTTTGACAACATGAGCCAACAGTGGTGGTGTCTGTCAAAGAGGTGGAGCTCTGTCCTTCACCTGCAAGATTTCAGCAGGCAGCTCAGGTCCAGTTTTCTTCACTGTGCCACCATGATAAGTTTCCTCCTGAGAAGTTCTTGTCCAAGGTCATAGCTGGTAAAAGAATTGTCACAGTGATACTGGGACCCTGCAGTCCAGTCGTCATATCCAGGACCACACTGGACATGGCCGTCTTTGTTTGTTTTGTTGTTGTGCAGGTCGATGGGAAAACGAGGCCAAATGAGGATCCCCTGAAGCTCCCATGACTGGGAGAGGAGCTGCTGTCAGTGGGTTGCTGACAGTGCACTTCTGACTTCAGGTTTGGCTCTAATTGTTGCTTTGTGGTCTTATTTTGATCACTGGGTCAAAACCGATACTTACTCTTTTATAATTTAGTGACAAAAATGTTTTTGCTTTATTTTGTTGAACTGGAGGTCCCTGACAAAGTCAAAAAGCAATAAACAAATTGATGTGCTTCTTTGATGCATTTAAAACCTCCAAACAGGTCACACAGGAGGAAGGTTAAATCATGTGACCATCATTATAACAGCTGTTGACCTTGTTTGAACTATTTGATGGTGCTAAATATTGCCAGCTTGCTAACATTAACTAGCTAACGTTAGCTAGCTAGCTAATATTATTTTCTAACTTCAGGCCTAAATTTGGGATTGATTGTGAAAATTGTTCACCTCACCTTTGTCAGCACCAGGTTTTTTCTTGATGATGTCATTGTAACTGCCTTTCTGATTCTAAAATATAATGCATCCAAGAATAAAAATGTAAAACTGCCCCTCCATGGAAATATCATATTTAATATATTGCAATATTCTTTTCCAGTATACTACACTATATTTTTGTTTTATCAGAGAGACTTTAATGTCTGTCTTTGGTTTCTAAACTCTGACTCTCCTGTTATTGGTGCTGACTGAATTCTACCACCTGACAGACTGGGAAGGCTCATATTTGTGATGGATCCATAAATACATGAAGGTCTTGTTTCAATGAATTGGCGTGAAATAACTTGTTATTTTGTTCGTGGTTGTCATGGTGACTCGTGGTGTCGGGGCTCCATTGATGATGGCATTTTGTCGTGGTTGTGCACGTGTGCAACTCAAGGTGAACGTACTCACAGTTGATGGAAGCAACTCAGATCAGCTGTTCTGGAACCAGATACTCAGAGTTTCCCATCTCAGAGTGTCAACTCAGGAGTGATTGAGGAGAAGAGTTTCAGAACAGCCACAGTTGGGGGACTTCCATCCAGCCATCCATTTTCTTTACCTGTAAGGGAGTTCAGGAATCTGGAGCTGCTTCGTTCAGGTGGATCCAGAACACAAGATGGGTGTCAGTCAGGACACCAGAAGGAGACCAGCATCTGGAAGGTGAAGATGCTTTAATCTGACACTGTTGTGTCAACAGTTCTGAAATAAGAACAAAAATAAACAGTATTATTTCCACCTCATACTCCTGCATATATTCAAGTGAACAGGGAACACCAATTCATGCACAACTTCTCCTGTGTGTTCATCCACAGTCACTAAACAACAACCAAACCAAACAAAAGGGGGTTTGCTAGCGTGGCCTGCTGAGGTAGAAAGGAGCTGTACAAATTGAGTCCTTTTACCATTTCTTTCCTGGCTGCTTCTGGCGGCGCTGTCGTCACTTCCTGTGACAGTGGTAGGGAAAGGGGTCCCCCTTCAGAATAAGTTTTATATCATTATGTTACTGCCTCTTCAAGATGCCTTCAACAGACCAACTCCCTGAATAGCACAGTGAGGTGGTGTGGCCGAGCGGTTTAAGGTGCTGGATTAAGACTCCAGTCTCTGAGGAGACACAACTTCTTGCATGTTGGTGCCCCATCACACACAACAGGTGCACTTGTACTCTTTTCACCTCTGACCCACAAACATTCCACCAGTGAACGTCCAGAAATTGAAGCATAAACAGTTCAGCAACAATGAATTCTTCAAATCCTCCTCTGAAATAAGAGATGAATCTTTACCTGCTGAGGCCTGCTTCAGAGAAAATTGTGAAACCTTCAACACTCACATTCCTGTTCTTGTCACAATCCTGCTCTCCTCAATCAAGGCCTGTTCAATGAATGGTAGAGCAGAGTGGAGCAGAGGAAGCGTGCTGGGCGCAGAACCCAGAGGTTGATGGAACAAAACCATTCTCTGCTGAAAGAAAGGAGCAAAATAAACCTGATTGTTTTGAAATGTGAGTCTGTTAAAAAGAGGTAGAAATGGTGATGTAGTCAGTTGTCCCTTTTGTTTTATTACAGAGACCTCATTGTTAATGAAATAATTTTAATTCTTTACTTGAAGTTTCATGCTGTTTCGACTGAAAAAGGCGAGTTCCTGGAGAAGATCTTCCAGGGCGTCCAGGTTAAAGCGGTGCCCCAGCTGGCACCAGGATCTGACCCAGGTCCTGCATGTGAGATACTGTCAGTTCTGTTCTGCCCTGCTCACAACCACAGGCTGGTGTTGAGGCCTGCAGCAACCAGGGCCCCAGTCACCAAGTGTATAAAGGCTGGTCATTGTGGCAGTGGGAGGAGTCAAAATGAAGACAGACCAATGTGAGCAGGACGTGACTGCAAAAGTAAGAAGAACTTGACCATGTTTCCTACAGTACCCAGGAGGCTTGGTAGTTGTTGAAGGGAGCTCCAAAAGCAAAGAGCAGACAGCAGGATATAAAAAGAAAAGATCCAGACACTAAAACTACAAGTAGAAACAAGATTAAATACTAAAAGCTTTGGAAAGATACTCCAAGGTTGTATACACATTATTATATACACTACTATTCTCCATGACTCCTAAAGAGGGACAGGAAGAATTAGAATGTGGATCAGATCAGCTGATTTTAATGTTAAGTCCATCCCTCCATCCACTTTCTATTCTTATCCTTTAAGGGTCACGAGGGGGGGGGGGGGGGGGGGTCCCAGGTGACATTGGGCAAGAGGCAGGGTTCACCCTGGACAGGTCACCAGTCCATCAGGAGAAATGAGGTGGTCAGTATCATGCAACCTAAACTAAAACATTAGTCAGATCAAATTCAGGTTAAAGCAAGAGTCTCCAGATCAAAGTCAGAATTCCTGATGATGTCATCAGGGCTTTGACAGTACCTAGAATTCTGTCTTTGATCTCAGGTGGACATGAAAGAAACACAATTGAGGAAAGTATAAGAGAGCACATTCAGCTTCATTAGAAACACTTGAACTGTTGAACAGTAGAATTTGTTTGAAACAGTTTACAACACTGAGTGACAGGATTGAAGAGGGAAGATTTTTCTACTTTAAATTTAATTCTAACTTCAAAGTCAAGTCAAGTCAATTTTATTTATAAATGCCAAATCACAACAGAAGTTATCTCATGACACTTTACAAGTTTATCTCATGAGATCGGTCCCCTGGAAGGTATCACCTTGATGCTTGATGTTCCTGCCTGTTTAAAGGGTTTGTCACCACTGTTGCAGGATGTGCTTGCTGATGGAGAATTGTTGGGTGTAGATTCATTGAAGGAGTTTGGTACTGGACGTGCTCTACCTGTAAAGTGTCATGAGATAACTTTTGTTGTGATTTGGTGCAATGTAAATAAAATTAACTTGACCAGTGTTATTTGTGGTCTTTTGTTAATTTCATGCCACATGAAATTCTTATTGGTCACTTTTCTTGCGACAGTCTCACAGTGGCAAGACAAGAACACTTCTACTTTTAATGATGACAGTTCGTTCAACACTGAACTTCATCCAGTACCATGTTGTCAAACACTGGAACATCCACAGCACCTGAACAGGGACTTGAAGCCTGGACCCTCAGATTAAAAGTCTGATGCTCTACCGTCTGAGCTACTCAGGCTCTTTCTACAGCATTTAGACAGGAAAAGAAACACCTGTGAAGGTCAAACTGCTGCTTTCTTGACTTATTCAATCCTCCATGTTCAAGTCCACCATGCTTTTGATTGGCTCTGATTCTCTGTGGCAAAATCCAACAAGAGGCTCCAAAAATGTCTTGAATGTCATAAGAATGCACAGGACAAGATGTTCGTTTCCTTCATGTCTGCAGTTCCTCCACTGGAAAGTAAAGTCAATGCTGTTCCTCTGCTGAAACCTGGGATCGGACCAGGGACCTTTAGATCTTCAGTCTAACGCTCTCCCAACTGAGCTGTTTCAGCTCTGAGGGAGGGCCCTGCTTCTCTCATTTTATAATCTCTTCCACTCTCACTAGAACTTAGAGAGGATTTGAGCTTCTGAAGTCATGACACATTGAACAGTTCTACAGGACCATTTTTGATGAATGTCTGAATCACACAAGCCTTTTTTGTTTGTCTTCTTCCCAGTTGCCTCAACATTGTGAGAGCCAATAATTCCACATCTGTACCAGACACACCTCTTGTTGGTGGGTTTTCTGGATCTTTCTGTTCTAACAGTGTCTTTTATCTTAAATATGCCACTTTCACATGAAAACATCAATAACAGGACAATATCGATACTATTATTGCTGCTGTTGCTGTTGCTGTTGTTGGTTGTCTGTCTGTCTGTCTTCCATCCCCCTGTCTTTCTCTCTGCTTGTCTTTCACCCTCATCTTGTTCCCATCTTTTTGTCATTCTCTCCCTCCTTTCTCTCAGTCTTTTGTCTTTTCTTCTCTATATTTGTCTTCTGCTGCCCCAGGATCAGCTTCTGTCACTCAGTGGTCCAGAACCATTCTGAAGCCTGATCATGAATGTGAGCAAAGCTCTTGGAACAGGCCTGCTGCCACCACAACTAAGATCCTGCAGGTCACTAGAAACTCCAGTGTCCAGCTGACAAGTGGACTTTCCTCTGATCTGTGGTGGTGCTGAGTTTAGCAAACATCTCCAACAAGAAGATGAAGGAGGCCATCAACTCCTCCAAGCTCAACATCTATGCTGGCTTTACTGGGAGATCAGGAGGTCAAAGCAGATCTTCACCCTCCACCTCAGATGGTTTCTACTCACAGAGATGAGGGACCAGTTCAAACCAGCTACCTGGAGCTCCCTTAAGCCATTGTCCCGTCTCCCCCCCCCCCCCCCCCCCCCCACACACACACACAGCCTGTCTTTGGTATAAAATGGTCTGTCAGGTTCTCTCACGTTGGAAGATTTCTCTGACTCCATTGTGAATAAAGAGATTCTTCATCTGACACCTGAGTCTTGATCCACTGATTCCTCTGATCCACCTCTTTCTGCTCCAACAAGGCTGACATGGATCAGGTGAGTCCATGTCATCCAATCAGTAGGTTTCTCTTCTCAATTAATTTTCTACATCCCAGTTTTGATTGATTCTTCTCAGCCTCATGAAGGAGCATCTGATCAGGTGTTTGACTACTTGTTAGTTGTAATTCCATAGATTTTAATCTCAGGTTTTATAGAATTAATAAGAACATCTTAAAGACCTTTGTCCAACACTTGAAACTCACCTGTCTGTCGAGGCCCAACTGGCCTTTGGTAGTGAGGTGGTGGATGCATGTGAATGAAATGAGGCTCGTGTTGCTGTGAGGAGCCACTAGAGGGAGACACCTGTCGTTCCTCCCAGCTGACAATGAGGCTTCACAGCTGCATTTGAAGCTGTCCTTTATGAGTCACAACTGTCTTGAGCTCAGGAGCCAAACTCACCAAAAACACTTCATCTTGGTCATGTGGTCTGTTTGTCAGGAGATTCCAAATCAAAAATTGTTGACACACAAGAGAAGAAAACACGTCAAAGTTTGTTCATTTTTATGAATCAAACTGAAAATGAACAGAAGAGTGACAATGAAAATGGATTCAAAAATAATAAATAACAATAAATAATGAATAAATACTCAGAATTTACTGGCATTTGACTGCATTTTGTGGTTAATACGTAGATAAAAGAGTAACATATATATTCTATACATGTGAGAAACGTACATGGCTTTGGACAAAAGCATTTGCTCAATGAAATTGTAGGATTATAGAATTCTATAAATGTATAATATAATTGTAGAAATGCTCTCTCTCACCACCCCCCAAAGTCTGTGCCAGGGTCTCTGGCCAGTGGTCAATGGCTCCTATCACCTGCCCAGGATGGATCAAGCTTGCTTGTCTTTGTAATTCTGCACTTATTAGAGACCTGGAAACAAAGGAATGCTGAAAAAGAGAAAATAGGACCTCACACAAATGGGCTTGTGACACAATTTTAAAGAATTGTGTAAATGTGAATCTTTTACAAATGTGTGTGTGAATGTGGTTGTTGTGGCCGAGTGGTGAAGGCGATGGACTAGAAATCCATTGGGGTCTCCCTGCTCAGGTTGGAGTCCTGCCAACAACGTTAAAGTGTTGATGTTCTGGAGGAGACAACATCTGATCTTTGTTAGATCAACGAGTCAAAGGTTTTCTTTAAAGTGCTGCAGCAGCTGAGGATGAGGGAGAGACAGAATTACAAACCATCTTCCTGAGGACATTTTGAAAAATGATTCCAAATCCGAAGTTGTTGATACACAAGAGAAGAAAACACGTCAAAGTTTGTTCATTTTTATGAGTCACACTGAAAATGAACAGAAGAGTGACAGTGAAAATGGATTCAAAAATAATAAATTATCATAAATAATGAATAAATACTCAGAATTTACTGGCATTTGACTGAATTTTGTGGTTAATCAGTAGATAAAAGAGTAACATATATATTCTATACATGTGATATACGTACATGGCTTTGGACAAAAGCATTTGCTCAATGAAATTGTAGGATTGTAGAATTTTATAAATGTAGAATATAATTGTATAAATGCTCTCTATCACCACCCCAACGTCTGTGCCAGGGTCTCTGGCCAGTGGTCAATGGGCTCCTATCACCTGCCCAGGATGGATCAAGCTTGCTTGTCTTTGTAATTCTGCACTTATTAGAGACCTGGAAACAAAGGAATGCTGAAAAAGAGAAAATAGGACCTCACACAAATGGGCTTGTGACAGAAACTAAGATAATTTTGTGAATATCCATCCTCTACAAATGTGTGTCAATGTGGTTGTTGTGGCTGAGTGGTGAAGGCGATGGACTAGAAATCCATTGGGGTTTCCCTGCTCAGGTTGGAGTCCTGCCAACAATGTTAAGCTGTTGATGTTCTATGTCAGGGTGAACGTCATACCTGTGCCTGATTCAGTGTGGTGGCTCATACCTGAATTTATCCAAACCAGCTAACTTCTTAACGCCAATCTACACAGTTTCAATCATACAAACCTCAAACTGCAGTAAGAAATTTTCAATTCTCTCATCCACCAACAATCCTCATCTATAAAATCTGGAAGATGGAACCGCAGAAAGTCTGCGGGAGAACGTAGACGAGTGCTGCCACCGACCCATCATGGGGAAGACCGGTAACGTGGCTAAACATCAGGAGTCATGAGTTTGCTCAAAAATAATGACTTGGAGTGAGTTCAATGAGTTCATAGCCAACAATTCTCCATCAGCAAGCACATCCTGCAAAAGCAATGATGACAATTTTCCTTTTAAAAAGCAGGAACGTTGCGCAGATCCAGGATCAGTGGGAACGGCTGTTTGCTTTAAACGGTTGGGGGGGAAGAGTCGATTTATTGTCGAGTCAATGTTATTTATATTGTGCCAAATCACAAAAAAAGTTATCTCAAGACACTTGACAGGTAAAGCAGGTCTAGAACCACACTCCTTCAATGAATTCACGTATGTGAAGATGTTCAACTTATGTGACAAATTCTCATGACAATGAGTCCAGAGAGCCTGTCAGCGTTGACATTCCCCTGGTGTCAGTGAAGTCATGTCAACGAACCTGGGGCCTGTAGTTGGTGTCCATCCTTGATATCCTCCAAACAGGTCATCAAACTTGGCCCTCGTCAGCTTGAAGGACAGCTGGAAACGGCCTTCGTCCAGGCACAGTTTTTGGAGAAAGCGAGTTAAGAAGTTTAGAGTTCCAAGAAGCTTCTTCAGTTCGTTCAGTTTGGTCCTGTAGAACTGTTCAATGTGTCATGACTTCAGAAGCTCAAATCCTCTCTAAGTTCTAGTGAGAGTGGAAGAGATTATAAAATGAGAGAAGCAGGGCCCTCCCTCAGAGCTGAAACAGCTCAGTTGGGAGAGCGTTAGACTGAAGATCTAAAGGTCCCTTGTCCGATCCCAGGTTTCAGCAGAGGAACAGCATTGACTTTACTTTCCAGTGGAGGAACTGCAGACATGAAGGAAACTAACATCTTGTCCTGTGTATTCTTATGACATTCAAGACATTTTTGGAGCCTCTTGTTGGATTTTGCCACAGAGAATCAGAGCCAATCAAAAGCATGGTGGACTTTAACATGGAGGATTGAACAAGTCAAGAAAGCAGCAGTTTGACCTTCACAGGTGTTTCTTTTCCTGTCTAAATACTGTAGAAAGAGCCTGAGTAGCTCAGACGGTAGAGCATCAGACTTTTTTTCTGAGGGTCCAGGGTTCAAGTCCCTGTTCAGGTGCTGTGGATGTTCCACTTCAGAATTCAGAATAAGGACCAGGAGGGTGGGACACAATAATAGATAGGAGTAAATGTGGAGTCTGCCTTCTTTTCTAGAATGTGTGGCCAAGTGACATCACTGACATGAATGGATGACTTCAGTCACATGACTGGATGACTTCAGTCACATGACTGGATGACAGTGTAGATGCCAATGTAGAGGTTGGGGAAACAGTCTCTGAGAATCCAGCTTGAACCAAAGCCCTCCTTGTTTTTCAAAAACCCAAACAGCGACCATCAGTCTCCCTCCAATCCTGTACTTGGGTTCAATGTTGCTTTTCCATTTTGCAGCAGTAGGTGTCGCTGTGATACCAGGTTCAGTTCAAGAGTCCCAACTCCAGCTCATGTTGGTGACCTCAGTGGCAGGGGAAAATGGCGCTTCAGTGGATCATGTGGATCAACTCATGTCTGTCCTCACTGCTCCACAGGTCTGTCAAATGTTCTGTAAAATAGTTTGAGCCACAGCAGAGATGCTAGATTAGGAGTTGATGGGAGTTGTTGCAGATACCAGTGTCCAAAGTCCAGCTTGAACCCAGTTTGTGCCACTTATTTGTCAAGCTAGCAGAGATTCTTTTCACTGCCAAGCTAAAGTGACTTCTGTCAACAAAGGTAAACATACAAAAGGATATTTCTACTGTCAGTTCAAGATTTTTATCAAACTCCTTTTTCACAGCTTGAACCTTCCTCTTGTGTTAGCTTTCTGTTCCCATCTCTGATGTTAACAGGTCTGTTTTGACCCACGTCTTCAATCGGCTGTAAAATAAACTAAAAACAATTTTCTATCATCCAAGTTGTTTCCCATCTCTTGGTTACCTTGTTAGGCTTCCTTATCCATGGAAATATTGATTGGAATATTTTGATGTGGGCCTCTAGACAAACAAACAACAACCAGTCAAGAAAGTCAAACCAACAGAAACCAACTACTGGTTCAAAACCAGTAAAAAACAAAAACAGAGGAAAAGTCTCTGTGTGTAAGAACATGCATGTGTATGTGTGTGTGTTTAGATGCGTGTGTGTCAAAAACTGACAACATGAGCCAACAGTGGTGGTGTCTGTCAAAGAGGTGGAGCTCTGTCCTTCACCTGCAAGATTTCAGCAGGCAGCTCAGGTCTAGTTTTCTTCACTGTGCCACCATGATAAGTTTCCTCCTGAGAAGTTCTTGTCCAAGGTCATAGCTGGTAAAAGAATTGTCACAGTGATACTGGGACCCTGCAGTCCAGTCGTCATATCCAGGACCACACTGGACATGGCCGTCTTTGTTTGTTTTGTTGTTGTGCAATGTGAGAGAACATGACAGACCATTTTATACCAAAGACAGGCTGTGTGTGTGTCTGTGTGTGTGTGTGTGTGTGTGTGTGTAACCATGTTAAATTCTTTTAAATAAATGTGTTTCAACCTGCTATTATTTGTATGCTGTATGATTTCTGCAACCCAAGGCTAACTCAGGTGTACATACTGCAACCTAAAGTATGGTAATGAGGAGAATGATGAAAAATCCACAAGGTGATCAGAAAATAATAAATGTATTCAGGAAAACAAAATCATCTCTGAACATGTGTGATTGAAATATGTCAGTGGGACTGGCAGAATCTGGCTTTACCACAAAGTGTCTCATTAAGAGATCTCTCACATGCATCTGCTGGGGAGGGTCAATCTGTCCGTCCACATTCAGATCATTGATGCAACGACTCTGTTCTGATCAAACTACTCAGGATGAAACAGACCAATGTTGACATCAAGTAGCAACTCAGCAGCTGATCAACAGAGTCCTAAGCACCAGTAGAGCCTGTCCATCGTCCCTGGGTGGGCTCGAATCACCAGCCTCTCGGTTAACAGCCGACCGATTGAGCCATAGAGACTCTGAGTCTCCTGCTTTTCATGAAGAGTTTTCAGGCTAAATTTCAGAGTGTGAGGTCCACACTGCACATTTGAGGGAACATGAAGGACAGATGAGAGTCTGACTGTCATGGTGAAAGCCGTACTCTGGTGCTGGGATGAGGTCATTGAGATGATCTGGGAGCAGTCCTCATGTCAAATGGACAAAATGTGTCAACATGAAATGTAATTGGAAACCTATTTGAAGCCTTATTTTGTGTTTGATGGACATTTTTTAAATCTCTAATGACTTGTTTTAACTAAACCTACTGGATCCTGTGGTGCCTGATGAGGAGACAACTTGGGTACAAAGTTGAAGAGGAGGGTTTTTGGAGGGGAGGTGATTTTTTTTCCAGTGTTGTAAATCAAAATAACTACAACGACATGATAGAATTTTCTCAAAATGTCATGACTAAGATGGATTCCAAACCAAATCAGCTGTCACAAGGGAAAGTCTGCATGTAAACACACACACACACACACACACACACACACACACACACACACACACACACACCAACTGACATTCCCAGGGACTAAACCAAACCAATTCCTACTTAACCCTAAGCTCCACCTCAGTTCCAGATGAAACTGGTTGAACATGGAACCGTCCCACTTGGAAAATTTCCATCACCTTCACCACCACTGGAGTATCAACAAAGATTTTGGTCAACACCAGAATGGTTGAGACAAGACAACATGCTACCAATCCTCTCTCTCTCCCTCATCATCAGCTGCTACAGCCCTTGAAAGAAAACCTTTGACACATGGACCTAAAGTCAGAGCAGATGTTGTCTCCTCTGGAACAGCAGTTTAACGTTTTTCGCAGGACTCGAACCTGCGCAGGGAGACCCCAAAGGATTTCTAGTCCGCCACCTTAACCACTCGGCCACAACAACTACACTCCCATGAACATGAGTAGAGGATTGATATTCAACAATTTATCTTCATTGAAGCACAGTAGATTTTTTTAATCTTCTCATAAACACAAACTATTTGTGTGTGTGTGTGTGTGTGTGTGTGTGTGTGTGTGTGTGTGTGTGTGTGTGTGTGTGTGTGTGTGTGTTGTTTACCAGCAAGCTGAAAACTGTTGTGGTATTTGACAATTCTATTGTTTCTGAATGAAAATCATGTGAAGGAGAATCATTGAGACATCCTAAAAATGGCTGAGGTCTGCTGAGCTGCAGCAGGTCTGAGCTGCTTTTGATGCCCAGATGATGAGGAGGCAGTGAATGTTGGGTTTGGTGGAGCTGAAAAAATGCTGCAGGTGTTGAGAGGTCTGCTGGAGTCCAGGACTTCCTCTCCAGGTCTCAGCTTCTCCCTGCAGTTCACACAAACACCACAACAGTCCTGGAACCCCTGCAGATGGTGGAGGACCATGATGACCCCGATGCACCATCAGGGCATCAAAAACCAGTCATGATGATCAAAAAGGTCCCTCCACTCATCCAGGGTCAACTCTAGAAGAAGCTTCTGGAACAGATGAGCAAACACTCTCAACTAGAAATCATGATTAAAACGCAATTTTGATTTTTACAATTTCCTTCAATGTTTTAAAAACCATCAAAGTGGACAGAAGCCCAGATGGTCCAAACCTGTTTCCTGTCTCCTGCCATTGTGGAGAGCCTCTGTTCTGTCCTGCTGCTGTCCAGTTGTCTCTACTGAGCTCCTCTGCTGGTTCCACCTTGAAGAGTGTCTGAGCTAAAATTGAACCTTGAGGAACTTCAACCTTTGATCTCAGAGTTTTGTGTTTGATCTTAGAAATCTGTCTTTGATCTCACCTGAGACAAAGACACGGAAGCTCAAACTGCTGTTGAGGAGGCCGTGATTGTATAGTGGTTAGTACTCTGTGTTGTGGCCTCAGCAACCCTGGTTCAAATCCAGGTCACGGCAGCATGAGACAAATTTCTTGTGTGTACCGATGGACACAAACCAAGCTGAAATTTCCCACAATGCAATAGGGTGGTGTTTGGTCAGTTTCTTCTCAATGCTAATGTCTGCTAGCTTAGTCTGCTACTTTGATGGCTCTGACTACAAAAAGGTCCAGACCCCTGGATATGGTGGTTCCTCCCTAAACGTAGATTCTGTCAGCTCATGTTTTGAAATCAACTCACCATGAACACAAGTAGATTTCAATGGACTGCAAATGTGTCTCATTTAATGGAAAACATGTCAAATATAAATTCCATCACCTGAGGAGGTCTGCTGCTGGAATTAAGCTCCAGATATTCACAAGATATTCTAGAGCTTTAAAATAACCCTTATCCCAGTGGCTTTCACGTGTGAGACAGAAGAACATGGATGGATGGAAATATAATATTTAATATATTGCAGGATATTTTCCAATATATTCCACTATATTTACTATATTTTCGGTCTTGTTTCAATGTTATAACATTAAGCTCATCTTAGTAAAACAATGAAGTTACCTGAACTAAATTCTTGAAAAAAAAAAACTGTCACTGACTGAAATAAATCTAATCTACTTCAAAGTTCCTTCTGTTGTCATAAGTCAGCCATTTTAAGTGTACTTGTAGTTCCAGAGCATTCCAAGTGGAGATGATATGAATCATTTTGTTCGATGAACTCAGTTCCTCTGCTTTGATGTTGGTGGACTGAGTGGAGTTTGCCTGAACCTGCTTGAACCTGTTTGCTCCTGCTCAGTCCCTCACTCAAGCCTCACTCAGCCTCAGCAACACCGCTCCACTGAGGACTGATTCAGGTTCCTAGCAACCAAATACAGAGGAGAGCCCAGCCTCACGGCAGGTCTTTGCAGAATCAATTTTCACAATCAAAGCTCCCACAGCTGCAAAAAGTGAGAGGACAAGCAGTGATGTTCAAGTTGAACGTCCAACGTGGGGCTTGAACCCACAATCCTGGGATTAAGCATCTCATGCTCTACTGACTGAGCTAGTCAGGCTACATCTGAGTAGCTTCAATAGCATGAAGTGATCAGAGTGAGAGATGTTACAAGCGCTTCATCTGCAAAAGAAAAGAACAGCGCCATCTGGCATACACGTGACCACAGTCACATGAGCAATCACATGATTAATGAATGACAACAAACACACCTTCATCTTTGACAAAACAGTAAAATAAAAGGTGAATCACAGATGAGACACCAGTGGTAAAAACACTAAAGTGCTGTCAAGGAGAAACAGGATACGACCAAACACACGCACAAGTTACAGAGAGAGAACTCTCCCAGAGGGAACCACTCAAAGGAGAACCATAGACATCATCAGGCTGTATGACCTCATCAATATGAGACAGGGGGATAGGAAACAAGCTCAGAGATGTCAGAAACATGAGATCCAAGTGGTGAGAAAGCTTCAACTGGTGAGGTTACAGAAGAAGACTGAGAGATCAAAGACAATTTGTGTCCACAAAGAAATCATTGAGAAATCAAGGTGAGATCAAAGAAGGAATTCTAAGATCAAACACAAAACTCTGAGATCAAAGGTTGAAGTTCCCCAAGGTTCAGTTTTAGCTCAGACTCTCTTTAATATCTCTATACTGCCACTTGTCATCATGAGACTCAGTATAAACTTCCACAGTTCTGCTGATGTCACATAGCTGTACATCGCCGTGTCTCCTGATGACTTCCTCCACGTCACCTGTTGATGTGACAGGACTCGACCAAACATCATGTTTTGATGAAGAGGGTGTGAGTCTGAGTTGGCTCAGTTGAGACAACTGGACAGCAGCAGGACAGAACAGAGACTCTCCACAATGACAGGAGACAGGAAACAGGTTTGGACCATCTGGGCTCCACCCACTTGTATTTATTAAAGGAAATTGTAAAAATCAACAAAGTGGAAACATTGGTTTTGCCAGTGGGTTTAAATCATGATTGATATGTTAGTGTTTGTTCATCCATTTATTTGCCCAAGAGAAGAAGAAGTGACTCTGAGTCAAACTGGAGTCCTTTGAGGTCTGGCATCTCAAGAAGGAGGAGCATTCAGGCTGAGGTCATCATAACAGTCAGGATGTGCTGACTCATCATTAGTGGGAATCTCAGTGTCAATGTTGTGTAGTGAGGGACAGCACTGTTGCTGTGGCCTGATATGTAGATGAAGGAATCAATGAGACACCATGAAGACAGACAGCATTGCTGGACAACACCTTCTTTTATTACTTCAGCATTGGCAAGAACTGGAAGCATCAGCAGAACCACCACAGAAGAAGAACACTTTTTTTTTTTTTTACAGATTTTTCATGTCACCAAGCACTCTATGAGCTAAACTGCCCCCTTCTGGTGTAACTACGCATGTACAGGTGAAACAATGAAACTCTTACCAAAAATAACAGAAAATCATGGAGCTCATTATGACATCACACTAACTACTTTCACTCCAGAAATCAGGTCATGACATCATAAAGAAGAATAGAAGTCTCTTCCTCACAGGTGTCACAGAACAAAATCTCTCCAACACTAAACAGTAGTGAGAGAGCAAAGCTGGTAAGAAGACAGGACTGTTGGAGGAGGAAACCTCTCAATGTTCCAGAGTTGTTTCAGTGGAAGACATCACATTTGGGAGGGAGGTTCTTGACATTTTCATCCATTTTTATTTTGGTCAGATGAACACATCATGAGCTCTACTTGGACAGAATACGCCTTCAAACAGGCAGGGGTGCTGAGGCTCAGAGACCAACAGTTGAACAACATCAGAGCTCATCAGAACAAAGACCAAGGTGTCTGTTTTCATTTCAAAAGATTTGTTGTCAGTGAGTCTATTATATTTTTCATCAACACCTGAATGAAGGATGGTTTCATGAAAAACTGTCATTTTTTTAACGAAAGCTGAGAAAAACACAGTTTTGTCAAAGAAGTGGTTTTCCAGCATCAAACTGGACTTCATTTTGTTTCCATCTCTCATTTGGTGACTTCAAATGTTCACTGTAAAAATCCAGCCTACTAATCAGGAGGAGGCCCAGTATTGGACCATGAGCTGATCTCTGCTATGCTGGTAGATGGGAACTTGTTTAAAGTTGATTTTGTGATTATTTTTCAACAAAATGTGCTCAGACGGCTCCTCAACAGTTCTGATGATGAACAGAACCTCTGTCCTCATGGGTCATGTGACAGGATGAGACCTCTACATGAGCCAGAAGCAGTGAACGCACCCCCGCACAGCAGAACATGTTCACTTGACCTGCTCTGGCTACTTGTGGTTAGCTTGCTGCTAACAAAAGTGGGTACAAAAATGGAATCATGGTCCCTTCAGACTTTCCTTCAGTTTTATTCTGTCAGTGGAACGAGTCAGTTTGGGCTGTAGAGACTAAAACAATCAAGCCAATGTTTTGCAGCCACTTCTTCTTGGATGTTTATGGGAAAAAAGTATTTTGGGGCCACAGTGCATCACGTGGTGGATGGGGGAGGAGCATCCAAATCTGAGGAGACGTTTCCATTGGATGGAAAATGAGTCGACACCACTGAGGGAAGGATGAGTCCTCAAATGTTTGAATTGTTTTAACAGGAAGAGAAAAAAAGAAAAACCGGGAGTTTGATGTAAAAACACTGGAAAAGTTTTTGGTTTGTCATGTGTGGAGAGATAAATGAGCCATGACCACAGAGATGCAGGATCAGAACTGAGAACATGGAGTTTTCATTTCAGGGACCTTCAACAACCTTTGATCTATCTGATAAAACAGGCCAGAACTGAGACTTGACCTTGAGAACAGAGATGGACGATCATGAAAACATGAGAAAAACCACAAGACTGCAATTAGGAGACGTCCTGTTGCTTTAAACATCATCACGGTGAAAGCAGAAGAAGCCTGGAGCTCAGTTGTGGCGGCCCTGCAGTCACACGTCCGTGGTGTCTTGGTGGTGAACTCCAGCCTCTTCATCAACCAAGCCTTCCTCTGTAGCATCACCAGCGTTGAGTTCAATGTTCTCCTGGTGTCCTGCCTGCCGCTCCATTTTGGCCTGGAAGACATGACAGCTCAGACCTCCAGTTGCTGCTGAAACAACTGCTCATAGCCAAGGACTACGAAGCTACGTCGTGTTACCTTGAAGTAGCAGTAGAAGAAGACAGCACATGACCCCAGGATCAGATGGTGGATGAACGCTCTGATGATGAAATCACTTAAAGGCACTGAAAAACATTTAGAATCATCACATTTGATCAATGACATCACCACTGACCGCCACAGACATGTTGATGGTTGAAGGTTCTTGATGGAAGGCTGCATGTTAAAGGAACACGCTAAATTTTAGGAGAAGTCTCTGACTGTCCATCATCCCCAGAGCCAGACTAGAAGATGGAGACCCTTCTCTAGGAGCTGAGACTCATGCTAGTTAGCTTAGCACAATGAATGGTAGGAGGTGGGAAGTGTTAGCATAAAAGTCCCAAACAGTCGTTGCCTGTGGAAGGAACTGAAAAAAAAGAAAATAGAAGTTTTAATATAAACAGACAGAAAATGTTGTTATTTCATGTGTTTTCACATAAAACAGACACCCCCTATTTTTTGAATTTATTCCACCTGACCAGTAGGTGGAGCTCTGACGCTTACGTGGGTTAGGCTGAGAGATTTTTCCCACAGGCCCAACGACGCCTCAGAAATCAAACGGACTTGAGAAGACGTTCATCCATCGTTTCTCTCTTCATTGATCCTCAGTCTTCATCCTGGGTATCACATGTAGCGTCCAGATACCCCTCAGTCTGGAGCCGCTACACCTGCATTCATATATCTGGGCTTGTGGATCACTTTTAACAGACATTCTAATTTTAGAATCAGACACATAGCTGGGACTACTTTCCTGACTGGGAGCAGTGATTTGGCCACCAAAACCAAATGTTTGTTGGAGCAGGAGAGCGACTGCTGCTACTGATCATGGCCGACATTGGAAGAGAGGGTGAGGAGGAGGAGGAGGAGGAGGAGGAGGACTGCAGGACAAACCAACATCATGATCCTGAGACAGTTGATGCTAACACTTCCCACTCACTACCATTCATTATGCTAAGCTAACTCATGGTCTGCTGGTCTCTGCTGGTCTCAGCTCCCTCATGGACACACAGAACATGTAATTACAACATTCTTGGTTTGATTTCACCAACGTGTTGAACCTCATGCAGTTTCCTCTCTCTTTGTTTCCTGTTTGTTCAAACTGTCCAGTTCAAGTCTGGGGCCTCTTGCAACGAGATCGTTTCCTGTCAGGTTCGTTCTGACACTGAGTTTGAAGTGGGACCTTCACATGAGCAAATGATAGGACGAACAAATGTTTCTGGAGAAACTATTAACACTTGCTAACACTTCCCAACCGCTACGATTCAATGTGCTAAGCTAACTAGCGAGGGTCTCAGCTCCCTAGAGGAGAGTCTCTGTCTCCTTGTCTGGTTCTGGGGATGATGGACAAGAAGCATATTTCCCAGAAGGTTGGTGGATTCATTTAACACAGACTATTTTTACACGTCCGCCATCGTTCCACTGTTATTCTGAAAATGACAACAGTCCAGATTTAATCAGGATTCTAGAAAGAGTTTATTCTGGGTGGGTTTTCAAAACTGAGCATTTCTCAATGAAAACGTAGGACAGACCAATATTATTTAGGTTTGAGGCTTTTCTGTCATGAATGAACTTCAGGAGGAATTAAAACTGTAGAGTCTCACAGTGTGAGACACTTTAACTGGACGGGAGACAAACAAATGACAAGTCAAGTCAGTTTTATCTATATTGCACCAAATCACAACAAAAGTTATCTCATGACACTTTACAGGTGTCTGCTTTCTGAATTGTACCAAGGTGCTTGTTTCCTTGGACTTATAGATTTCTTTTTTAACGGGGCATTTGAGTCCAAAGTTGTTCTTAAGGAGCCTGTTGGACTGTCAAGAAAATGATCAATTTGACAGTGAACTTTAGCTCCGCCCTTCATCTCTCAGACTAGCCTAGCTAGTTAGAATTAGCTAGCTGGACTATTTTCCATAGTCATGTAAACAGCTTCATCAGAATGTTGTCATTTTCAGGCTAAAAACATGAAGCAGGAGAACAGAGGAGTAGAAAGTGCATGTAAATGTAGTCAGGGTCACATTCTTCTGTCTGACTCCAGCTGGTCCTGTTGTCACCTGCTATGATGAGGTGGAGCTCCTGGCTCTCAGAGGAGAAGTGATGGGGGAAAACATGGGACAGGTGATAAACACATTTGTAGTTCCCTCGGTGGGTGTGGTCTGCTGCTGAGAACAGGAACTGGGCGGAGTACTTGAGCGCTGGTAGGGTGTAGTTCTGTGCCGTGCTGGAGGTGGAGAAGATGAGCTGGAACAGGCCTCCTGGGTACTGTGGTTCAACAGAGCAACTGATGGTGAAGTTGGAGCCCCGGAGCAGCAGAGTCTCCTGCTGCCTCACCTCAGAGACGCCGTCAGTGAAGGCAGAGAAGGAGATGTTTGGCTGGACCAGCAAATCTGTGGAGGGGGGAGCAGAAGAAAGGCTGAATCAGCAGATGTGCTGGTGTCATCGAGGAAGCAGCAGCTTGTTTGGAATGTCCAGTTTTACCTGAGCACACCACCATCAGACTGGTAGCACTTTGAACTTCATCAGTCTCCACTACACACTCCCGCAGTCCAGATGCTGACTGGACACAAGAAGACCTGATCCACCACACAGGCCTGGATCGCGAGTTCTGTCTTTTATTTGTCAAAGCAGCAGAGCCACAATTCATCCGTCTACACACTGCAGAGGCAGACTGGTGGAGCCATTCAGGACCCCCAGGGGCCGCTGGTCTCCACTCTCCCTGGTGTTTGATCTCCACGGTCCCAGCACAGCGACTGGGCTCTCCCACCATCCTGACTCCATCAGGCTCTGAGCAGACACAGGAATCATGAGTGGTAGAAGTAAAGCAGTGGGATGAAGCAGATCTATGACCTTCACCTGAGCAGACGAGGCCAACGCTTTTCCCAGGTAAGCAGGTCTTCCTCACTGAGCCAGACCTTCCACAGTTTAGCAGAGCAGATTCATCTCCACCACACTGGAACTTTGCTGCCATGACTGGGGTCTCCATGTCTGTATACGGGCCCCCGTGGAGGAGGGACGGAGCCCCACACCCCAACTCTCTACACACCACCTCTGCATCCTGCAGGCCAAAATCCTCCTCACACACAGAGGACCATGACTGGTTAGACTTCACCTCCAGTCTGCCTGAGCACAGACTGGACCCCCCCACCAGCCTGACAGACTCTGTGGAGACATCAGGAAATCATCATTCTAATATTCACCCATTTTTCTCAGCTACTAATCCTGCTTAAACTCATCGGAAAAAACAAGAACCATGAAACTTCCCTTCCTGACTCACCTTCCTCTTGTTATTGCTTGATGAGGCTGAACCCCCAAAACACACACACACACACACACACACACACACACACACACACACACACACACACACACACACACACACACACACACACACACTCATATTTGAGACAACTTGGTCTCTCTGCTTAAAGTGAAACATCTGGATTCCGTATTTCACATCATCAACATGACCCTCATCAAAATCAGGATCTCATCATTGTCAGAATAACAGAGGAATATTTGTGTTCATGTAAACAGCCAAAGACAACTTGTCCTGGATCTCAGTCACATGACTGTTAGTGTCAATAATGTTACCCGAGCAGGTGATTTCCTGGATGGAGGAACCAGGAGAGTTCCATGATCTCACACACTCCTTCAGTGTTGATGGAGACTGAACACACTCAGAGTAGATGAACCACATGAGTCGTTCTGAGGACTCGTCTCTCTCCTGTATTGAGACAGCAGAACCACAGTCCAGCCGTCTACATATCACAGCTGTTTCCTTCAGGGTCCAGGACCGGTCTGTCTCTGCTGCTCTCCACTCTCCCAGGTGTTTCACCTCCAATCTACCAGCACAGTGGTTTGGTCCTCCCACCAACCTGACATCATCAGCATCTGAGCAGAGACAAGAGCATCATTAATACATGAATATGCAACAGGACGGAGGAGGACCTGAACCAAAGCTCCACCTGAGCAGATGAGTCCAACTGATTTGCCAGGTGAGCAGGTGTTTCCAGACCCTGAGCGTCCACAGTCCAAGAGGGAAGATTCATGGCCCTCACACTGGAACACCTGAGCCCAGAATGGAGACTCTGCTGGTCCAAAAAGTCCCCCCTCCAGGACTGAAGGTGTCCCACATCTCAGCTCTCCACACAGCACCTCTGCATCCTGCATGTCAAAGTCCTCTTCACACACTGAGGACCACAGCTGGTTAGATTTCACCTCCAGTCTGCCAGAGCAAAGGTTCGACCCGTCCACCAGCCTGACAGACTCTGAAAAAGACAACAAGAGGCAGATTCATGATGAGAATGAATTCATGTCAACATGAACTCACCGTTTCATGCCTCTGACATGTTAACTAGCAAACCCTGGAAATGAGACAGGAAAACACAGATTTCCAAGGAATTGAACCTGAGAATGAAAAAGAAAATTTAGAATTGCAAGGAATTTATCCTCTTTGAAATAATTCACATGCTCTTATATCATCTGAAATCCCACACGTGTAAATCAGAGAACACAACTGGAATCTCTGGTTTTCATCACCATCTTGACCCTTGTCAAATTTGAGCACCGGTGGCTTGAAGTTAAGAAATATTAACTTGTGATTGGAGGGTTGCTGGTTCAATCCTCAGGATTTGCAGGAAGAAGCAGTGTAAATGACTCTCATGTCGGTCTGTTTCTGAGGGAAAATTTCCTGAGGGGTTTTAATTTGTTCAGGTAATTTTCAGGATTTGAGAATTTCATTTTGAAGGGAATCCAGTTACGTTCCTGTTTTGCACATCTGGCAGGCAGCAATTTGATGCCTTCACAGAATGAAGTGAGGTTAAACAGGGTTTTCCTGATGTGTGCTGATCCTGTTAAAGACACTGAAGCTCCTGGCTGGAACTGGAACAAGGAATTCTGTGGTTCATTTGTTTGATATCAATTTATGGGAATCAGTGAACTTGATCGAGTGTTGAGATGAAGGCTATGCTAACAGGAGCTTCTCTCACAACTGTTTCTCAGTCTTGTTAGCTTCTCTACCTCACCACATGAGCACACTATGGGTGAACATGACTCATTTTTGTGGTTCGTTGTTGTGTAGATTGTTCATGTTGCACATCTGACGTTTAAAATTGTTGTTTTTCTAAGAGATAAATTTATTTCATTTATCTGTCTTTTAGCTCGGAAGGTTTTTTTCTGAAGACAAAAATGAAACAGAGAGACAGTAAATTATGTTAAAATACAACTGAAAGCTGAACAGATTAAAAAGCTACTGGAAACATCAGTACACTTCACCTTTGTCTCACCGGGAATGAGCTACAAGCAGCACTGCTGCCTCCCTCACTACCACCACCATGGGGCCCTTGAGCAAGGCCCTCAGTGGCTGAACTGAGCAGCTTGTTTTATGTGATAATGAACATTGTCAGAGTGATGCTGCAAATGTGAGTCCCTCAGTGAGTTTCCTCTGGTAAAATAAAGGTTAAAAAAGGGAATATCATCATTGTCAGAATAACAGAGGAACATTTGTGTTCATGTAAACAGCAAAAGTCAACTTGTCCTGGATCTCAGTCATATGACTGTTAGTGTCAATAATGTTACCTGAGCAGGTGATTCCCAGGATGGTGGAACCAGGATAGTTCCATGATCTCACACACTCCTTCAGTGTTGATGTAGACTGAACACACTCAGAGTTGATGAACCACATGAGTCGTTCTGAGGACTCGTCTCTCTGCTGTGTTGAGACAGCAGAACCACAGTCCAGCCATCTACATATCACAGCTGTTTCCTTCAGGGTCCAGGACCAGTCTGTCTCTGCTTCTCTCCACTCTCCCAGGTGTTTCACCTCCAGTCTACCAGCACAGTGGTTTGCTCCTCCCACCAACCTGACATCATCAGCATCTGAGCAGAGACAAGAGCATCATTAATACATGAATATGCAACAGGACGGAGGAGGACCTGAACCAAAGCTGCACCTGAGCAGATGAGTCCAACTGATTTGCCAGTTGAGCAGGTGTTTCCAGACCCTGAGTGTCCACAGTCCAGGAGGGAAGATTCATGGCCCTCACACTGGAACACCTGAGTCCAGAATGGAGACTCTGCTGGTCCAAAAAGTGCCCCCTCCAGGACTGAAGGTGTCCCACATCTCAGCTCTCCACACAGCACCTCTGCATCCTGCATGTCAAAGTCCTCTTCACACACTGAGGACCACAGCTGGTTAGATTTCACCTCCAGTCTGCCAGAGCAAAGGTTCGACCCGTCCACCAGCCTGACAGACTCTGAGAAAGACAACAAGAGACAGATTCATGATGAGAATGAATTCATGTCAACATGAACTCACCTGTTCATGCCTCTGACATGTTAACTAGCAAACCCTGGAAATGAGACAGGAAGACGCAAATTTCCAAGGAATTTATCCTCCTTGAAATAATTCATGTGATCCAACAGGGCTGGTTCGAGACAGTCACATATAAGGGGGCAGATGGAAATGTGAAGGGGGCAAAGGGTGGCAACACATGTGGGAAAATGGTGTGGTGGCGGTGTTGGGGGGGGGGGGGGTAGGTGGTTCTCTGGATAACTGATATTATCATGTAGTTTGATTGCTCTTTATCAGACCTTTACCCTAAGACCGGTCCCACTTGGTCCAACTTGTCCCACCTGAAGGCTAAGCTTCTGCTGGTGTAACTCTTCAGGTCACTGAGGCCCACAAACCCCCTGACCCTGATGAGGTGGCAATACCTCTGGGCAAAATTAAAAAAAAGAAAACAAAAACAAAAACAAAAAACAAAAAAACATTTCTTAGGATGACAACAACTAAATCTTGACATCTACCTTCATTGGATGGCCTGTATCAAATATATTCAAACCCAACAATAACACTTATCATGATTGCCAATGTCAACAAAAAAAAAGGGTAGGCCAGGTTATTAAAGAAAAATCCCTTCACCAAGTCTCGAAAAACAAAACCTATCAATAGAAAATAAATAAATAAATAAAATAAAGAATAAAATAAAACATCCATCCATCCAGATCTCGACAACCAACAACATTGAAGGTCTTTGTTGGCTCCATGCAGCAGACCAGCTCACTGTGGTGCTTGTGGGATCCAGAAAGAAACACTTCTCTTACAGAGTCAAACAGTGAGAAGAACAACGGGCTGGTCCTCAGTTGACTCTACAAATACAGATGTGCGTGCAGCTGAGTGACAGGGAGATGAGAGGAAGCTGAGACTGTATCACGCACTTTTTTTGCATTTTTTCCGCTACTGCAGATAATTTTGTCAACTCATAATATATCAATTTTGTACGTATATCAAAATGTGTTTTTTTTTAACTTCTAAAATTTTGATTTGAGGGGGCAGGGCATTTGTTTGAGACAGATCTTGCTTCCCCATAGAGCCGCCCTGATGATCTTATATCATCTAATATCCCACATGTGTCAATCAGAGAACACAACTGGAATCTCTGGTTTTCATCACCTTCTGGACCCTTGCAAAATTGAGCACTGGTTATGTCACGATCCCTGTCTCGTGCTTCCTGTTTTATTTTGTAGTCATGTCCTGTCTTCCTGACCTCCCTCCTGTGATTCCCTCATGTGTCTCACCTGGTTGATTGCACCACCTGTGTCTTGTTTCCCCTCTCGTATTTAACCCGTGTGTTTTCCCCTGTTAGGTTGTTGGGTCATTGTTGTTGTTGATGATGTCGCTGTCGTCGCTGATTGTTCTGTCTTGTATACTGTCAAGTTCATCAGTCACCGGTCAAGCCTCCAGCCTCACGTCTTGTCTCCGCCCTCACGCCACGTCTCCGCCCTCACGCCACGTCTCAAGCCTTCGCCCTCACGCCACGTCCAGCCCCCAGTCACCCAGCTTCAATAAACCTCTTTTGTGCACCTCCCAAAATTGTCTGCATTTGGGTCTCCCACACCATCCTCAACCCTCAACCCTAACATGTTACCAAAAGGAAAGAAAATTGCCTTGTGATTGGAAGGTTGCTGGTTCAATCCTCAGGATTTGCAGGAAGAGAGTGTAAATGACTCGAATGTCGGTCCATTTCTGAGGGAAAATTTCCCGTGGGCTTTTATTTTGTGAAGGCAATTCTCAGGAGTTGAGGCTTTTATATTGAAGAGCGTCCAGTTAAGTTCCTGCACATCTGGCAGGCAGCATTTTGAAGCTCCTGGCTGGAACTGGAACAAGGAACTCTGTGTTTCATTTGTTTGATATCAATTTATGGGAATCAGTGAACTTGATTGAGTGTTGAGATGAAGGCTATGCTAACAGGAGCTTCTCTCACAACTGTTTCTCAGTCTTGTTAGCTTCTCTACCTCACCACATGAGCACACTATGGGTGAACATGACTAATTTTTGTGGTTCGTTGTTGTGAAGATTGTTTATGTTGCAGATCTGACATTTAAAAAAAAAGCTAATTTCATTTATCTGTCTTTTAGCACTTGAGGGTTTTTCCTGAAGAAAAGGATGAAACAGACAGTAAATTATGTTAAAATCCTGCTGAGTGCTGAACAGATTAAAAAGCTACTGGAAACATCAGTGCACTTCACCTTTGTCTGGCCAGGATTGAGCTACAAGCAGCACTGCTGCCTCCCTCATGAACACCACTGAGGTGCCCTTGAGCAAGGCCCTCAGTAGATGAACTGAGCAGCTTGTTTTGTGTTTTTGTGAACATTATCAGAGTGATGCTGCAAATGTGAGTCACTCAGGGAGTTTCTTCTGGTTAAATAAAGGTTAAAAAATGGAATATCATCATTGTCAGAATAATAGAAGAATATTTGTGTTCATGTAAACAGCCAAAGACAACTTGTCCTGGATCTCAGTCACATGACTGTTAGTGTCAATAATGTTACCTGAGCAGGTGATTTCCAGGATGGAGGAACCAGAAGAGTTCCATGATCTCACACACTCCTTCAGTGTTGATGTAGACTGAACACACTCAGAGTCGATGAACCACATGAGTCGTTCTGAGGACTCGTCTCTCTGCTGTGTTGAGACAGCAGAACCACAGTCCAGCCGTCTACATATCACAGCTGTTTCCTTCAGGGTCCAGGACCGGTCTGTCTCTGCTGCTCTCCACTCTCCCAGGTGTTTCACCTCCAGTCTACCAGCACAGTGGTTTGCTCCTCCCACCAACCTGACATCATCAGCATCTGAGCAGAGACAAGAGCATCATTAATACATGAATATGCAAAAGGACGGAAGTGGACCTGAACCAAAGCTCCACCTGAGCAGATGAGTCCAACTGATCTGCCAGGTGAGCAGGTGTTTCCAGACCCTGAGCGTCCACAGTCCAGGAGGGAAGATTCATGGCCCTCACACTGGAACACCTCAGTCCAGAATGGAGACTCTGCTGGTCCAAAAAGTCCCCCCTCCAGGACTGAAGGTGTCCCACATCTCAGCTCTCCACACAGCACCTCTGCATCCTGCATGTCAAAGTCCTCTTCACACACCGAGGACCACAGCTGGTTAGATTTCACCTCCAGTCTGCCAGAGCAAAGGTCCGACCCGTCCACCAGCCTGACAGACTCTGAGAAAGACAACAAGAGGAAGATTCATGATGAGAATGAATTCATGTCAACATGAACTCACCTGTTCATGCCTCTGACATGTTAACTGGCAAACCCTGGAAATGAGACAGGAAAACATAGATTTCCATGAAATGGAAATGTGAAGGGGGCAAAGGGTGGCAACAGATGTGGGGAAATGGTGTGGTGGCGGTGTTGGGGGGGGGGGGTAGGTGGTTCTCTGGATAACTGATATTATCATGTAGTTTGATTGCTCTTTATCAGACCTTTACCCTAAGACCGGTCCCACTTGGTCCCACTTGGCCCACCTGAAGGCTAAGCTTCTGCTGGTGTAACTCTTCAGGTCACTGAGGCCCACAAACCCCCTGACCCTGATGAGGTGGAAATACCTCGGGGCAAAATTAAAAAGAGAAAAGAACAAAAACTAAAAAAAAACAAAAAACATTTCTTAGGATGACAACAACTAAATCTTGACATCTACCTTCATTGGATGGCCTGAATCAAATATATTCAAACCCAACAATAACACTTATCATTATTGCCAATGTCAACAAAACTAAAAGGGTAGGCCAGGTTATTAAAGAAAAATCCCTTCACCAAGTCTTGAAAAACAAAACCGATCAATAGAAAATAAATAAAATAAAGAATAAAATAAAACATCCATCCAGATCTCGACAACCAACATCATTGAAGGTCTTTGTTGGCTCCATGCAGCAGACCAGCTCACTGTGGTGCTTGTGGGATCCAGAAAGAAACACTTCTCTTACAGAGTCAAACAGTGAGAAGAAAAAACGGGCTGGTCCTTAGTTGACTCTACAAATACAGATGTGCGTGCAGCTGAGTGACAGGGAGATGAGAGGAAGCTGAGACTGTATCACACACCTTTTTTTGCATTTTTTCCGCTACTGCAGATAATTTTGTCAACTCATAATATATCAATTTTGTCTGTATATCAAAATGTGTTTTTTTTAACTTCTAAAATTTTGATTTGAGGGGGCAGGACATTTGTTTGAGACAGATCTTGCTTCCCCATAGAGCCGCCCTGATGATCTTATATCATCTAATATCCCACATGTGTCAATCAGAGAACACAACTGGAATCTCTGGTTTTCATCACCTTCTGGACCCTTGCAAAATTGAGCACTGGTTATGTCACGATCCCTGTCTCGTGCTTCCTGTTTTATTTTGTAGTCATGTCCTGTCTTCCTGACCTCCCTCCTGTGATTCCCTCATGTGTCTCACCTGGTTGATTGCACCACCTGTGTCTTGTTTCCCCTCTCATATTTAACCCGTGTGTTTTCCCCTGTTAGGTTGTTGGGTCATTGTTGTTGTTGTCGTTGTTGATGATGTCGCTGTCGTCGCTGATTGTTCTGTCTTGTATACTGTCAAGTTCATCAGTCACCGGTCAAGCCTCCAGCCTCACGTCTTGTCTCCGCCCTCACACCACGTCTCCGCCCTCACGCCACGTCTCAAGCCTTCGCCCTCACGCCACGTCCAGCCCCCAGTCACCCAGCTTCAATAAACCTCTTTTGTGCACCTCCCAAAATTGTCTGCATTTGGGTCTCCCACACCATCCTCAACCCCCAACATTGACATGTTACCAAAAGGAAAGAAAATTGCCTTGTGATTGGAAGGTTGCTGGTTCAATCCTCAGGATTTGCAGGAAGAAGCAGTGTAAATGACTCTAATGTCGGTCCATTTCTGAGGGAAAATTTCCCGTGGGCTTTTATTTTGTTAAGGCAATTCTCAGGAGTTGAGGCTTTTATATTGAAGAGCATCCAGTTAAGTTCCTGCACATCTGGCAGGCAGCATTTTGAAGCTCCTGGCTGGAACTGGAACAAGGAACTCTGTGTTTCATTTGTTTGATGTCAATTTATGGGAATCAGGGAACTTGATTGAGTGTTGAGATGAAGGCTATGCTAACAGGAGCTTCTCTCACAACTGTTTCTCAGTCTTGTTAGCTTCTCTACCTCACCACATGAGCACACTATGGGTGAACATGACTAATTTTTGTGGTTCGTTGTTGTGAAGATTGTTTATGTTGCAGATCTGACGTTTAAAAAAAGAGCTAATTTCATTTATCTGTCTTTTAGCACTTGAGGGTTTTTCCTGAAGAAAAGGATGAAACAGACAGTAAATTATGTTAAAATCCTGCTGAGTGCTGAACAGATTAAAAAGCTACTGGAAACATCAGTGCACTTCACCTTTGTCTCACCAGGATTGAGCTCCAAGCAGCACTGCTGCCTCCCTCATGAACACCACTGAGGTGCCCTTGAGCAAGGCCCTCAGTAGATGAACTGAGCAGCTTGTTTTGTGTTTTTGTGAACATTATCAGAGTGATGCTGCAAATGTGAGTCACTCAGGGAGTTTCTTCTGGTTAAGGAAAGGGTAAAAAATGGAATATCATCATTGTCAGAATAATAGAAGAATATTTGTGTTCATGTAAACAGCCAAAGACAACTTGTCCTGGATCTCAGTCACATGACTGTTAGTGTCAATAATGTTACCTGAGCAGGTGATTTCCAGGATGGTGAAACCAGGAGAGTTCCATGATCTCACACACTCCTTCAGTGTTGATGTAGACTGAACACACTCAGAGTCGATGAACCACACGAGTCGTTCTGAGGACTCGTCTCTCTGCTGTGTTGAGACAGCAGAACCACAGTCCAGCCGTCTACATCTCACAGCTGTTTCCTTCAGGGTCCAGGACCAGTCTGTCTTTGCTGCTCTCCACTCTCCCAGGTGTTTTACCTCCAGTCTACCAGCACAGTGGTTTGCTCCTTCCACCAACCTGACATCATCAGCATCTGAGCAGAGACAAGAGCATCATTAATACATGAATATGCAACAGGATGGAGGAGGACCTGAACCAAAGCTGCACCTGAGCAGATGAGTCCAACTGATTTGCCAGGTGAGCAGGTGTTTCCAGACCCTGAGCGTCCACAGTCCAGGAGGGAAGATTCATGGCCCTCACACTGGAACACCTGAGCCCAGAATGGAGACTCTGCTGGTCCAAAAAGTCCCCCCTCCAGGACTGAAGGTGTCCCACATCTCAGCTCTCCACACAGCACCTCTGCATCCTGCATGTCAAAGTCCTCTTCACACACTGAGGACCACAGCTGGTTAGATTTCACCTCCAGTCTTCCAGAGCAAAGGTCCGACCCGTCCACCAGCCTGACAGACTCTGAAAAAGACAACAAGAGGCAGATTCATGATGAGAATGAAGTCATGTCAACATGAACTCACCTGTTCATGCCTCTGACATGTTAACTAGCAAATCCTGTAAATGAGACAGGAAAAAAGATTTCCTAGGAATTTATCCTCCTTGGAAAAATTCATGTGATTGTTGAAACTGGGAAACAATATTCCTGCTCATTTCTTACTGAACCTAATATCCCAGGATTTAATATCCCACATTTCTAAATCAGAGAACTCAACTGGAATCTCTGGTTTACATCAGCATCCTGACCACATAGAGAAGTGAACTTGTGATGGGAGGGTTGTCAGTTCAATCATCAGGAGAGGCAGGAAGAAGGAGTGTAAATGAATCTGATAGGCTGTTATTGGGGTTAAACTCTGTGAGCTTTTATTTTCTTAAGGCCTTTTTTAGTCGAGGCTCCAAACATGTAGGAATCATTCAAAACTTTGAAGCGCCAAGTTGGAATGAGAACAAGGTCTTCTGTCATTTTTCTGTTTGATGCCATGTTCTGTGTTTTGGGTGGGGTTTTTGTATCTGTGTGTTGAGGTAAAGGCTATGCTGACATCAGTCAAGTCAAGTCACTTTTATTTGTATTGAGCCTAATCACTACAAAAGTTATCTCATGACACTTTACAAGTACAGCAGGTCCAGCACCAAACTTCTTCAATGAATCTACACCCAACAATTCTCCATCAGCAGGCACAAAAGCAGTGACAAAAGCCTTCCTTTTAACAGGCAGGAACGTCGAGCAGATCCAGGCTCAACAGGAACGGCCTTCTGCTTTGAATAGCAGGGGGAAAGAGAGCAGGAGAGCAGGACAAGACAGAAAAGGGAGGAAGACAGATAAACAGAAGGAAAGAGAGGGACAGATGTAAAGACAGAGAGAAAGTGGAAGAGACTGATGGACAGATTGGGACGGGGATTAAAAAGAGTTCTGTGGAAATACAACTTGATATTCGGCTTCAATTCCATACGACAGGACGAGGTTGAGGGTGTGACTGAGACAGTGAGTGGGCTCACCTGCAGACTGATGGAAACCAATGGAGTCTAAAACCATGAGCTTTGGTCACAACTGTTTCTCAGTCTTGTTAGCTTCTCTACCTCACCACATGAGCACACTATGGGTGAACATGACTCATTTTTGTGATTCATTGTTTTGAAGATTGTTCATGTTGCACATCTGACGTTTAAAATTTGTGTTTTTATTAAGAACTGATTTCATTTATCTGTCTTTTAGCTCTGAAGGTTTTTTTCTGAACACAAAAATGAAACAGAGAGACAGTAAATTATGTTAAAATACAACTGAAAGCTGAAAAGATTAAAAAGCTACTGGAAACATCAGTACACTTCACCTTTGTCTCACCAGGATTGAGCTACAAGCAGCACTGCTGCCTCCCTCACTACCACCACCATGGGGCCCTTGAGCAAGGCCCTCAGTGGCTGAACTGAGCAGCTTGTTTTGGTTTTTGTGAACATTATCAGAGTGGTGCTGCAAATGTGAGTCACTCAGGGAGTTTCCTCTGGTTAAATAAAGGTTAAAAATGGATATCATCATTGTCAGAATAATAGAAGAATATTTGTGTTCATGTAAACAGCCAAAGACAACTTGTCCTGGATCTCAGTCACATGACTGTTAGTGTCAATAATGTTACCTGAGCAGGTGATTTCCTGGATGGTGGAACCAGGAGAGTTCCGTGATCTCACACACTCCTTCAGTGTTGATGTAGACTGAACACACTCAGAGTTGATGAACCACATGAGTCGTTCTGAGGACTCGTCTCTCTGCTGTGTTGAGACAGCAGAACCACAGTCCAGCCATCTACATATCACAGCTGTTTCCTTCAGGGTCCAGGACCGGTCTGTCTCTGCTTCTCTCCACTCTCCCAGGTGTTTCACCTCCAGTCTACCAGTACAGTGGTTTGCTCCTCCCACCAACCTGACCTCATCAGCATCTGAGCAGAGACAAGAGCATCATTAATACATGAATATGCAACAGGACGGAGGAGGACCTGAACCAAAGCTGCACCTGAGCAGATGAGTCCAACTGATTTGCCAGGTGAGCAGGTGTTTCCAGACCCTGAGCGTCCACAGTCCAGGAGGGAAGATTCATGGCCCTCACACTGGAACACCTGAGTCCAGAATGGAGACTCTGCTGGTCCAAAAAGTGCCCCCTCCAGGACTGAAGGTGTCCCACATCTCAGCTCTCCACACAGCACCTCTGCATCCTGCATGTCAAAGTCCTCTTCACACACTGAGGACCACAGCTGGTTAGACTTCACCTCCAGTCTGCCAGAGCAAAGGTTCGACCCGTCCACCAGCCTGACAGACTCTGAAAAAGACAACAAGAGGCAGATTCATGATGAGAATGAATTCATGTCAACATGAACTCACCTGTTCATGCCTCTGACATGTTAACTAGCAAACCCTGGAAATGAGACAGGAAAACACAGATTTCCAAGGAATTTATCCTGAGAGTGAGAAGGAAAATATAGAATTGGAAGGAATTTATCCTCTTTGAAATAATTCATGTGATTATTGAAGCTGGGAATCATGATTCCTGCTCTTTCCTCCCTAAACCATCTAATATCCCACATGTGGATACCAGAGAACACAACTGGAATCTCTAGTTTACGTTATCATCACCACCATTTTCAGATCCTAGCAGTGGCAGCCTAAAGTTGTGATTCTCAAACTGTGGAAAACCCAAATATCTTTTGGAAAGTTAAACAAGTCAAAATTGTTTTGAAACAATGAATACTATAGAAAAAATAGCAAACAATTTTGAAAGAAAATACATTTCTGTATCAATCAAGGATGGTTACAAGTCTGCTTTCAGACAGGAGGTGGAGCAGCTGGTCCACTGGGGCAGTCTGAACCACCTGGAGCTGAACCTGCTCAAGAATGTGGAGATGACAGTGGACTTCAGGAGAAGCCCACCCACACTCTCCCCCCTCACCATCCTCAACCACACAGTGTCTCCTGAGGACATGTTCAAGTTCCTGGGAACCACAATCTCCAAGAACCTGAAGTCCACCTCTAACATGGACACTGTCCAGAAAAAAAGCTCAGCAGAGGTTGGACTTCCTGTGACAGCTCAGGAAGTTGAACCTGCCACAGGAGCTGCTGATCATCTTCTATACTACAATCATTCAGTCTGTCCTGTTCACAGCCATCACTCTGGTTTGGATCGGCCACCAAACAAGACAGGATCAGACTGCAACGAACAATCGGGTCAGCAGAGAGAATCATGGGGGCCGACCTACCTGTCATCCAGGACCTTTATCGGTCCAGGGTCAGGAAACGGACAGGCACCATCTCTGCTGACCCATCACACCCCAGTCACAAACTGTTTGATCCCCTCCCCTCTGGAAGATGCTACAGAGCCCTGGATGCTGAGACCACCAGGCTAAAAACAGTTTCTACCCTCAGGCTTTCAGTCTGATGAACGGGAAATAGTCAGAGTGTCAGGAAATAAAAACAAACATCTGCTACACCAGTAGCTCAATAGCAGGTGATCTGACAGGAGGGAACTGCAAATCATAACAATGGTGATGAAGGAAAAGCCGGCCCTGGTGTTGTTCAGTGTGAAAACCCTGGAAGAGATCGTCATGAGGCCACAGCTCCTGGAGGAGCTGAATGATTCCCAACTCCTGTGTTGTCCTGAGGATGAACTCACGTCACTGCTGCTCGCCTCCACAGAAGAACCAGAGCCAGCGTTTCCCTGATTGATGCTAAGATACATTCTGATGTGTGTGATTCTACAACTGTCTGGTGTGCGTCTCAGTCAAACAGCAACAGTGTGTTGGCCTACCTGTGCTGGACCCTGAGCAGCACACACTGGGTCTTCTATTGGAACCTGTGCTCAGTGTGTATTGCTATCAAAGGTGATTCCAACAGAGGCTCCAGCTGACTGCTGCATCAGAGCACTGATACCAAAGACACTGCCCAGCTCCTTACTTTCAAATATTCTCAAACACTATTTCTAATATAATTTACTGTATTTCATCAGTGATCAATGCATCATTTATAGCAGTAATTGGCAACAAGTGGATCTTTTCACTGGAACCTCAGAGTTCACCAGATTGACACACACACTTGAAAACAAGTTCAGATTCATAAAATATTCCAGTGTTTCGTGTTTCTCTATGGTTGTCTGATGGTTGGCCTCTGACTCACTCTGACTCTGAGAAAACATGCTGTGCACCTCTTATGCAGCTGAACAGAGGCGCTATGACACTGTTCCATGCTCATCATGGAGGTACTTGCTTCAAGAGTTAGACAACCACATGCCTGAAGGACAGAGAAGTGAACTTGAAACTAAAAGGTTGTTGGTTCAATCCTCAGGACTGGTAGGAGGAAGCAGCCACACTCATTAACACCACCAAGATGCCCTTGAGCAAGGCTCTCAGAGGTGGTACTGAGCAGCTGCTGTTCTATGACTGTGAATGTGATCAGGGTGCTCCTGCAAATGTGAGTCACTCTCAGTGAGTTTCCTTGGACTAAATAAAGGTAAAAAATAAAAACACTGGAGTTTTGTGAATATTTGTGTGCATGTTAAAAAAACAAAGTCACTTGTACTGGATCACAGCAACATGACTGCATTACTGTGTACCAAATCACATACTTCCATACTGCATATGTAAAATTTTCAAACTGAGTATTCTAAGCAAAGTATGTACTCAATCGCGCAGTGCGCGTGTTTCGAGGGTGCAGTGCTGTCCCAAACCACATCCTGCCGTGCGGTGCACTCTTCAGAAATGATGACGTGATGTCTTCTTCTTCTACACAGATTTGTGACTGGCGAGCACCGCATCAGCATCAGCTAATTACCGCCACCTTTTGCCTGTGCTTGTTTGTCAATTTCTGAAGCAGTAAAAAAGCAAAATGGAGGGTCATCGCACATTGTTACACCACAATAGGCACCAACAACACGATGTCCTCCTTCTACTGGCTGAAGATGCAACTGTCTGTAGAGTTTAATTGTGTGATTTATTTAGCACAACATTTTGGTGACAAGTGATTTTATCTTTTCAAACCCGTGTCCACACAGAATTTCCTACTTGTCCCTGTTATTTCATGTAAAGATGACTCTATACAAGTCAGTGTTGGCCGACTCTCACCACAGCAAGTGTCCACAGTTGCACACTCAAAATCTTAACTGATTGGAGTACGTCATCCGGGAACTTTTGCATTCTCAATTTTTGAAAACTATCCATACGTTTTTCCATTTTCAGTTGAGTAGACTAAAAATTTTAAGTATGCAGTATAGAAGTATGCGATTGAGAAAACACGCAGTGAGAGTCTTCTGGCGAGATGAAGGTTAAAAAAATTGTTATGTTATTGTCAGAATCATAGAGGAACATTTGTGTTCATGTAAACAGCCAAAGACAACTTGTCCTGGATCTCAGTCACATGACTGTTAGTGTCAATAATGTTACCTGAGCAGGTGATTTCCTGGATGGTGGAACCAGAAGAGTTCCATGATCTCACACACTCCTTCAGTGTTGATGTATACTGAACACACTCAATGTCGATGAACCACACGAGTCGTTCTGAGGACTCGTCTCTCTGCTGTGTTGAGACAGCAGAACCACAGTCCAGCCATCTACATATCACAGCTGTTTCCTTCAGGGTCCAGGACCAGTCTGTCTCTGCTTCTCTCCACTCTCCCAGGTGTTTCACCTCCAGTCTACCAGCACAGTGGTTTGCTCCTCCCACCAACCTGACATCATCAGCATCTGAGCAGAGACAAGAGGATCATTAATACATGAATATGCAACAGGACGGAGGAGGACCTGAAGCAAAGCTCCACCTGAGCAGATGAGTCCAACTGATCTGCCAGGTGAGCAGGTGTTTCCAGACCCTGAGCGGCCACAGTCCAGGAGGGAAGATTCATGGCCCTCACACTGGAACACCTGAGCCCAGAATGGAGGCTCTGCTGGTCCAAAAAGTCCAACCTCTAATTGGCCTCCCTGGATGAGTTTTACATTTTACTTTCTACTGCTCACTGCAGGTCCAGTCAAGTGAGAGCACTTTTCCTTCACCTGCCTCAGCATTTTGGGACTCAAAAGTACTGCAATTGGAAAACTGTGGAACCGACAGGGAGGGAGAAGAAAATGTCCTTGAGAAGCAGCTAAATACATAAAAACTGATGCTACATTTCCAGGCAGCACCTCTGGTTTGAAGTAAACATACTAGCTTTGTTTATATGTGATCTAACCTCATGTACACAGCAAGTTAATGGTGTGATTCTCATGACACTCCTGCCTAAACTGTATAATACAACATTATTCCACATTTATACTTGGATTCATCTGCATGTTCCAGTTGATTTGCACTTCTGGTTGGATGCTAGCTGCATGTCAGTACTTGTACTCTGAACAATGACAAATTTGAATCTATAATTGATGTTTAATATACATCATCGAGGCTATTTGTACGTATTCAGTGGAAAATGTTTTTATTGCACCAGGTGAACAAGTGCACCTCCTAAAATTACGAGTGTATATTAGGCCTGTCACAGTAACACGTTATGTTAGTTGATGTATCCCATCAATTTCGTACCTCTTATCTTGTTAAGGGTGGCGGGGGGCTGGAGCCTATCACAGCAGCCTTCCTGTGAGAGGCCAGGTTCACCCTGGACGAGTTGTCAGTCCATCACAGGGCCAACACATAGAAACAGACAACCATTCACACTCACAGCCACACCTACGGACAATTTAGAGTATCAATCAGCCTCGTCCCCTCTTGATGTCTTTGGACTGTGGGAGGAAGCTGGAGTACCAGAGAGAACCCACACAGACACAGGGAGAACATGCAGACTCCACACAGAAAGATCCTGTGCTCAAGTTTGGGCTCAAACCTGGAACCTTTTCGCTGTGAGGCAACAGTGCTGACCACTGCACAACCATGTCTCCCAGGATATATTATCCAAGAATTATTTTGATTTATGATATGATTATTGACATTTTAACAATTTTACCACTTCAATAATTATGTACCACCTAATAAATCAAGTGCACACTTTATCTCTGTTCCTGTCATGAATTGAGCTTGGACGAGAACCCAAAGCCACGACTCCCAGGCAAGGTGCCAGATGAAGAAAGTTTATAACTAAAGTACAAATCCAAACCACTCTTATGAGGAAAAAAGCCTAAACTACAAAAACTCAAACTCACTCGACTGAGGAGAACCTGACTAGACAAAGTGACAAAGAAACTCAAAGTTAGATCAGGTAAGGAGCATGGCATGGAAAACAAAACCTGACTAGACAAAGATTCAACAAAAACACAAACTTGATGAGGCATTAAATGACGTAGCACGTTTGGAACTGACGGAAAAGACAAACTCGCACCAGACAAAGAGAAATGCAGACGACATAAACTCATGAGGTGACGGAAACAGGAGGACACAGTCGGGGTGGGGAAGACAATCAGACTGGTGGGAAATCCACCACGGGGAAGTGGAAGTTACCAGAAACTGGGAGGATGGTTAAATTTCAAAATAAAACAGGACGTCATGACACAACATAGACACATGGCAAACAAAGAACACCACTACATGCATGGACATGACAGTTACAAGAGTATTTAAGTCTGTTACATCACCAAAGAGGACCAGTATCATGATGGGTTTATTGAGAAAGGACTCCAAAAAGAAACTGAAATTCCAGACTGGAGTACCAAGACTCTGAGAGGGTCATGTTCACTCAGACCTGGATTAACAACTGTGTCATGATGAGTTTCCAGGACCTTTTCAATTATGGTGCTATGAGCCAACTTAAAGGAAATAGAAGGGAGCTGTGCCCCCCCTCCCCCCTCCCCCCTCCCTCAGTGGAGGAGGAGAGGAGCAGGAGACCTGTCACAGGAGAGGAGAGGTGCTGGTGACCAGTAAACCTGCCTCAGTGGTCTTTTCTGGTGTCAAATGCTCACACGTACACACAATTATCACAGTTACTGAGGACAGAAAAATGATGGAGGTCGTACTGGAGAAGAGTTCAAACTGGAGCCAGGAGGCAACGACCATTCCATCATCCATCTTCCAGCATTCCCCTCCAGCACTCACTATCACCCAGAAGTCCATCCTGTTAGACTGGAAACCTCCAAACAACCTCAACATCCTACAGTGGAAGAAGCTGCTGATGAGCAGAAATCCCTGGAAAAATGTCTGCATCCATCAACCATGAAACCACCAACTTCAGTAAAACCTGGTCCACTACCATCAATAAATGAACCTCTGAGATGCCTGACCTCCAACCCTCAAAGTGTCATTGAACACACAAACACCCAACACATTCAACACACACACACACACACACACACACACACACACACACACACCAGCTCCATTCACCCTTTATTCTTTTTAAAATGCCTTTATTTGTTCATACATTTATTGTTTTCATTACAATATCATAATTATTATATTTGATATTATTGTTGCTGTATTAGAAACATTTCTACTGATCGTGGTGATAACAACAAAAGCATTGAAAAGGATACCATTGATTCTGAATAATACAGAATTACTGCATGATGAAATTATTATTATTGTTATTATTATTAATACTCTCACTCAATCAATATTTTGTTCTATTTTATTATTAATAATGTATCATTTCAGACATTATAACTATGTTCTGGTCTCTTTCTCCTCGTCCACTTGCTTGTTTATATATTTTTTGACAGCAGAAATGCTACAAATCCTGTTTGATGAATCACTGCAAGTGGAGGAGGAAAAAAATAGGAACAGCAAACCAGAGATGAACAATTTATCCTCATTCACCATTATTATTACCAAACACAAGTTATTAATGAAATGTGACACTTCTCTCTCATTATTATTATTATTATTATTATTATCACTGTTTTTGTGGCGTCACTGTTTTCTGGTTCTCATCACTACTCTTGCTATTATTGTTCTGGCATTAACAACGTTGTTAATGATGACATCACCTTTATATTAATATCACAACTATGGTTATTGTTTTTCTTATTATGGTGATAGTCATTAATTACATATTTCTACTCTTTGTCTCCGATGTGTTTGTTTATTCTTTGCTGTACAAAATTATTGTGGAATTATATTTTATTGATATTTCTGTATGATAGAAACCAGAGGTTCTCAATTACAAATGTTAAAAGGCCTTAAAGTAGGATTTATTTCTCCACCCATTCATTTATTAGGGCCTGAGCCAGTCCCTGGCGAAGACCCTATTATGTTTCGAAGTCACACTCGCCACTTCAAAAGTAAATTTGACCCCCTAAACATGCATGAAAACTCACCAAATTTGGTACGCACATCGGGTGAAGCGAAAAATTCAATAATTTAAAAAAAAGAGGCGCTCTACTCAATAGCGCCACCTACATACACAAAAAACCACGCCACAGACTGTAGGAATGTCCTACAGACATGGGACCAACACCTTTGAACTCGTCTCATCAAGACGGATAAATCATACACTCACACCCCTGACCTAACTGTAACAGGATGTCCACAATTTGGACACGAATGTCTAATTTTGGACAATTTTGCGCCCCGAACAAAATCTATCTCCTCCTAAACCGTAAATGCCAGGGCTACCAAACTTTCACACATTACTCTCCCAACTGTGCTGATTAAAAGTTGTTCAAGGTTAATATACTACGCGCTCGGTTTGGATTTTATGAGCCGTCAAAGTGGGGGAGACACTTTTCGCCTTACAATGGAAGTCTATGGGGAGAGCGTGTCCTCTCAGGGTACATACTCTCAAACAAATGCTTCTCACATCTACACCATACATTCCACAGCTTTTAAAAACACACCACTGTATTCCTGACAAAAATCCCTACAAAAATATGGTATTTTGTGTGACTTTTGACCAACGTATGCCAACTTATTCAGCTTTTACACACTACATTTCTCTTAATCCTCCACTCTCTCCACTCTAGCACAGATCAGACACAGTGCAGCGGGGGAGGGGTTCTTAAAGGGCCAGCTGGCAGCTCTGCTCTCAGCTCTGCAATCACACTGTGCAGCGCACTGAGGCTCGTATCTCCTAAACTACAAGGCCTAGGGATTTGCCGATTACACCGTTGGATTGGGGCCAGTGTCAAGGACGCGGCCGTAGGCCGCGCGGGGGCTCAGGCCCTAACAACGCTGCTTGCAGCTTTAATTCTATTTCTTTTTTCAATGATCTTCTTCAGATGTCATTCATCAGCCTACCATGATAGATATTCATCATTCATTATTAATATGATTGAGATACAAAGATAATGAACACAACACACACACCATCAATTTACACACAACACTGACACAATATTAGTCTCTCATTATTAATGAATTATTGATTTGTTAAAATTATTTTTAGTTTCTCTTTCCCCCCAGATAATTCTTTTAATTTTAGCATTTCAATTCATGAATTAATCTTGTTCATTGTTTCCTCCAATTTCCTGCCTCTCCCTTTCCAGTTTGTCCAGTCCTCTTTAAAGAGAAAACACACAAAATGACTTTCAACTGTCCGATTGCTCAACTACTTGAATAAATGAATCATAAATAAATGAGACAAATATGTCATGAGCAGACGCCCTAACATTGGGTCTGGGGGTTGAACTGGGAGGAGATGGAATAGCGGCTGGTGGCTTCCATCAGCAGCTTCCTCCTTTCGTTTGGTTCCACACCCGACGCTGCTAACTAGTGGCTAGCCAGCCTCAGCTGTGAGCCTCTGCTGCTGATGCTGACTGGACAGGTTCCCCCCTCCTCCTTCTCTCTTTGGGACACTCATACATACACACACACACACTCACACACACACACACACACACACGTACACACACACACACACACACGTTATCACTTTGTATCTTTTGGTTCGATTGAACTGTTATACCAACGTGTTGCTGATTGATTGATGCATTGTGTTTAATAAACATTTTTAATCATAAGAGAGAAGTCGCAGTGTCTTTTGTGTCCAAAACTGTGGTCACGTGTCTCAGTGATAGGCAGCGCTCTGATCTCACCCTTCTAAGATCAGAGTTGTCCCTGTTTAGTTGATATTACAGAATATTGACTGTTTAGTGGATAAACTCTGTTTGAGACTGACAATTTTTACAAATTTGGTCAACATTTTAGTTTCCCTGAACTCATCAGGGTGGTGCCCCGATTGATTAATATTCAATCTTAATTAGTATTTCATTCAATAATCAAAAATTGTATTCATAATTATTGACAATTATAATTTTGACCAAATCGCTCCTCAACGCACAACATTGGCAATAAAGTCTTTTCTGGTTCTAACCCCCCTCCCCAAAGACACACACACACACACACACACACACACACACACACACACACACACACACACACACACACACACACACACACACACACACACACAATTTCTGCAAATGTGGCTTCAGTGTCTTTGATTCTTGTCTCTTATTTCATGGTTCAGTTGTTGACACTCAGTCTTTTCTCAGCGTTCCTGTTATCTTGTCTCTCCTGCTTCATGTAAATTAAAAGAATATTTTTCAAGTTGATCTGAAACTAAGCTGAGACTAGTTAGACTGTGGAGGACCGACACTCTCTGGGTTTAGCAGCAGCTCAGCCACCTCATGTGATTGAACTACTGTGTTTGTACCAGCACACTACAACTGGAGAACAGTCCATTTATTTGACTTCTTGACATACGGAACACAGAACATCAGAGCAGTTGAGGGCCGACTGGAGCAAACAGTGAGGGAGTCAATCCAGAAATGCAGCTGCTGCCTCCAGGACATGAGCCAGCTGATTTGAGCCGTTTCAAACACACGTCTATCTGAACCATGCAGATCAACAACACCTCCAACAGGAAGCCTACCTGAGCTCCACAGCACCAGCAGCACCAGCAGCACCAGCAGCACCCTGCCATCCATGTCCAGTGTCAAGCTCCTCCGATCGTCTGCTACTAGTTTCTTCACTCTTATTTCCTCATCAGGACTCTTAAGTGCAGCTTTTCATGTCCGTGTCAACAGCTCCTGATGTGCTGAAGTGATACAAAGATAAAGCTGAGGGTCGGACACGTCATCCACATCAGAGTTGCGACACTCATGATCTTCTGATCAGATGAGCAGTTTCCTCTCCTTCACTGCTGCAGACGCATCAGATTGTCAGCACCACATCTCCTGTTTCCTGATGTAAAACGACACCTACTTCATAAAACAAGCCTGACCAACTTAACACATTTCATGTCAACTGCATTTAACAACACAGAGATGTTTTGTTGAATCCTACTAGAGGTGAATCTCATCCATGATTCTCCAGACATTTTTTAAATCAAGATCCTGGGGGTGGACTGTCTTTGGGAAGCTGAGGTGTCTGGTGGTCTTGGTGGACCCTCTGTAGCTCAACTGAGACCACCAGAGTCAGTGTGACTGTAAGCCTTCAAAGCCAGCATGAAGGAGCTGGTTTTATCTTTGAAGGGGAAATCACACACACAGCTACTCTCAGTTCCCAAATGTGTGTGTCCTCACTCCTCTGTCCTCCTGCTGCCCTCAGAATACAGACACAATTCAACCTGGTAGGTCTGGTGCATAGAAGTGCTCCTGAAAAGATTTGTGTCAGCCCACAGCTGGCTGTTCTTACCTGGAACCTCAAGATGAAACTGCTTCCACAGATTGGAAATGAATCTGATGTTGACTTTTGGACAAATCACCTGTTCATCAGTTCAACCATCACTTCCATCCATTTTCTACTTCTTATCTTATGATAGAAAGGAGTCTATCTGCTGTGTGACGGAGGCAGTTACTGTGAGCTGCTGCATGTCTCAGCTGTGTGTGTGTGTGTGTGTGTGTGTGTGTGTGTGTGTGTGTGTGTGTGTGTGTGTGTGTGTGTGTGTGTGTGTGTGTGTGTGTCAGTGACGTGCGGTCAGGGGAGGCAAGTGAGGCTTTGGAAAGATACTACAAAATTTTATATACATGATTATATACACTACTTTTTCAATTAGAATGTGGATCAGATCAGCTGATTTCAGTGTGAAGTCCATCCCTCCATCCACTTTCTATTCTTATCCTTTAAGGGTCACGGGGGGGGGGGGGGGGGCGATCCCAGGTGACATTGGACAAGAGGCAGGGTTCACCCTGGACAGGTCACCAGTCCATCAGGAGAAATGAGGTGGTCGGTATCATGCAACCTAAACTAAAAGATTAGTCAGATCAAATTCAGGTTAAAGCAAGAGTCTCCAGATCAAAGTCAGAATTCCTGATGATGTCATCAGGACTTTGACAGTACCTAGAATTCTGTCTTTGATCTCAGGAGGACATGAAAGAAACACAATTGAGGAAAGTAGAAGAGAGCACATTCAGCTTCATTAGAAACACTTGAACTGTTGAACAGTAGAATTTGTTTGAAACAGTTTACAACACTTAGTGACAGGATTGAAGAGGGAAGATTTTTCTACTTTAAATTTAATTCTAACTTCAAAGTCAAGTCAAGTCAAGTCAATTTTATTTATAAATGCCAAATCACAACAGAAGTTATCACATGACACTTTACAAGTTTATCTACTGAGATCGGTACCCTGGAAGGTATCACCTTGGCCCCCAGCACGACCCTAAGGAACCTTGGAGTTCTCTTTGATGAGGATCTGTCCTTTAATGCCCACATTAAGCAAATTTCTAGGACTGCTTTCTTTCATTTGTGAAACATTGCTGAGATCAGACACATCCTGTCTCAAAAAGATGCAGAAAAACTAGTCCATGCCTTTGTCTGCCTTTTGCCTTGCCTTTGAGAATTCAAAATTCTCCTTCTAACATACAAAGTCCTCAACAGTCAGGCTCCTTCATACCTGACAGAGCTCCTAGTCTCCTATTATTCAGCTAGAACCCTTCGCTCCCAGGATGCAGGATTACTGGTGGTTCCTAGAGTTCTAAAAGTACACTGGGAGCCAGAGCCTTCAGCTATCAGGCTCCCCTCCTGTGGAACCGTCTCCCAGTTTCGGTCCAGGATGCAGACACCCTCTCGACCTATAAGAACAGACTAAAGACCTTCCTTTTTGATCAGGCTTATAGTTAGGCTGCTTAGGCTGGCCCTTAGATATGCTGCTATAGGCTTAGGCTGCTGGGGGATCTCCCATGGTGCACTGGGCTTCTCTCTCCTCCTCTCTGTCCTCCTGTATGTGTCATACATAAATCATACTCATACGTATTACGAACTCGTCTCCTTTTCCGGAGCCTGAGTTTATTGACTGATTGACTGAAAACGAGCAAACATAATAGGGTCTTCGCCTGAAGTACCTTCAGGCTCAGGCCCTAACAAATCATGTCAGAGATGTGTTCTAACACCCCTCAGTAATGGTCAGGAGATAACAACAACCTTTTGTTTATTTCCATGATTTTCTTGAGGTTCATTTTACCATTTTTTTAAACTGAAATCGAGGGTTTACTGACTAAAAAAAGGTCCAGAGGCCCACAACAAAATATTCAAATCAATATTTCCATGGATAAGGAAGCCTAACAAGGAAACCAAGAGATGGGAAACAACTTGGATGATAGAAAATTGTTTTTAGTTTATTTGACAGCTGATTGAAGACGTGGGTCAAAACTGACCTGTTCACATAAGAGATGGGAACAGAAAGCTAACACAAGAGGAAGGTTGAAGCTATGAAAAAGGAGTTTGATAAAAATCTTGAACTGACAGTAGAAATATCCTTTTGTATGTTTACCTTTGTTGACAGAAGTCACTTTAGCTTGGCAGTGAAAAGAATCTCTGCTAGCTTGACAAATAAGTGGCACAAACTGGGTTCAAGCTGGACTTTGGACACTGGTATCTGCAACAACTCCCATCAACTCCTAATCTAGCATCTCTGCTGTGCTCAAACTATTTTACAGAACATTTGACAGACCTGTGGAGCAGTGAGGACAGACATGAGTTGATCCACATGATCCACTGAAGCGCCATTTTACCCTGCCACTGAGGTCACCAACATGAGCTGGAGTTGGGACTCTTGAACTGAACCTGGTATCACAGCGACACCTACTGCTGCTAAATGGAACAGCGACATTGAACCCAAGTACAGGATTGAAGGGAGACTGATGGTCGCTGTTTGGGTTTTTGAAGAACAAGGAGGGCGTTGGTTCAAGCTGGATTCTCAGAGACTATTTCCCCAACCTCTACATTGGCATCTACACTGTCATCCAGTCAGGTGACTGAAGTCATCCAGTCATGTGACTGAAGTCATCCAGTCATGTGACTGAAGTCATCCATTCATGTCAGTGATGTCACTTGGCAGGACTGTCATTGCCATCACATTCTAGAAAAGAACCCAGACTCCACATTTACTCCTGTCTATTATTGTGTCCCACCCTCCTGGTCCTTACTCTGAATTCTCAGAGTTTATATCCAGTTCAGTTCTCAAAACAGATGAAGTCATGAGTGTAGATTAATTTCCTTTTCTCCACTGATTATATGTCAAGGTTTGTGTGTGGGGGTGGAGCCTATCCAAGCAGCCTTCGGACAAGAGGCGGGGTTCATCCTGGATGTGTCACCAGTCCATCACAGGGCCAACACATAGAGACAGACAACCATTCACACTCACAGCCACACCTACAGTCAATTTAGAGTATCAATCAGCCTCGTCCCCTCTTGATGTCTTTGGACTGTGGGAGGAAGCTGGAGTACCAGAGAGAACCCACACAGACACAGGGAGAACATGCAGACTCCACACAGAAAGATCCTGTGCTCAAGTTTGGGCTCAAACCTGGAACCTTTTCGCTGTGAGGCAACAGTGCTGACCACTGCACAACCATGTCTCCCAGGATATATTATCCAAGAATTATTTTGATTTATGATATGATTATTGACATTTTAACAATTTTACCACTTCAATAATAATGTACCACCTAATAAATCAAGTGCACACTTTATCTCTGTTCCTGTCATGACTTGAGCTTGGATGAGAACCCAAAGCCACGACTCCCAGGCAAGGTGCCAGATGAAGAAAGTTTATTACTAAAGTACAAATCAAAACCACTCTTATGAGGAAAAAAGCCTAAACTACAAAAACTCAAACTCACTCGACTGAGGAGAACCTGACTCGACAAAGTGACAAAGAAACTCAAAGTTAGATCAGGTAAGGAGCATGGCATGGAAAACAAAACCTGACTAGACAAAGATTCAACAAAAACACAAACTTGATGAGGCATTAAATGACGTAGCACATTTGGAACTGACGGAAAAGACAAACTCCAGAAGAAAGAAACTCCAAAAAGAAACTGAAATTCCAGACTGGAGTACCAAGACTCTGAGAGGGTCATGTTCACTCAGACCTGGATTAACAACTGTGTCATGATGAGTTTCCAGGACCTTTTCAATTATGGTGCTATGAGCCAACTTAAAGGAAATAGAAGGGAGCTGTGCCCCCCCTCCCCCCTCCCTCAGTGGAGGAGGAGAGGAGCAGGAGACCTGTCACAGGAGAGGAGAGGTGCTGGTGACCAGTAAACCTGCCTCAGTGGTCTTTTCTGGTGTCAAATGCTCACACGTACACACAATTATCACAGTTACTGAGGACAGAAAAATGATGGAGGTCGTACTGGAGAAGAGTTCAAACTGGAGCCAGGAGGCAACGACCATTCCATCATCCATCTTCCAGCATTCCCCTCCAGCACTCACTATCACCCAGAAGTCCATCCTGTTAGACTGGAAACCTCCAAACAACCTCAACATCCTACAGTGGAAGAAGCTGCTGATGAGCAGAAATCCCTGGAAAAATGTCTGCATCCATCAACCATGAAACCACCAACTTCAGTAAAAGCTGGTCCACTACCATCAATAAATGAACCTCTGAGATGCCTGACCTCCAACCCTCAAAGTGACATTGAACACACAAACACCCAACACATTCAACACACACACACACACACACACACACACACACACACACACACACACACACACACACACACACACACACACACCAGCTCCATTCACCCTTTATTCTTTTTAAAATGTCTTTATTTGTTCATACATTTATTGTTTTCATTACAATATCATAATTATATTATATTTAATATTATTGTTGCTGTATTAGAAACATTTCTACTGATCGTGGTGATAACAACAAAAGCATTGAAAAGGATACCATTGATTCTGAATAATACAGAATTACTGCATGATGAAATTATTATTATTGTTATTATTATTAATACTCTCACTCAATCAATATTTTGTTCTATTTTATTATTAATAATGTATCATTTCAGACATTATAACTATGTTCTGGTCTCTTTCTCCTCGTCCACTTGCTTGTTTATATATTTTTTGACAGTAGAAATGCTACAAATCCTGTATGATGAATCACTGCAAGTGGAGGAGGAAAAAATATGAACAGCAAACCAGAGATGAACAATTTATCCTCATTCACCATTATTATTACCAAACACAAGTTATTAATGAAATGTGACACTTCTCTCTCATTATTATAATTATTATTATTATCATTATTATTATTATCACTGTTTTTGTGGCATCACTGTTTTCTGGTTCTCATCACTACTCTTGCTATTATTGTTCTGGCATTAACAACGTTGTTAATGATGACATCACCTTTATATTAATATCACAACTATGGTTATTGTTTTTCTTATTATGGTGATAGTCATTAATTACATATTTCTACTCTTTGTCTCCTTTGTGTTTGTTTATTCTTTGCTGAACAAAATTATTGTGGAATTATATTTTATTGATATTTCTGTATGATAGAAACCAGAGGTTCTCAATTACAAATGTTAAAAGGCCTTAAAGTAGGATTTATTTCTCCACCCATTCATTTATTCTATTTCTTTTTTCAATGATCTTCTTCAGATGTCATTCATCAGCCTACCATGATAGATATTCATCATTCATTATTAATATGATTGAGATACAAAGATAATGAACACAACACACACACCATCAATTTACACACAACACTGACACAATATCATTCTCTCATTATTAATGAATTATTGATTTGTTGAAATTATTTTTAGTTTATTTCTTTTTTATTCATTTTATTTTATTTAATATTCAATATTAATTTGTATTTCATTCAATAATCAAAAATTATATTCATTATTATTGATTATTATAATTTTGACCAAATCGCTCCTCAATGCACAACATTGGCAAAAAAGTCTTTTCTGGTTCTGACCCCCCCTCCCCACACACACACGCACACACACACACACACACACACACACACACACACACACACACACACACACACACACACACACACACACACACACACACAATTTCTGCAAATGTGGCTTCAGTGTCTTTGATTCTTGTCTCTTATTTCATGGTTCAGTTGTTGACACTCAGTCTTTTCTCAGCGTTCCTGTTATCTTGTCTCTCCTGCTTCATGTAAATTAAAAGAATATTTTTCAAGTTGATCTGAAACTAAGCTGAGACTAGTTAGACTGTGGATGACCGACACTCTCTGGGTTTAGCAGCAGCTCAGCCACCTCATGTGATTGAACTACTGTGTTTGTACCAGCACACTACAACTGGAGAACAGTCCATTTATTTGACTTCTTGACATACGGAACACAGAACATCAGAGCAGTTGAGGGCCGACTGGAGCAAACAGTGAGGGAGTCAATCCAGAAATGCAGCTGCTGCCTCCAGGACATGAGCCAGCTGATTTGAGCCGTTTCAAACACACGTCTATCTGAACCATGCAGATCAACAACACCTCCAACAGGAAGCCTACCTGAGCTCCACAGCACCAGCAGCACCAGCAGCACCAGCAGCACCCTGCCATCCATGTCCAGTGTCAAGCTCCTCCGATCGTCTGCTACTAGTTTCTTCACTCTTATTTCCTCATCAGGACTCTTAAGTGCAGCTTTTCATGTCCGTGTCAACAGCTCCTGATGTGCTGAAGTGATACAAAGATAAAGCTGAGGGTCGGACACGTCATCCACATCAGAGTTGCGACACTCATGATCTTCTGATCAGATGAGCAGTTTCCTCTCCTTCACTGCTGCAGACGCATCAGATTGTCAGCACCACATCTCCTGTTTCCTGATGTAAAACGACACCTACTTCATAAAACAAGCCTGACCAACTTAACACATTTCATGTCAACTGCATTTAACAACACAGAGATGTTTTGTTGAATCCTACTAGAGGTGAATCTCATCCATGATTCTCCAGACATTTTTTAAATCAAGATCCTGGGGGTGGACTGTCTTTGGGAAGCTGAGGTGTCTGGTGGTCTTGGTGGACCCTCTGTAGCTCAACTGAGACCACCAGAGTCAGTGTGACTGTAAGCCTTCAAAGCCAGCATGAAGGAGCTGGTTTTATCTTTGAAGGGGAAATCACACACACAGCTACTCTCAGTTCCCAAATGTGTGTGTCCTCACTCCTCTGTCCTCCTGCTGCCCTCAGAATACAGACACAATTCAACCTGGTAGGTCTGGTGCATAGAAGTGCTCCTGAAAAGATTTGTGTCAGCCCACAGCTGGCTGTTCTTACCTGGAACCTCAAGATGAAACTGCTTCCACAGATTGGAAATGAATCTGATGTTGACTTTTGGACAAATCACCCGTTCATCAGTTCAACCATCACTTCCATCCATTTTCTACTTCTTATCTTATGATAGAAAGGAGTCTATCTGCTGTGTGACGGAGGCAGTTACTGTGAGCTGCTGCATGTCTCAGCTGTGTGTGTGTGTGTGTGTGTGTGTGTGTGTGTGTGTGTGTGTGTGTGTGTGTGTGTGTGTGTGTGTGTGTCAGTGACGTGCGGTCAGGGGAGGCAAGTGAGGCTTTGGAAAGATACTACAAAATTTTATATACATGATTATATACACTACTTTTTCAATTAGAATGTGGATCAGATCAGCTGATTTCAGTGTGAAGTCCATCCCTCCATCCACTTTCTATTCTTATCCTTTAAGGGTCAGGGGGGGGGGGGGGCGATCCCAGGTGACATTGGACAAGAGGCAGGGTTCACCCTGGACAGGTCACCAGTCCATCAGGAGAAATGAGGTGGTCGGTATCATGCAACCTAAACTAAAACATCAGTCAGATCAAATTCAGGTTAAAGCAAGAGTCTCCAGATCAAAGTCAGAATTCCTGATGATGTCATCAGGACTTTGACAGTACCTAGAATTCTGTCTTTGATCTCAGGAGGACATGAAAGAAACACAATTGAGGAAAGTAGAAGAGAGCACATTCAGCTTCATTAGAAACACTTGAACTGTTGAACAGTAGAATTTGTTTGAAACAGTTTACAACACTTAGTGACAGGATTGAAGAGGGAAGATTTTTCTACTTTAAATTTAATTCTAACTTCAAAGTCAAGTCAAGTCAAGTCAATTTTATTTATAAATGCCAAATCACAACAGAAGTTATCACATGACACTTTACAAGTTTATCTACTGAGATCGGTACCCTGGAAGGTATCACCTTGGCCCCCAGCACGACCCTAAGGAACCTTGGAGTTCTCTTTGATGAGGATCTGTCCTTTAATGCCCACATTAAGCAAATTTCTAGGACTGCTTTCTTTCATTTGTGAAACATTGCTGAGATCAGACACATCCTGTCTCAAAAAGATGCAGAAAAACTAGTCCATGCCTTTGTCTGCCTTTTGCCTTGCCTTTGAGAATTCAAAATTCTCCTTCTAACATACAAAGTCCTCAACAGTCAGGCTCCTTCATACCTGACAGAGCTCCTAGTCTCCTATTATTCAGCTAGAACCCTTCGCTCCCAGGATGCAGGATTACTGGTGGTTCCTAGAGTTCTAAAAGTACACTGGGAGCCAGAGCCTTCAGCTATCAGGCTCCCCTCCTGTGGAACCGTCTCCCAGTTTCGGTCCAGGATGCAGACACCCTCTCGACCTATAAGAACAGACTAAAGACCTTCCTTTTTGATCAGGCTTATAGTTAGGCTGCTTAGGCTGGCCCTTAGATATGCTGCTATAGGCTTAGGCTGCTGGGGGATCTCCCATGGTGCACTGGGCTTCTCTCTCCTCCTCTCTGTCCTCCTGTATGTGTCATACATAAATCATACTCATACGTATTACGAACTCGTCTCCTTTTCCGGAGCCTGAGTTTATTGACTGATTGACTGAAAACGAGCAAACATAATAGGGTCTTCGCCTGAAGTACCTTCAGGCTCAGGCCCTAACAAATCATGTCAGAGATGTGTTCTAACACCCCTCAGTAATGGTCAGGAAACACAACAACCTTTTGTTTATTTCCATGATTTTCTTGAGGTTCATTTTACCATTTTTTTAAACTGAAATCGAGGGTTTACTGACTAAAAAAAGGTCCAGAGGCCCACAACAAAATATTCAAATCAATATTTCCGTGGATAAGGAAGCCTAACAAGGAAACCAAGAGATGGGAAACAACTTGGATGATAGAAAATTGTTTTTAGTTTATTTGACAGCTGATTGAAGACGTGGGTCAAAACTGACCTGTTCACATAAGAGATGGGAACAGAAAGCTAACACAAGAGGAAGGTTGAAGCTATGAAAAAGGAGTTTGATAAAAATCTTGAACTGACAGTAGAAATATCCTTTTGTATGTTTACCTTTGTTGACAGAAGTCACTTTAGCTTGGCAGTGAAAAGAATCTCTGCTAGCTTGACAAATAAGTGGCACAAACTGGGTTCAAGCTGGACTTTGGACACTGGTATCTGCAACAACTCCCATCAACTCCTAATCTAGCATCTCTGCTGGCTCAAACTATTTTACAGAACATTTGACAGACCTGTGGAGCAGTGAGGACAGACATGAGTTGATCCACATGATCCACTGAAGCGCCATTTTACCCTGCCACTGAGGTCACCAACATGAGCTGGAGTTGGGACTCTTGAACTGAACCTGGTATCACAGCGACACCTACTGCTGCTAAATGGAACAGCAACATTGAACCCAAGTACAGGATTGAAGGGAGACTGATGGTCGCTGTTTGGGTTTTTGAAGAACAAGGAGGGCGTTGGTTCAAGCTGGATTCTCAGAGACTATTTCCCCAACCTCTACATTGGCATCTACACTGTCATCCAGTCAGGTGACTGAAGTCATCCAGTCATGTGACTGAAGTCATCCAGTCATGTGACTGAAGTCATCCATTCATGTCAGTGATGTCACTTGGCAGGACTGTCATTGCCATCACATTCTAGAAAAGAACCCAGACTCCACATTTACTCCTGTCTATTATTGTGTCCCATCCTCCTGGTCCTTACTCTGAATTCTCAGAGTTTATATCCAGTTCAGTTCTCAAAACAGATGAAGTCATGAGTGTAGATTAATTTCCTTTTCTCCACTGATTATATGTCAAGGTTTGTGTGTGGGGGTGGAGCCTATCCAAGCAGCCTTTGGACAAGAGGCGGGGTTCATCCTGGATGTGTCACCAGTCCGTCACAGGGCCAACACATAGAGACAGACAACCATTCACACTCACAGCCACACCTACAGTCAATTTAGAGTATCAATCAGCCTCGTCCCCTCTTGATGTCTTTGGACTGTGGGAGGAAGCTGGAGTACCAGAGAGAACCCACACAGACACAGGGAGAACATGCAGACTCCACACAGCTGGGGCTCGAATCTGGAACCTTCTTGCTGTGAGGCCACAGTGCTGACCACTGCACCATTGTGTCCCCTGAAAATGCCACCAGATCGTTTGGATTTCCTTTAAAATCAAGTACACATGAACATGAAGAGGTTTTCACAGGGCTGGTGGTGCAATGGATAGCATGACTGACTACTGTCAGAAGATTCTAGGTTCAACTCCTGGCTTGCGCACTTAAAACTTTATACTGAGAAGCTTTCACACCTGAAGTGTGAACCACTGCTAAAAGTCACTGAAATCCTCCAAGGTTTCCTCCTTGTCTGCTGTAAACATGAACACATGCATGGATCCTGCTACCTCTCACATGTTAAGCTGGCACTTGACAGTGACAGCAGGAGAACAAAAGAGCTTGTTTCTAACAGCACTTTTTAGGGCCTGAGCCAGAAGGAACTTCTGGCAAAGACTCCATTATTTTTTCCACTTTTTTTTCTTCTTGCAATCAACACTGCCCAGAGTTGATCTGCAGGAAATAAGACTCATACAATTGATGCAGTTTGGTCAGACGGTGCAGACACACTTGACACCCAGAGAGGTGAGCAGGTTTTGGACCAAGTTGAAACTTGTGAAGTATTTGAGACAGAAAATGACAGAAAGCTGTGGCTGTGTTCTGGTTCTGCATGTTTCAGATTTATTCCCCTCCCAGTAATGTCTTATTTCCAGCTCTGCTCTCCCTCAACTACTGTTTAGTGTCATATTTATTTTGCTGACTACTTCATTGACATGTGGTCAAAATGTCTTGTGTTTCCTGAAATTAACTGAGTGCTGCTCAGTAAAGTAGACATGACTTGAGATTCTATTCCTGCTTGGTCCATTTCAACATTCTTATCCTTCCTAGCATTGGAGATAAAGTATCAGTCAGGGCTGTACTTGATTAGTACTGCATATAGTACACATCAGTCACTGCCATTACACAGTGGAATGGAAGTTGAAATACTGTTGACCAGCAAGCTGAAAACTGTTGTGATATTTGACAATTCTATTGTTTCTGAATGAAAATCATGTGAAGGAGAATCATTGAGACATCCTAAAAATGGCTGAGGTCTGCTGAGCTGCAGCAGGTCTGAGCTGCTTTTGATGCCCAGATGATGAGGAGGCAGTGAATGTTGGGTTTGGTGGAGCTGAAAAAATGCTGCAGGTGTTGAGAGGTCTGCTGGTGTCCAGGACTTCCTCTCCAGTTCTCAGCTTCTCCCTGCAGTTCCCACAAACACCACAACAGTCCTGGAACCCCTGCAGATGGTGGAGGACCATGATGACCCCGATGCACCATCAGGCCATCAAAAACCAGTCCTGATGATCAAAAAGGTCCCTCCACTCATCCAGCGTCAACTCTAGAAGAAGCTTCTGGAACAGATGAGCAAACGCACTCAACTAGAAATCATGATTTAAACACAATGTTGATTTTTACAATTTCCTTCAATGTTTTAAAAACCATCAAAGTGGACAGAAGCCCAGATGGTCCAAACCTGTTTCCTGTCTCCTGCCATTGTGGAGAGCCTTTGTTCTGTCCTGCTGCTGTCCAGTTGTCTCTACTGAGCTCCTCTGCTGGTTCCACCTTGAAGAGGGTCTGAGCTAAAATTGAACCTTGGGGAACTTCAACCTTTGATCTCAGAGTTTTGTGTTTGATTTTAGAATTCTTTCTTTGATCTCATCTGAGACAAAGACATGGAAGCTCAATCTGATGTTGAGGAGGCCGTGATCGTATAGTGGTTAGTACTCTGTGTTGTGGCCGCAGCAACCCCGGTTCGACTCCGGGTCACGGCAGCATGAGACAAATTTCTTGTGTGTATTGATGGACACAAACCAAGCAGAATTTTCCCACAATGCAATAGGGCGGTGTTTGGTCAGTGTTGAGCAGGCGTCAGTCTGACAATGATGTCATATTATTTTGTTATCACTTGACCAGACCCAAAAGTAGGCTCCAGGTATCAGTTTCTTCTCAATGCTAATATCTGCTAGCTTAGTCTGCTACTTTGATGGCTCTGACTACAAAAAGGTCCAGACCCCTGGATATGGTGGTTCCTTCCTAAACGTAGATTCTGTCAGCTCATGTTTTGAAATCAACTCACCATGAACACAAGTAGATTTCAATGGACTGCAAATGTGTCTCATTTAATGGTAAACATGTCAAATATAAATTCCATCACCTGAGGAGGTCTGCTGCTGGAATTAAGCTCCAGATATTCACAAGATATTTTATATCTTAAAATAAAGCATTTTTATATTTGATTTATTATTCATTAGCCTGCTTCATGTGGTGTGATTTTATGTGTCCTATATTGAATCGAACTTTGTAAACGATCGTCCCTGAGGATGTTGAATGATGTCAAAAAAGTGTTCTCTCAGCTCTCCTTTCCTCTAAATAGAGGAGTCTCTGCTGAGGTCGTTCCCTCTCAGAGTCCTGACGTCTATTCGGATGCACCGAGAGACTCAGGCAAACAGAAGACAAGGGCAAGTGAAGTAACCTGAAAATGAGAGGGAAGGTTCGACATCAAACTAAAACAGGAAGAACAGGACACAAATGGGATATCAAAATAAGAGAGACAGAAGATGGAACTCCATTTCCTTTCTGAGTCTGAGTCACAGGATTGATAGAGTAAAAATAAATGTCCTACCACAAAATCTCTTTCTAGTTCCAGGACCAACTGAAGAAATTGCCTTCAAAACCGTTTCTGAATTGAACAAAATGCTTTCCAGATTTATCTTGCAGGGGAAGAAACCCAGGCTCAAATTTAAACCACGACATGAATGAGCCCCAGTTCCTGCTGTACTGGCCCATCAAAATCTGGAAAAACGTTTCCGTAAAGTCCAAATCTCAATGAATAATCTGGAATGTTAACAGGAGAATATCACTACAAGTCATTTAATGATGTGCTTTTAATCCTGGGTTCAAGCCTCATGAAATGAACCCTAGATTTAAATCCTGGATTCAAAGAGAGTAACAACTTTCTACTCACTTGTGGAAAATGGAAATTTAAAAGATTTGAAAGCCTGAGAAGAGAATATCACTGAGAAAGTCTGACTTTTTAGAATCCTCTTAGGTGAGCAATTATTTTAGAACACGACATCAGAAATGAAACAGACTTTAATGATCCAATGCTGAAAATATTCTTGGCTGCCCATCAAGAAACAAGAAAAACCTCATATCGTATGTTGTTTTCCGTTTGACCTGATTCTTGGTTGTCAACTAACTGGCTCATTGGCTTTCTTGATGGAACAACAAAAGCAAAAGTTGAAGACTTTGAATATCCAGGCCTCTGGCGTGATTCTCAGCTGTCATTTAAATTTCACATGAACTCAGTGTCCAAGCAAATATCTGGTGGGCTAAAATTACTTTTGTCGTTCTGTTGACTTTTTCCATAAGACGTCTGGAAAAGTATTATAACACAGTTCATGTTCCCAATGTTGGACTACGCTGGTGGTTTCTATGGGAACACTGGTGACGGCCCCAGGCCTGGGTCCTATGCAGCGTTGTGTGTGCAGGGTCCTGTTGGTGGGTGTGTTTGTGTCTTTGCAGGTTTGACGTCCTCAACAGTCAGGTTCCTTCATACCTGACAGAGCTCACAGGTGAACCCTGCCTCTCGCCCATAAATGCTGGGATAGGCTCCAGCCCCCCTGCAACCATTAATGTGGGTGTTTTGTTAATTGCATGCCACATGAAATTATTATTGGTCACTTTTCTAGCAACAGTCTCACAGTGGCAAGACAAGAACACTTCTGCTTTTGATGATGACAGTTTGTTCAACACTAAACTTCATCCAGTACCATGTTGTCAAACACTGGAACATCCACAGCACCTGAACAGGGACTTGAACCCTGGACCCTCTGATTAAAAGTCTGATGCTCTACCGTCTGAGCTACTCAGGCTCTTTCTACAGAATTTAGACAGGAAAAGAAACACCTGTGAAGGTCAAACTGCTGCTTTCTTGACTTGTTCAATACTCCATGTTAAAGTCCACCATGCTTTTGATTGGCACTGATTCTCTGTGGCAAAATCCAACAAGAGGCTCCAAAAATGTCTTGAATGTCATAAGAATGCACAGGACAAGATGTTAGTTTCCTTCATGTCTGCAGTTCCTCCACTGGAAAGTAAAGTCAATGCTGTTCCTCTGCTGAAACCTGGGATCGGACCAGGGACCTTTAGATCTTCGGTCTAACGCTCTCCCAACTGAGCTATTTCAGCTCTGAGTGAGGGCCCTGCTTCTCTCATTTTATAATCTCTTCCACTCTCACTAGACCTGAGAGAGGATTTGAGCTTCTGAAGTCATGACACATTGAACAGTTCTACAGGACCATTTTTGATGAATGTCTGAATCACACAAGCCTTTTTTGTTTGTCTTCTTCCCAGTTGCCTCAACATTGTGAGAGCCAATAATTCCACATCTGTACCAGACAAACCTCTGGTTGGTGGGTTTTCTGGATCTTTCTGTTCTAACAGTGTCTTTTGTCTTAATTATGCCACTTTCACATGATACAAACACAAAATGAAAAGCAGAACAAGCCAGAACCCAAAATATGGATTTGCAAGGTCAAACAAACAACAACCAGTCAAGCAAATGAAACCAACAGAAAACAACTACTGGTTCAAAACCAGTAAAAAACAAAAACAGAGGAAAAGTCTCTGTGTGCAAGAACATGCATGTGTGTGTGTGTGTGTGTGTGTGTTTAGATGCGTGTGTGTGTGTGTGTGTTTAGATGCGTGTGTGTCAAAAACTGACAACATGAGCCAACAGTGGTGGTGTCTGTCAAAGAGGTGGAGCTCTGTCCTTCACCTGCAAGATTTCAGCAGGCAGCTCAGGTCTAGTTTTCTTCACTGTGCCACCATGATAAGTTTCCTCCTGAGAAGTTCTTGTCCAAGGTCATAGCTGGTAAAAGAATTGTCACAGTGATACTGGGACCCTGCAGTCCAGTCGTCATATCCAGGACCACACTGGACATGGCCGTCTTTGTTTGTTTTGTTGTTGTGCAACGTGAGAGAACGTGACAGACCATTTTATACCAAAGAGAGGCTCTGTGTGTGTGTGTGTGTGTGTGTGTGTGTGTGTGTGTGTGTGTGTGTGTGTGTGACTATGTTAAATTCTTTTAAATAAATGTGTTTCAACCTGCTATTATTTGTATGCTGTATGATTTCTGAAAACCAAGACTAACTAAGCGCGCTGACCGATTGAGCCACAGAGACTCTGAGTCTCCTGCTTTTCATGAAGAGTTTTCAGGCTAATTTCAGAGTGTGAGGTCCACACGGCACATTTGAGGGAACATGAGGGACAGCTGAGAGTCTGACTGTCATGGCGAAAGCCTTCAGCACTAGAACTGAAACAGCCCCCACCATCTTAACCCCCCCAGACCAAACATCATCGTCCAGCCTCCAACCAGAGGTCCATCAGTTATCATGGGAGCCACGTGTGGAGTCTGGATTCTTTTCTAGAAAGTGACGGCAATGACAGTCCTGCCAAGTGACATCACTGACATGAATGGATGACTTCAGTGCATCCAATTACCAAGTGCACTGCAGCAGTCCTTGTTGCTGTCTGCTGTTGTGTCACAGCAAAGTCTTTGGTGCTGGGATGAGGTCATGGAGACGATCTGGGAGCAGTCCTGATGTTAAATGGACAAAATGTGTCAACATGAAATAAAATTGGAAACCTATTTGAAGCCTTATTTTGTGTTTGATGGACATTTTTTTAAATCTCTAATGACTTGTTTTAACTGAACCTACTGGATCCTGTGGTGCCTGATGAGGAGACAACTTGCAACTCTCTTCTGGCAGGCCTCCCTGCATGCTCATTCAAGCCTCTGCAGATGATCCAGAATGCAGCAGCACGCCTGGTGCTTCCAGCCCAGCGCTGCTCCAAATCTCTAGCCAGACTCTTCTCTTCTGTTGTTCCCAAATGGTGGAACAAACTACCCAACTCTGTGCGTTCTGCTGAGTCCCTTTCTACTTTTAAGAGACAATTGAAGACTCAATTGTTCAGAGAGCACCGAGGCACTTGACCTGACTCTTCTCCTCTTTGTGCTGTGGGGTAGAATAAGTCAGAGGGTCCAAGACCCAGCACTTAGTGATTATGTAGCACTAACTGTGTTGTGTGATGTTGTATGTCTGTCAAAAAAAAAGAAAAAAAAAAAGGGAGGGGGGGGCGACACTTCTTCTGCCACTAGATGGCGGTAGCTGTGACCAAATCACAACTGAAGCACGTTTGCGCTTCCTATGGACTTTTCCTTAATTAAGTCTAAATTCTTGCTTGTGTTGTACGTCGCTTTGGACAAAAGCGTCTGCTAAATGAAATTGTAGAATTGTAGAATTGTAGAACTTGGGTACAAAGTTGAAGAGGAGGGTTTTTGGAGGGGAGGGGATTTTTTTTCCAGTGTTGTAAATCAAAATAACTACAACGACATGATAGAATTTCTCAAAATGTCCTGACTAAGATGGATTCCAAACCAAATCAGCTGTCACAAGGGAAAGTCTGCATGTAAACACACACACACACACACACACACACACACACACACACACACACACACCAACTGACATTCCCAGGGACTAAACCAAACCAATTCCTACGTAACCCTAAGCTCCACCTCAGTTCCAGATGAAACTGGTTGAACATGGAACCGTCCCACTTGGAACATTTCCTTCACCTTCACCACCACTGGAGTATCAGCAAAGATTTTGGTCAACACCAGAATGGTTGAGACAAGACAACATGCTACCAATCCTCTCTCTCTCCCTCATCATCAGCTGCTACAGCCCTTGAAAGAAAACCTTTGACACATGGACCTACAGGAGGAGCAGATGTTGTCTCCTCTGGAACAGCAGTTTAACGTTGTTGGCAGGACTCGAACCTGCGCGGGGAGACCCCAATGGATTTCTAGTCCATCGCCTTAACCAGTCCGCCACAACAACTACACTCCCACACACATGAGTAGAGGACTGATATTCAACAATTTCTCTTCATCAAAGCACAGTAGATTTTTTTTTATCTTCTCACAAACACAAACTATTTGTGTGTGTGTGTGTGTGTGTGTGTGTGTGTGTGTGTGTGTGTGTTGTTTACCAGCAAGCTGAAAACTGTTGTGGTTTTTGACAATTCTATTGTTTCTGAATGAAAATCATGTGAAGGGACTTCCGGTGACGCCATGATGTAGAAGACACGAGGGAGAATTGCTCCGAGAGAAAACGAATGTAAAAATAGCTCTTTAACGTGATATTAGCAGCAGAAAGGGGTCGAGGACGCGGATAATCAGAGACTAAAGATAAGAGAAATAAAATGGACAAAAAAGGGAAGTCAGCTAAGAAAGAAAATGCGAATGATACAGGCGCCGGCAGAGCGCGGAGCGCCGCACCGGGGATGGCGATGTCCGGAGACGAGGTATCGATGATATTAGCGGAGCTCCGTAAACTACGCCAAGAACATGCAGACGCGGTGACGGAAAACAAAGGAGCCTTAGCAAGACTAGAAGCTAAAATAGCTGAAATGGGGGAGAAAATGGCTCAGTTGGAGCAGCGGTCAGATGAGATGGAAGAGAGGATTAACGACACGGAAGGCCGGACGGCGAGGCTGGAAAGAATGGTCACTTTTCTACTTCAACACGAGGCAAGGCTGTCCGCGAAATGCGAGGACTTGGAATCAAGATCAAGAAGAAACAACATAAGAATACACGGAATCCCAGAGGGCGCTGAGAAAAACGACACCATAGGATTTGTGACTCATTTTATTCAGTCCTCAATGAACTTCCCTGATAAAATGGCGGTTCATTTCAAGAGAGCGCACCGATCACTGACTACGAAGCCGAGAGAAAACACGGCCCCCCCGCGAGCAATAATTGTTCGCTTCCTCAACTACAGGGTGAAAGAACGGGTGATTCAAGAAGCATGGAAGAAAAAGCTCACGTATGAGGGTCTACTTTAACCAGGATTACACAAATGAAGTACAAAAAAAGAGGAAACAAGTAAGGGAAGTTATAAAGAAACTGAAGGAGAAGAACGTGAAGGCACAATCTCCATATCCTGCACAGCTGAAAGTCTTTCTGGAAGACGGGACAAAGACGTTTGCCACATTAATGGATGCTGCACCCATGCTGAGGAATATGGGGATTCAGGTGGAGGAGGAGGACGAGACCGAGAGACTACAGAGAGTGATGGCGCAAGGCAGCTGGACCATAATGACGGGACAGAGGGGGAGAAGACAGCAGCCAAACATCACAGAGACGGATCTACGGGCCCTTATCAAGTGAAGTATTTCATACGAAGAGGATGCCCTGAAATATACATGATCAATAAAAGTGTCTGTTAAAAAGGACATACACGAAGACAAATGGAGCTGGTTAAGAGGTAATTTACTACTTATAAAAAAAAAAAAAAAAAAAACAGACAAAATATTGTTTTGGTTCTATTTTGGAGCAAAATCACTGCTTTTGTGGAGCAAATGGCAACTTTACACAACATCCGAGAAGTTGCAAGTGCACATAGTGCGAACCACCAGAGGGCCTTCGTCACAACTCTCTGGTCAGGGGACAGTTGGGAGTCTTGTTTTTCTTGTTTTTCTTGTTATTGTGTATTCGTTCTTGAGGAGATGCAGACTTGTCTTTTTCGCTGTGCTACTTTTTGCACAGTTATATTAGTTAATAAGAGATGTAAAGTTACTGGGTTTCCACTTAAACAAATATGAGTAGGCTAAACCTTGTGTCATATAATGTCCATGGGTTGAATCACCCCATAAAGAGAAAGAAAATACTGAGTCAATTGAAAAAAATGCAATGTTCAATAGCTTTGATACAAGAAACACATCTGGATGACAACGAATGTAACAAACTGAAAAGGGAATGGGTAAACCAAGTATTTCATGCTTCTTTTGGAAAAAGAAGGGGAGTAGCCATATTAATAAATAAATCCCTGCAATTTCATACAGAGAAAGTGATAAAAGATCATCTGGGAAGATATATAATGATGGTTGGTTCCATAAGCGATATGACAATATCCATACTAAATGTTTATGCCCCAAATGAGGAAAATGCGGCATTCTTTAAAAATATAGCCAACGTAATTGCCAACAATGGGAAAGGGATGATAGTGATTGGGGGTGATTTTAACACAGTGCAGAATGGTAAGCTGGATAGATTGCCTCCAGAACAGGGACCAAGAGTAAAAAAAAATCTAAGGTACTAAATAATATCATAAGAGAGCGAGGTCTTACTGATCCATGGAGAAGAAATAACCCTAGAGGGAAGGATTTGACTTTTTACTCAAACCCACACGGGAGTTATTCAAGGATAGATTTTTTCTGCGTTTCACAACAACATATGCATAAAGTTCTGGACTGTGGCAGAGACACCATAACTATAAGTGATCATGCTCCTATTACGCTAACGGTAGATATGGGTAATGAATCTTTTTTCAAATACTGGAGTCTTAATGTATCTCTGTTATCAGATGAGAGTGTGGTAAAGGAACTAAAACAAAATTTTAAGGAATACTTTCAAACTAATGACAATGGGGAAGTTTCACCTTCAATTTTATGGGACGGGGGGAAGGCAGTTATTAGAGGGAAAATAATAGAGATATCTTCCAGAATGAGAAAGGCCCGATTAAAGCAACAAAATATGTTAGAGAATAAAATCAGAGAGTTGGAATTGGAACACAAAAGAACATCAAGTAACTCAACACTTATCGAACTGAAAAAAATCAAACAACGGCTCGATGAACTATTAACTTACAAAGCAGAGGGGGCTTTAAGGTTTACGAATCAGAGATATTATGAGATGGGGAATAGAGCCAGCAGATTATTAGCATTTCAACTTAGAAAAGCCCAGGCAAATAGGACGATAAATAAAATAAGACATCCTAACTCTAAAAAATATATGATAAAGCCAACGGAGATAGCAGCAGCGTTTGCAGAATATTATAAAAATCTATATGATGACCCTGACTCGCAATCACTAGAAAATAAAACACTGGCATTCCTCAAAAGATTGCACTTACCGTCATTATTAACAGAGGAGGCATCTGAAATGGTTAGGCCAATCTCAGTACAGGAAATAGCTAATACAATTAAGGTACTTAAAAATAATAAATCCCCTGGCACGGATGGGCTCTCGGGAGAATTTGATAAGTGTTTTGCGAAGGAGATTACACCAGCCCTTTTCAAAGGATTTAATTATGCCCTGACATCAGGTGACCCAGCAACATCTTGGTCAGAAGCCATTATCTCAGTCATACATAAAGAAGGAAAGGACCCAACCACATGTGAAGGATACAGGCCTGTCAGCTTGTTATGTAGTGATCTGAAGATATTGACTCATATTTTAGCACATAGGATACAGATATATATAACAAAATTAATCAAACCAGATCAGACAGGGTTCATCCCTGGTAGACAAGGAGCTAACAATATTAGGAGAACATTAAATCTTATATGATGTACTAAAAACAAAAGACAGCCCGCTTTGATGCTCAGTTTAGATGCACAAAAGGCATTTGACCGGGTAAAATGGAGCTTCCTATATCGGACATTAGAAGTTTTTGGGTTTCATTCAACATTTATAGATTGGGTAAAATTGGTTTATAAAAACCCAAAATCACAGATTAGAGTTAACGGATGCTGTTCAGATTTCTTTCCCCTCAAAAGAGGGGTCAGACAAGGGGATTGTCTGAGTCCATTGCTGTTGGCATTAAGTACTGAACCATTAGCCGAATCAATAAGACAAAATAAGGATATTAAGGGAATAAGAGATGAAGGGGGAGTGGAGCATAAAATATCTTTATTTGCTGACGATATATGAACATATCTAAGTGAACCCTCCTTAACTATACCAGCTTTATTGAACAATCTGAATGAATATGGAGAATTATCAGGTTATTTAACTAATGAATCTAAGTCAGTAGCAATGATGCTTTCAGGCAAATATCCAACTGAATTAGAGGGAAAGTTCAATTTCAAATGGACCACCACAGGGTTTAGATATCTTGGCATCATTATTACTCCCATTATATCACAGCTATTAAAAGAAAATTATGGAAAACTGATTACAGAAATAAAGACGGATTTGGCCAGATGGGAGATATTGCCCCTGTCGATGGTGGGAAGAATCGAAACAGTGAGAATGAACATTGTACCCAGATTGTTGTTTCTGTTCGAGTCACTGCCAATTATGGTCTCTAGTTCAACTTTTAAGATGTTAGACAAAATCATATCTAAATTTGTTTGGCAAAATAAAAAAGCTAGAATCAAATACAAAATCCTTCTTTGCCCAAAAGAGAAGGGAGGGTTCAATTTACCTGGTCTCAAAAATTATTATTGGGCAGCACAACTTAGAGCGATTATTACGTGGATCACGAAGGAGACAGACACAATGTGGGTGGGAATGGAACAAAATTCCTGTCAGAAAACACCTTTGGAGGTACTCCCGTTTTTGAAAGAGAAGATGCAGAAAAAAGAGGGGCTGCGTAATGACTGGATTAGGGTAACAATAAAAGTATGGTCAATAGTGCGAAAAAAACTGAAAATATCGAACTCAATAAGTAGAATCACCAAAAAAGCAGGAAATCCAGACTTTTTACCATCTGTTATGGATGCAGGGTACAACAAATGGAGAAGTAAGGGGTTAATTTATATTGCACAAGTTTTCAATGGACAGTATATGAAGTCGTTTGAGCAACTTAAAAAAGAGTTTAACTTACCGAACCATGACTTCTACAAATTTCTACAATGAAGACACTACCTTCAGAAGCACAGAGAGTGGGAAAATATTTGTAGAACACCAGCTAAGCTGGAGGAATTGCTGTTGTCGTATTTGGAGGGGGAGACTAAAAAGGGGTTAATATCAAAAATCTATAGAGTACTACAACATGAATGTAAGGACAACAATTTGGATGTTAAGGAAAAATGGGAATTAGAAACAAATACGATTATACCAGATGAAAATTGGGAGGAAACATTCAGAGCAGGACACAAATTAACAAGCAGCCCAATGTGGAGGGAGTTTGACTGGAAGGTGAAGATGAGATATTTCAACACTCCATCTAAGACTTCAAAATATAGCAACACATCTGAACTGTGTTGGAGAGGATGTCAGTTAATAGGAGATTTTACGCACATATTCTGGGATTGCCCACAGCTGTTGAACTTCTGGGAGAATGGTCGGAAGGAGATTGGGCAAATTTTGGACATTAATTTTGCTTTGGACGCAGCAATGTTTATCCTCGGCATCCCACCTGAGAATCTGACAGACAGAAACCTGATTGCTTTGTGGAGGATTTTGATTCTGATCGCTAAAAAGACAATAACAGCCTGCTTGCTAAAGCCAGAACCTCCAAACATATCACAATGGAGGAATAGAGTAAAAAATGTATACATCATGGAAAAAATCACAGCAAGGTTACAGCTGAAAACAGGACAGTTTGCTGAAAGATGGGCACCAGTGAAAAGAGTATTGGAATTATAAACATCAACATTTTTAAAAAATTTTTTATTTTTTATTTTTTTTCATGTGTATCTTGGAATAAGTATCTGAACACTTGTCTGGAATATTTGTCTGCGCATCTCTGTCATGTTCTATCTGTGCTGTATGTATGTTAAATAAAAAATAAGTTCCAAAAAAAAAAAAAGCCTCACAGTAATTCAATAATCTAGGAGTAGAAACCAGAGTCACTTGGGACAAGGATGGGATTCAAACCCATGCGTGCACAGCACAATGGATTAGCAGTCCATTGCCTTAACCACTCGGCCACCTCGTCTGCTGATGGCAACCCTCACCTTTTAAACAGCTGAACTCTTTGGAGCCTATTTGTCAGAAATGGACCCAGCAGGAGCCACTGAACACAACTCTGACATAATCAGGCTTCTTCCCAGCAGCATCGTGCTACAGAAGGCAGAATACAGACCATCGATACATCATCAGAGTGAACACCAGCTGATGTTTACAAGTTTAATTCACCTCTTACTACAAAATGACATCCAAGCTCAGATTCTCTTGTCCTGATTGAACAAGTAAATGTTTAAGAAGATGAGAGTACCAGACTTTTTCATCCAAGGAAACAAGCATCCTATCACTGTCCTATGCAGAGTTTCTATGAAAAAAAGTGAGACAACCCCAAGATTTTCTTTTTCCTCTTGTTGGATTTTGCCACAGAGAATCAGAGCCAATCAAAAGCTTGTTGGACTTTAACGTTGGAGGACTGAACAAGTCATGACATCATCAGTTTTACCTTCACAGGTGCTTCATTTACTTTACTTTCAATTTTACAGAGGTAGAACCTGAAATCAAAGCTGTCTGTCAAAAGAAGTGAAAGCTTCCCAGGCTGTGATGTTCTTGTCTACAAACTGTCTTGTATGGAGCTTCAATCTTTAATAAAAAGAATAAAAAGAGGATAACATTTGTTGTGATTTGGCGCTTTAAAAATAAAACTTACGACTTACATGGAAACTGTGGGGGGGGGGGTGGAGCCTCCATCAGGTATGTGTTTGATGTCTGAATTCTGTCTCTGATGTCTGAATTCTGTCTTTGATCTCTGGGTTCTGAGCATTGGTCTCCTGCTTCAGTCTTTGATCTCTGACTGATCCTAAACTAATCAAAGGATCACATCAGCATATTGGTCCAGTCTACAGATGGTGATTTTACCTATTTGAAGCCTTATTTTGTGTTTGATGGACATTTTTAAAATCACTAATGATTTTTTGACTGAACATCCTGGACACTGTGGTGCCTGATGAGGAGACAACTTGGGTACAAAGTAGAAGAGGAGGGTTTTTGGAGAAGGGATATTTTTGCAGTGTTCCAAGTCAATAATAACTGTGGCAAAATGTCATCATTTTTCAAAATGTCCTCAGGAAGATGGTTTGTAATTCTGTCTCTCCCTCATCCTCAGCTTCTACAGCCCTTTAAAGAAAACCTTTGACTCGTGGATCTAAAAAGATCAGATGTTGTCTCCCCCAGAACATCAACACTTTAACGTTGTTGGCAGGACTCCAACCTGAGCAGGGAGACCCCAATGGATTTCTAGTCCATCACCTTCACCACTCGGCCACAACAACCACATTCACACACAAATTTGTAAAAGATTCACATTGACACAATTCTTTAAAATTGTGTCACAAGCCCATTTGTGTGAGGTCCTATTTTCTCTTTTTCAGCATTCCTTTGTTTCCAGGTCTCTAATAAGTGCAGAATTACAAAGACAAGCAAGCTTGATCCATCCTGGGCAGGTGATAGGAGCCCATTGACCACTGGCCAGAGACCCTGGCACAGACGTTGGGGGTGGTGATAGAGAGCATTTCTACAATTATATTATACATTTATAGAAGTCTACAATCCTACAATTTCATTGAGCAGACGCTTTTGTCCAAAGCCACTTGCATATGTTTTTGGTGAGTTTGGCTCCTGAGCTCAAGACAGTTGTGACTAATAAAGGACAGCTTCAAACGCAGCTGTGAAGCCTCATTGTCAGCTGGGAGGAACGACAGGTGTCTCCCTCTAGTGGCTCCTCACAGCAACACAAGCCTCATTTCATTCACATGCATCCACCACCTCACTACCAAAGGCCAGTTGGGCCTCCACAGACAGGTGAGTTTCAAGTGTTGGACAAAGGTCTTTAAGATGTTCTTATTAATTCTATAACATCTGAGACTAAAATCTATGGAATTACAACTAACAAGCAGTCAAACACCTGATCAGATGCTCCTTAATTAGGCTGAGAAGAATCAATCTAAACTGGGATGAAGAAAATTAATTGAGAAGAGAAACCTACTGATTGGATGACATGGACCCACCTGATCCATGTCAGCCTTGTTGGAGCAGAAAGAGGTGGATCAGAGGAATCAGTGGATCAAGACTCAGGTGTCAGATGCAGAATGTCTTCATTGACAATGGAGTCAGAGAAATCTTCCAATGTGAGAGAACGTGACAGACCATTTTATACCACAGACAGGCTGTGTGTGTGTGTGTGTGTGTGTGTGTGTGTGTGTGTGTGTGTGTGTGTGTGTGTGTGTGTGTGTGTGTGTGTCCTAACTGACTGGAAACTGGATAATAACCAGACTAACTTTTATTATTGACCAAGTCTGGGTGACTCACTAAATTCATAACTGAAGTGATTATTTAATTAATAAACAAGACATTTGTCCAAAAGTCATGATCAAATTCATGTAAAATCTGAGCAACGAGGGTTTGAAAATGTTCAAATGAGCCAAAACAATGTCCTGGGATCCAACCAGGGACCTTTAGATCCACACAAATCTTCCCTGACCTCATAGAAACTGGAACATTTCAACAAATAAATTCAAATTCAACTAAGCAGCAACTCTAGAACAGTCAGAGCACTTGCTAATTCCCCTGTTAGCTCCAGATCAGACAATGCAGGCTCACCTTCACACTTGGTTGTACGACCGTCACCAGTTGAATCTTCTCTGGTTCAACAAACTCTGGGGACTCAAGACACAAGTCAGCACCGGTGCAGGTCCAGATCCAGATGTTAGCTGATGGGGACAATGGCTTAAGGGAGCTCCAGGTAGCTGGTTTGAACTGGTCCCTCATCTCTGTGAGGAGAAACCATCTGAGGTGGAGGGTGAAGATCTGCTTTGTCCTCCTGATCTCCCAGTAAAGCCAGTATCAGTAGCGGCTGGCTCATAGGGGGCGCTGGGGCGCCGCCCCACCAGCTGTGGAGAGGAAAATCTCTACATGTATTGATACATATATATGTGCATATGTTTACAATTTGTATCGTCAGTGTCAGCCTTACTTAATTGTGTGTGTCTACATGCAATATGGGTCATTTAAACAACATTTACGCCAACTGACTCATTCAATTAATAGTGAATTTACTCTGATAGACTGTATAATTTGTCTTTAGGGGCGCTCGTCAAAGCGCCCCAGACCTGCAATTAATTAGCCAATCCTGTATGGTTGCTAGGGAAAAATAATGAATAATTGGCCAATCAACATCGCCAAATTTAACGGCGTAGGGGCGCTGGAAAAGTCGCCCCTACGCCAACGTAAAATGCATGAAGGTTTGGATTGCTAAAGCTAGCTGAGGAGCCCGCGATATTCTTTTTGCGTAGTGAGATTCCCAGATTTCCGATGCCCTACGAAAAAAATACCGCGAGAAGTGAGTGAGAGAGAAAATGGCGACAACAACGATCGAAGTTCAAGAGCAGCAGTTTCCACCAAATTCGGTGAGATCCCTTTTAAATGTCCCTTTTGCGAGGAGGACCATGGCGGAAAAAATCCGCGTTAAGGAGCTGGGACCGGACAAGCCTGAAATCAACATCCAGCAGTCCTACAACAGGACTTTTTGCCGGAGCTGGTTTCAGCGCAAGCCGTGGCTGACGGGTTGTGGAGCAGCCAACGCACTTTTTTGCTTTCCCTGCATCCCTTTCAGGAGTGACCGGTGTGATTCAGCATGGACACAGACAGGAATCACTGACCTAAAGCACCTCTCCGAGCGGATTAAGAAACACGAAAGAGCGAAAATTCACATGGAAAACTGCGTGAAGCTAGCGGTTCTTGGGAAGATTAGCATAGCAACGCAGCTCGATGACAGTCACCGCATCGCTGTAAGGAAGCACAATGATGACGTAGATAAGAACCGTAACATCTTATCTAAGATAATTAACTGTTAAATTCTGTGGTGCTTTTGAACTGGCTCTGCGGGGACATGACGAAAGTGATACCTCTGACAACGCTGGAATATTCAGAGGTCCAGTTGACTTGATGGCATCCATTGATCGGTACTTGAGGGAGCACCTTGAAAATGCAACCGTTTTTAAAGGCACCTCGAAGACAGTACAGAACGAGCTCCTGGACTGTATGCTGGCAGTTTTGAGAGAACAGATCCTGGATGAAGTTAAATCGGCAGACTTTTTAGCGATCCAGGCTGATGAAACTACTGACGTTTCAACACAGTGTCAGTTAGTCTTAGTTCTGAGATACATTGACGACCGCCACAATATTCAAGAGCGGTTCTTTGAATTTCTGAAACTGCCCAACACCTGTGCGGATGCAATAGCCAGTGCCTTATTGGAGAGGCTGCACAGCATCCTTTCTGAGGGACAAGAAAAGAAGCTGATTGCCCAGGCCTGTGATGGGGCAGCTGTGATGAGGGGTGCCAAAGGAGGAGTGCAGCGAAAGGTACAAGACATCTATCCAAACGCTCACTATGTTCACTGCTATGCCCATCAGTTAAACCTGATACTGCAGCAAGCAACCTCCCACATCCCTCAGATCAGTCACTTTTTTTCTGACATGGGGGGATTTGCTTCTTTTTTCTCTAAGTCAAGCAAGAGAACTGCAGTGCTTGATGAGAAGTTTGCGCACCGACTTCCAAGTGCATCATCAACACGTTGGAACTTCAACAGTGGTGTTAACACAGTTTATGAGCACAAGAAGGATCTGGTGAATTGCTTTCAGGCTATCCGGAACAGTGAAGGGTTTGATAGCCAGACAAAGAGAGAAGCTGGTGGCTATGTGAGAATGCTGGAAGATGAAACTTTTTGTTTTTTACTGGCCCTGTTCCACAAAATCATGCCACATGTGGACATCCTTTACAACCAGCTGCAGAAGAGAAACATTGATGCTGTCTACATGGCAGGAGTCACCCAGACATTCATTGACCACATGCAGGCTATCAGGTATGCTAAATTAATTAATTTGTAGCCTAACCTAAATTTCTCTGTATATGTAGACTTAAATGCTTATATATCATCTTATTTAAAGAATTGATTTATCTGTATAATATAACTGACAGTAATGACATCCACCTTTGGTTTTGTTAATGTATCCCTAACCAGTTTTTAGAACTTACTCATGAAACTTATGTGTTGGGTCAGGGAGGATGTGCCTACTCTGGCTGAGGATGAGGAGTTCAGGGGACCTGCTCAGGAGCCACCCGCAAAGAGACGCAGAACCTTGGGAGAAGACACACTGCACCATTTGGCACTGGAGGTAAGAACTTGCTTCTTAGTGTGATTTGAATCACATTATTAAATAAAATCAAAATAAGATGTTGGCCAAATGATACAGTGGTCCAGACTTAAATGTATATTGTTTTATGATGATGTGAATCATTACAGTATGTTTATTACATAATGTAGGCTAGCTCATCAGGTCAATGTATTAAGACAAGTGAAGATGCAATAATTCCTATTTTGTACAATTATATCATTGCATAGGTATGTGACACCATTGTGAGCCATGCCAAGGAGAGATTTAGTTTCACCAAGCATCTTGTCAGCGCCACACTCCTGCAAGGAGACCTGTTCCCACAGCACAGCCGAAAGTTCCCAGATTCAGCACTGAAAACCACAGTGGAAGCCTATCCCTCATTGGACAAGGCCAGACTTCAAACAGAGCTGTCTCTGATCTACGGGAACGAAGAGTTTCAGAGTTGCAGTGGTGCACTGGCTCTCTATCAGGTTTTGATGGAAAATAACCTTCAAGACACGTTCACTGAAACTGTAAGTCTGCTCAACATCCTCATCACCACACCAATGACAACGTCAGAATCTGAGAGGTGCTTCTCCACTTTGAAGAGGATAAAAACTTTTCTTACAAATACCATGGCACAAGATCGGCTCAACGCTCTGGCTATGCTCTCCACTGAGAAAAAACTGACACGAAACATTCCTGGTTTCAACACCAGGGTCATTGAGAAATTTGCCTCCCAGAAAGAGAGACGAGCAAAGTTCCTGTACAAATGACTGCTGAATTCGAACACACACCCAGAAAGACTGAAACAAATAGACAGAGAGACAGAGGGAGAGAGACAGGTAGACGAAGAGAGAAAGAGAGACGGACACAAAGAGAGAGAGACAGAGAGAGACAGACACACTAAGAGACAAACAAACAGAGATAGAGACACAGAGAAAAGGACACAAAGACGGAGACACAGAGAAGGAGACAGAGACAGACACAGATGAACAAAGAGAGAGACAGAGAGAGAGACACACACATTGTTGATTTGTATCGTATAGATTAAGCTCAAATCACCTTCTGTAAAGTTAACATCATTGTATAATATTTGATCTCATAAAATTGACTGTAGTTGTAAATTGTTGTTGTTTTTTTTGTCTTTGAAACTGTCGATTTTAAGAAGGAAAGTAAATACTATTTTAAAACATTTAATAATTGTCCGGCTGCTCTTTTTGAATGATTATACTAGACTAGGCACGGAAATGTTTTTGGCACACCAGCCCCACCAAGAATTTTTTTCACCAGCCGCCACTGGCTTCTGTCATTTAGTTTCCAGGAAATGTTGATGACACACTGGGATTTCTTGTTCTCCTGCTGTCACTGTCAAGTGCCAGCTTAACATGTGAGAGGTAGCAGGATCCATGCATGTGTTCATGTTTACAGCAGACAAGGAGGAAACCTTGGAGGATTTCAGGGACTTTTAGCAGTGGTTCACACTTCAGGTGTGAAAGCTTCTCAGTATAAAATTTTAAGTGAGCGAGCCAGGAGTTGAACCTAGAATCTTCTGACAGTAGTCAGTCATGCTATCCATTGCACCACCAGCCCTGTGAAAACCGCTTCATGTTCATGTGTACTTGATTTTAGAGACAATCCAAACGATCTGGTGGCATTTTCAGGGGACACAATGGTGCAGTGGTCAGCACTGTAGCCTCACAGCAAGAAGGTTCCAGATTCGAGCCCCAGCTGTGTGGAGTCTGCATGTTCTCCCTGTGTCTGTGTGGGTTCTCTCTGGTACTCCAGCTTCCTCCCACAGTCCAAAGACATCAAGAGGGGACGAGGCTGATTGATACTCTAAATTGACCGTAGGTGTGGCTGTGAGTGTGAATGGTTGCCTGCCTGTATGTGTTGGCCCTGTGATGGACTGGTGACATGTCCAGGATGAACCCCGCCTCTTGTCCGAAGGCTGCTTGGATAGGCTCCACCCCCACACACAAACCTTGACATATAATCAGTGGAGAAAAGGAAATTTATCAACACTCATGACTGAGTCTCTTTTGAGAACTGAACTGGATATAAACTCTGAGAATTCAGAGGAAGGACCAGGAGGGTGGGACACAATAATAGATAGGAGGAAATGTGGAGTCTGGGTTCTTTTCTAGAATGTGAAGGCAATGACAGTCCTGCCAAGTGACATCACTGACATGAATGGATGACTTCAGTCACATGACTGGATGACTTCAGTCACATGACTGGATGACAGTGTAGATTCCAATGTAGAGGTTGGGGAAATAGTCTCTGAGAATCCAGCTTGAACCAACGCCCTCCTTGTTCTTCAAAAACCCAAACAGCGACCATCAGTCTCCCTCCAATCCTGTACTTGGGTTCAATGTTGCTGTTCCATTTTGCAGCAGTAGGTGTCGCTGTGATCCCAGGTTCAGTTCAAGAGTCCCAACTCCAGCTCATGTTGGTGACCTCAGTGGCAGGGTAAAATGGCGCTTCAGTGGATCATGTGGATCAACTCATGTCTATCCTCACTGCTCCACAGGTCTGTCAAATGTTCTGTAAAATAGTTTGACCCAGCAGAGATGCTAGATTAGGAGTTGATGGGAGTTGTTGCAGATACCAGTGTCCAAAGTCCAGCTTGAACCTAGTTTGTGCACTTATTTGTCAAGCTAGCAGTGATTCTTTTCACTGCCAAGCTAAAGTGACTTCTGTCAACAAAGGTAAACACACAAAAGGATATTTCTACTGTCAGTTCAAGATTTTTATCAAACTCCTTTTTCATAGCTTCAACCTTCCTCTTGTGTTAGCTTTCTGTTCCCATCTCTGATGTTAACAGGTCAGTTTTGACCCTCGTCTTCAATCAGCTGTAAAATAAACTAAAAACAATTTTCTATCATCCAAGTTGTTTCCCATCTCCCGGTTACCTTGTTAGGCTTCCTTATCCATGGAAATATTGATTGGAATATTTTGTTGTGGGCCTCTGGACCTTTTTTTAGTCAGTAAACCCTCGATTTCAGTTAAAAAAATGATCAAATGAACCTCCAGAAAATCATAGAAATAAACAAAATGTTGTTGTGTTTCCTGACCATTACTGAGGGGTGTTAGAACACATCTCTGACATGGATTGGTTTGATTTATTATTCATTTTAATATTATTAACTATTGTAACATCCATGGTGTTATGGGTCAGTTTCGACCCTCATATATTTACTTCAACAAAAAGGCAAAAAATTCTCTTTTTTTTCAGCAATAGAACTTTAATACAAACACAAAATGAAAAGCAGAAATGGAGTGACTGCAGGAACAGGAGCTCCATGGAGCTCAAAGGAGTGATCACTCTCAACTTTGAGCAGTCCTGTTCAGAGTTTTCCAACAGGGCTTTGAGAGACCAAGAGTTCCCCAGAGCTGCAAGGAGGAACAAGAAGGAGACTTGGAAAAAGAAGGGAGGGAAACCTGCTGATGTGTTATGAACTTAAGTCACATAAAGTTCTCCATTTATTGAGTTTGTATTTTAAAACTTAAATGTGCAGTTCAGTGTTGAACAATAAAGAATGTGTTTATTGGTGATAAAGCATTTCAAGCTTTAAGTAGGAGGAATTGCTTTCTTGATCACCCCTTGACTAAAAACACCTACAAAATAAAACACACCACTGCTGTGGGTACCCACCTCATGGGAGTCAGGCCCCTGGTGGTCATGGCCCCCAGGAGCCGTGGTGGGCGTCCCTGATTTTCATTTCTGAAAGGTGGCAACCTGACAGCAAACAAACCCATCCTCTGAACCAGGAGTCTCAGTTGAGGCTGCATCTGAAACCAAAGACTTTGTATGAATAACTGTCAACCCACATTCTTTGTCTGGACTAAAAGTTAATTAGTTAACAGTTGGCTAAGCTACCTGTGGTCAACAACTGATTTAAAAAAGGTCCAGAGGCCAACAACAAAATATTCAAATCATCCAGTCACGTGACTGAAGTCATCCATTCATGTGACTGAAGTCATCCATTCATGTGACTGAAGTCATCCATTCATGTGACTGAAGTCATCCATTCATGTCAGTGATGTCACTTGGCAGGACTGTCATTGCTGTCACATTCTAGAAAAGAATCCAGACTCCACATGTGGCTCCCATGATAACTGATGGACCTCTGGTTGGAGGCTGGACGATGATGTTCTGACTTGAAGGAAAACTCCTTGTCCAAATTCCATTGTGTTCAAATTTAAAGTCCCACAATAAGAAGTAGCTGAATCTGACAGGTGAAGGTTTGGAACTACAAGATGGTTGATGTTTTCTTGACTTGATGCTCTGACTGTCAGGGTAGATGACAGCTTCTTTCTGCTGCTGCATCTGAGTGGCTATGATTGGAGGTTTTACCTCCCAAGTTTGTCTGGTTCCAGGGGAAATTTGAAAATTCCAGTCCCCAACCTTGGCTGTTCTGAAACTCTTCTCCTGAATCACTCCTGAGCTGCAGCAAGAAAAAATACCAGTGCCCAACCAGATCAACTTCATGGCTGCTAACAGCCTCAGACACTTGATTTCCATCAATCTGGAGCCAAGAAGGCCCTCACCTGTGGTTCTCCTCCAGGAGGGTCCAGGTTCTGCCATTGTGGCTCCTTGTGCCACTGCCAGAGAGTCTCAGCTGCACACTGCAACATTTCAAGAGGAGATTTACATTCCTTCAAATGTCCTGACATCTTCTTCCAATGGTTCTGTTCCATATTTATATTTTAAAATCAATCACACAATGAAAGCTGCCACAGCTGGTTTAACAGAGAGAACACACTAAGAGATTTGAAACCAGTAAAATATGCTTTTCTGTGTGCAAACTAGTGAGGGGCATGCAAGGATATTTTACCACCAATACAGAACCCAAACTTTAGTCATGTGATGAGATGGCGACTGAGAAGAGTGATTATGAAGTTAATGGACAAAATGTGAATTGAAAGAAAATACATTAAAAAATACAAAATAAACAAATAAATAAAAGAAGGAGCACAAATGACATTTTTCTGCACAAATTTACTGGTATTAGACTGCATTTTTGGTTCATGAGTAGATGAAAGAGTATCACATATATATTATATACATGTGATACATGCACGTGGCTTTGGACGAAAGCTGAAAAAAATTGTAGAATTATTTAAATGTACCAAGTGGACTATTTCAGGTTTCTTGAAGATGCTTCAGCTCTCATCCAAGAGGCGTCTTCAGTTTTCTTCACTGATGGGAGGATTTATAGCTCTGTGGGGGCGGGACCTTCTACAGAGGTGATTGACACATGTGAGCTCTGGGTGTCTGAGTTGTTTTGGTCAGGTTGAGAAAGGGAAGTTGACTCAACTGGTATCTGTGTCAGTTAAAAGCCTCACAGTAATTCCATAATGTTGGAGTAGAAACCAGAGTCGCTCACGACGAGGATGGGATTCAAACCCACGCGTGCAGAGCACAATGGATTAGCAGTCCATCGCCTTAACCACTCGGCCACCTTGTCTGCTGACAGCAACCCTGAGCTTTTAAACAGCTGAACTCTTTGGAGCCTATTTGTCAGAAATGGACCCAGCAGGAGCCACTGAACACAACTCTGACATAATCAGGCTTCTTCCCAGCAGCATTGTGCTACAGAAGGCAGAATACAGACCATCGATACATCATCAGAGTGAACACCAGCTGATGTTTACAAGTTTAATTCACCTTTTACTACAAAATGACATCCAAGCTCAGATTCTCTTGTCCTGATTGAACAAGTAAATGTTTAAGAAGATGAGAGTACCAGACTTTTTCATCCAAGGAAACAAGCATCCTATCACTGTCCTATGCAGAGTTTCTTTAAAAAAAAAAAGTGAGACAACCTCAAGATTTTCTGTTTCCTCTTGTTGGATTTTGCCACAGAGAATCAGAGACAATCAAAAGCTTGTTGGACTTTAACGTTGGAGGACTGAACAAGTCATGACATCATCAGTTTTACCTTCACAGGTGCTTCATTTACTTTACTTTCAATTTTACAGAGGTAGAACCTGAAATCAAAGCTGTCCATCAAAAGAAGTGAAAGCTTCCCAGGCTGTGATGTTCTTGTCTACAAACTGTCTTGTATGGAGCTTCAATCTTTAATAAAAAGAATAAAAAGAAGATAACACTTGTTGTGATTTGGCGCTTTAAAAATAAAACTTACGACTTACATGGAAACTGTCTGGGGGGGGGGGTGGAGCCTCCATCAGGTATGTGTTTGATGTCTGAATTCTTTCTCTGATGTCTGAATTCTGTCTTTGATCTCTGGGTTCTGAGCATTGATCTCCTGCTTCAGTCTTTGATCTCTGACTGATCCTAAACTAATCAAAGGATCACATCAGCATATTGGTCCAGTCTACAGATGGTGATTTTACCTATTTGAAGCCTTATTTTGTGTTTGATGGACATTTTTAAAATCATTAATGACTTTTTGACTGAACATCCTGGACACTGTGGTGCCTGATGAGGAGACAACTTGGGTACAAAGTTGAAGACGAGGGTTTTTGGAGAGGGGATATTTTTGCAGTGTTCCAAGTCAATAATAACTGTGGCAAATATCATCATTTTTCAAAATGTCCTCACGAAGATGGTTTGAAATTCTGTCTCTCCCTCATCCTCAGCTGCTGCAGCACTTTAAAGAAAACCTTTGACTCGTGGATCTAAAAAGATCAGATGTTGTCTCCTCCAGAACATCAACACTTTAACGTTGTTGGCAGGACTCCAACCTGAGCAGGGAGACCCCAATGGATTTCTAGTCCATCGCCTTCACCACTCGGCCACAACAACCACATTCACACACACATTTGTAAAAGATTCACATTGACACAACTCTTTAAAATTGTGTCACAAGCCCATTTGTGTGAGGTCCTATTTTCTCTTTTTCCACATTCCTTTGTTTCCAGGTCTCTAATAAGTGCAGAATTACAAAGACAAGCAAGCTGGATCCATCCTGGGCAGGTGATAGGAGCCATTGACCACTGGCCAGAGACCCTGGCACAGACTTTGGGGGGTGGTGAGAGAGAGCATTTCTACAATTATATTATACATTTATAGAATTCTACAATCCTACAATTTCATTGAGCAGACGCTTTTGTCCAAAGCCACTTGCATATTTTTTCGGTGAGTTTGGCTCCTGAGCTCAAGACAGTTGTGACTCATAAAGGACAGCTTCAAATGCAGCTGTGAAGCCTCATTGTCAGCTGGGAGGAACGACAGGTGTCTCCCTCTAGTGGCTCCTCACAGCAACACGAGCCTCATTTCATTCACATGCATCCACCACCTCACGACCAAAGGCCAGTTGGGCCTCCACAGACAGGTGAGTTTCAAGTGTTGGACAAAGGTCTTTAAGATGTTCTTATTAATTCTATAACATCTGAGATTAAAATCTATGGAATTACAACCAACAAGCAGTCAAACACCTGATCAGATGCTCCTTCATGAGGCTGAGAAGAATCAATCTAAACTGGGATGAAGAAAATTAATTGAGAAGAGAAACCTACTGATTGGATGACATGGACCCACCTGATCCATGTCAGCCTTGTTGGAGCAGAAAGAGGTGGATCAGAGGAATCAGTGGATCAAGACTCAGGTGTCAGATGAAGAATCTCTTTATTCACAATTGAGTCAGAGAAATCTTCCAACGTGAACGTGACAGACCATTTTATACCAAAGACAGGCTGTGTGTGTGTGTGTGTGTGTGTGTGTGTGTGTGTGTGCGTGTGTCCCTACTGACTGGAAACTGAATAATAACCAGACTAATTTTTGTTATTGACCAAGTCTGGGTGACTCACTAAATTCATAACTGAAGTGATTATTTAATTAATAAACAAGACATTTGTCCAAAAGTCATGATCAAATTCATGTAAAATCTGAGCAACGAGGGTTTGAAAATGTTCAAATGAGCCAAAACAATGTCCTGGGATCCAACCAGGGACCTTTAGATCCACACCAATCTTCCCTGACCTCATAGAAACTGGAACATTTCAACAAATAAATTCAAATTCAACTAAGCAGCAACTCTAGAACAGTCAGAGCACTTGCTAATTCCCCTGTTAGCTCCAGATCAGACAATGCAGGCTCACCTTCACACTTGGTTGTACGACCGTCACCAGTTGAAGCTTCTCTGGTTCAAAAAACTCTGGGGACTCAAGACACAAATCAGCACCGGTGCAGGTCCAGATCCAGATGTTAGCTGATGGGGACAATGGCTTAAGGGAGCTCCAGGTAGCTGGTTTGAACTGGTCCCTCATCTCTGTGAGTAGAAACCATCTGAGGTGGAGGGTGAAGATCTGCTTTGACCTCCTGATCTCCCAGTAAAGCCAGTATAGATGTTGAGCTTGGAGGAGTTGATGGCCTCCTTCATCTTCTTGTTGGAGATGTTTGCTAAACTCAGCACCACCACAGATCAGAGGAAAGTCCACTTGTCAGCTGGACATTGGAGTTTCTAGTGACCTGCAGGATCTTAGTTGTGGTGGCAGCAGGCCTGTTCTAAGAGCTTTGCTCACATTCATGATCAGGCTTCATAATGGTTCTGGACCACTGTGTGATAGGAGCTGATCCTGGAGCAGCAGAAGACAAATATAGAGAAGAAAAGACAAAAGACAGAGAGAAATGAGGGAGAGAATGACAAAAAGATGGGAACAAGATGAGGGTGAAAGACAAGCAGAGAGAAAGACAGGGGGACAGGGGGATGGAAGACAGACACACAACCAACAACAGCAACAGCAGCAATAATAGTTTTGATATTGTCCTGTTATTGATGTTTTCATGTGAAAGTGGCATATTTAAGATAAAAGACACTGTTAGAACAGAAAGATCCATAAAACCCACCAACCAGAGGTGTGTCTGGTACAGATGTGGAATTATTGGCTCACACAATGTTGAGGCAACTGGGAAGAAGACAAACAAAAGAGGCTTGTTTGATTCAGACATTCATCAAAAATGGTCCTGTCGAACTGTTCAATGTGTCATGACTTCAGAAGCTCAAATCCTCTCTAAGTTCTAGTGAGAGTGGAAGAGATTATAAAATGAGAGAAGCAGGGCCCTCCCTCAGAGCTGAAATAGCTCAGTTGGGAGAGTGTTAGACTGAAGATCTAAAGGTCCCTGGTCCGATCCCAGGTTTCAGCAGAGGAACAGCATTGACTTTACTTTCCAGTGGAGGAACTGCAGACATGAAGGAAACGAACATCTTGTCCTGTGCATTCTTATGACATTCAAGACATTTTTGGAGCCTCTTGTTGGATTTTGCCACAGAGAATCAGAACCAATCAAAAGCATGGTGGACTTGAACATGGAGGATTGAACAAGTCAAGAAAGCAGCAGTTTGACCTTCACAGGTGTTTCTTTTCCTGTCTAAATGCTGAAGGAAGAGCCTGAGTAGCTCAGACGGTAGAGCATCAGACTTTTAATCTGAGGGTCCAGGGTTAAAGTCCCTGTTCAGGTGCTATGCTGGTGTTCCAGTGTTTAACAACATGGTACTGGATGAAGTTCATTGTTGAACAAACGTCTTGCCACTGTGAGACTGTAGCTGCAGGTCAAATGTGAGATAAAAGTGACTAATAATAATTTCATGTGGCATGCAATTAACGAAAGACCACAAATGACACTGGTCAAGTTAATTTTATTTATATTGCACCAAATCACAACAAAACTTATCTCATGACACTTTACAGGTAGAGCAGGTCCAGTACCAAACTGCTTCAATGAATCTACACCCAACAATTCTCCATCAGCAAGCACATCCTGCAAAAGCGGCGACAAAAACCTTCCTTTTAAAAGGCAGGAACATCGAGCAGATCCAGGCTCAATGGGGACGGCCTTCTGCTTTGACCGATTGGGGGGAAAGAGAACAGGAACAAAACAGACAATGGAGGAAGACGGATATGTAGAAGGAAAGAGAGGGACAGAGATAAAGAGAGAGAGAGACTGATGGAAAGACGGTGATGTGAGTAGGTGGAGCTACGGGTGGCAGCTTGAGCCTCTTCAGCTCTGCAGCCTCCTCCAGCACCACCCAGATCTGGAATGAGAGGAGCCAAAAAGGCTCCAGAAAAGGAGACAAGTTAGTAATACCTATGAGTATAATTAATGTATGACACATATAGGAGGAGAGAGAGGAGTAGAGAGAAGCACAGTACACTGCATCTGCCATCTTTCTACTTCAAATTAGATAGGTGTCCTGTCAATAAAAGAAAAGAATGTTGATGTCATCGAGAGAAAAGTACTGCATCTGCCATCTGTCTACTTCAAATTAACCACTGCATGACATTCCATTCCAAAGCTGCAGAGGGCGCTTCAAGAAAAGGTGTGTGAGGGAAGCTCGCTCATGCTGGTCCCCAAAGACTCAAAGCTGCCCTTTCCTCACAAAGAAACAAAAAAGCTTACAACACCAGGTATTCCCAGGCGGTCTCCCATCCAAGTACTAACCAGGCCCGAACCTGCTTAGCTTCCGAGAACAGACGAGTTCAGAATGGTATGGCTGTAAGCCCCTGACTCTGACACACATGGGCTCTATATCCATTTCACTCACTTTACAACCTCAGAAAAAAAGTGACGTGCAAAAGCCTCACGGTCTTTTCAAACGCCAAATAGGTGTCCTGTCAATACAAAGAAAAGAATGTTGATGTCATCTAGAGAAAAGTACTGCATCTGCCATCTGTCTACTTCAAATTAACCACTGCATGAAATTCCATTCCAAAGCTGCAGAGGGCGCTTCAAGAAAAGGTGTGTGAGGGAAGCTCGCTCATGCTGGTCCCCAAAGACTCAAAGCGGCCCTTTCCTCACAATGAAACAAAAAAGCTTACAGCACCTGGTATTCCCAGGCGGTCTTCCATCCAAGTACTAACCAGGCCCGACCCTGCTAAGCTTCCGCGATCAGACGAGTTCAGAATGGTATGGCCGTAAGCCCCTGACTCTGACACACATGGGCTCTATATCCATTTTACTCACTTTACAACCTCAGAAAAATGTGAAGCGCAAAAGCTTCAGGGTCTTTTCACACGCCAAATAGGTGTCCTGTCAATAAAAGAAAAGAATGTTGATGTCATCTAGAGAAAAGTACTGCATCTGCCATCTGTCTACTTCAAATTACACGCTGCATGACATTCAATTTCAAAGCTGCAGAAAGGCGCTTCAAGAAAAGGTGTGTGAGGGAAGCTCGCTCATGCTGGTCCCCAAAGACTAAAAGCTGCCCTTTCCTCACAAAGAAACAAAAAAGCTTACAGCACCTGGTATTCCCAGGCGGTCTTCCATTCAAGTACTAACCAGGCCCGACCCTGCTTCGCTTCCAAGATCAGACGAGATCGGGCGTGTTCAGAGTGGTATGGCCATAAGCCCTTGACTCTCACACACATGGGCTCTATATCCATTTCACTCACTTTACAACCTCAAAAAAAATGTGATGTGCAACAGCCTCACGGTCTTTTTACACACCAAATAGTTGTCCTGTCAATACAAAGAAAAGAATGTTGATGTCATCTAGAGAAAAGTACTGCATCTGATATCTGTCTACTTCAAATTACACACTGCATGACATTCCATTCGAAAGCTGTGGAGGGCGCTTCAAGAAAAGGTGAGTGAGGGAAGCTCGCTCATGCTGGTCCCCAAACACTCAAAGCTGCCCTTTCCTCACAAAGAAACAAAAAAGCGTACAGCACCTGGTATTCCCAGGCGGTCTCCCATCCAAGTACTAACCATGCCCGACCCTGCTTAGCTTCCGAGATCAGACGAGATCAGGCGTGTTCAGAATGGTATGGCCGTAAGCCCTTGACTCTAACACACATGGGCTCTATATCTATTTCACTCACTTTACAACCTCAGAAAAAAAGTGAAGCGCAACAGCCTATGGGTCTTTTCACACGCCAAATAGGTGTCCTGTCAATAAAAGAAAAGAATGTTGATGTCATCTAGAGAAAAGTACTGCATCTGCCATCTGTCGACTTCAAATTAACCACTGCATGACATTCCATTCCAAAGCTGTGGAGGGCGCTTCAAGAAAAGGTGTGTGAGGGAAGCTCGCTCATGCTGGTCCCCAAAGACTCAAAGCTGCCCTTTCCTCACAAAGAAATAAAAAAGCTGACAGCACCTGGTATTTCCAGTCGGTCTTCCATCCAAGTACTAACCAGGCCCGACCCTGCTTAGCTTCCGAGATCAGACGAGATCGGGCGTGTTCAGAGTGGTATGGCCGTAAGCCCTTGACTCTGACACACATGGGCTCTATATCCATTTCACACACTTTACAACCTCAGAAAAAAAGTGATGCGCAACAGCCTCAGGGTCTTTTCACACGCCAAATACGTGTCCTGTCAATAAAAGAAAAGAATGTTGATGTCATTGAGAGAAAAGTACTGCATCTGCAATCTGTCTTCTTCAAATTAACCACTGCATGAAATTCCATTCCAAAGCTGCAGAGGGCCCTTCAAGAAAAGGTGTGTGAGGGAAGCTCGCTCATGCTGGTCCCCAAAGTCTCAAAGCGGCCCTTTCCTCACAATGAAACAAAAAAGCTTACAGCACCTGGTATTCCCAGGCGGTCTTCCATCCAAGTACTAACCAGGCCCGACCCTGCTAAGCTTCCGAGATCAGACGAGATCGGGCGTGTTCAGAGTGGTATGGCCGTAAGCCCTTGACTCTCACACACATGGGCTCTATATCCATTTCACTCACTTTACAACCTCAAAAAAAATGTGATGTGCAACAGCCTCACAGTCTTTTTACACACCAAATAGTTGTCCTGTCAATACAAAGAAAAGAATGTTGATGTCATCTAGAGAAAAGTACTGCATCTGCAATCTGTCTACTTCAAATTACACACTGCATGACATTCCATCCGAAAGCTGTGTGGGGCGCTTCAAGAAAAGGTGTGTGAGGGAAGCTCGCTCATGCTGGTCCCCAAACACTCAAAGCTGCCCTTTCCTCACAATGAAACAAAAAAGCTTACAGCACCTGGTATTCCCAGGCGGTCTCCCATCCAAGTACTAACCAGGCCCGACCCTGCTTAGCTTCCGAGATCAGACGAGATCGGGCGTGGTCAGAGTGGTATGGCCGTAAGCCCTTGACTCTGAAACACATGGGCTCTATATCCATTTCACACAATTTACAACCTCAGAAAAAAAGTGAAGCGCAACAGCCTCAGGGTCTTTTCACACGCCAAATAGGTGTCCTGTCAATAAAAGAAAAGAATGTTGATGTCATCTAGAGAAAAGTACTGCATCTGCGATCTGTCTTCTTCAAATTAACCACTGCATGAAATTCCATTCCAAAGCTGCAGAGGGCCCTTCAAGAAAAGGTGTGTGAGGGAAGCTCGCTCATGCTGGTCCCCAAACACTCAAAGCGGCCCTTTCCTCACAATGAAACAAAAAAGCTTACAGCACCTGGTATTCCCAGGCGGTCTCCCATCCAAGTACTAACCAGGCCCGACCCTGCTTAGCTTCCGAGATCAGACGAGATCGGGCGTGTTCAGAGTGGTATGGCCGTAAGCCCTTGACTCTTACACACATGGGCTTTATATCCATTTCACTCACTTTACAACCTCAGAAAAAAAGTGAAGCGCAAAAGCCTCAGGGTCTTTTCACACGCCAAATAGGTGTCCTGTCATTAAAAGAAAAGAATGTTGATGTCATCTTGAGAAAAGTACTGCATCTGCCATCTGTCTACTTCAAATTAACCACTGCATGAAATTCCATTCCAAAGCTGCAGAGGGCCCTTCAAGAAAAGGTGTGTGAGGGAAGCTCGCTCATGCTGGTCCCCAAAGTCTCAAAGCGGCCCTTTCCTCACAATGAAACAAAAAAGCTTACAGCACCTGGTATTCCCAGGCGGTCTTCCATCCAAGTACTAACCAGGCCCGACCCTGCTAAGCTTCCGAGATCAGACGAGATCGGGCGTGTTCAGAGTGGTATGGCCGTAAGCCCTTGACTCTCACACACATGGGCTCTATATCCATTTCACTCACTTTACAACCTCAAAAAAAATGTGATGTGCAACAGCCTCACAGTCTTTTTACACACCAAATAGTTGTCCTGTCAATACAAAGAAAAGAATGTTGATGTCATCTAGAGAAAAGTACTGCATCTGCAATCTGTCTACTTCAAATTACACACTGCATGACATTCCATCCGAAAGCTGTGTGGGGCGCTTCAAGAAAAGGTGTGTGAGGGAAGCTCGCTCATGCTGGTCCCCAAACACTCAAAGCTGCCCTTTCCTCACAATGAAACAAAAAAGCTTACAGCACCTGGTATTCCAAGGCGGTCTCCCATACAAGTACTAACCAGGCCCGACCCTGCTTAGCTTCCGAGATCAGACGAGATCGGGCGTGGTCAGAGTGGTATGGCCGTAAGCCCTTGACTCTGAAACACATGGGCTCTATATCCATTTCACACAATTTACAACCTCAGAAAAAAAGTGAAGCGCAACAGCCTCAGGGTCTTTTCACACGCCAAATAGGTGTCCTGTCAATAAAAGAAAAGAATGTTGATGTCATCTAGAGAAAAGTACTGCATCTGCGATCTGTCTTCTTCAAATTAACCACTGCATGAAATTCCATTCCAAAGCTGCAGAGGGCCCTTCAAGAAAAGGTGTGTGAGGGAAGTTCGCTCATGCTGGTCCCCAAACACTCAAAGCGGCCCTTTCCTCACAATGAAACAAAAAAGCTTACAGCACCTGGTATTCCCAGGCGGTCTCCCATCCAAGTACTAACCAGGCCCGACCCTGCTTAGCTTCCGAGATCAGACGAGATCGGGCGTGTTCAGAGTGTTATGGCCGTAAGCCCTTGACTCTTACACACATGGGCTTTATATCCATTTCACTCACTTTACAACCTCAGAAAAAAAGTGAAGCGCAAAAGCCTCAGGGTCTTTTCACACGCCAAATAGGTGTCCTGTCAATAAAAGAAAAGAATGTTGATGTCATCTTGAGAAAAGTACTGCATCTGCCATCTGTCTACTTCAAATTAACCACTGCATGACATTCCATTTCAAAGCTGTGGAGGGCGCTTCAAGAAAAGGTGTGTGAGGGAAGCTCGCTCATGCTGGTCCCCAAAGACTCAAAGTTGCCCTTTCCTCACAAAGAAATAAAAAAGCTTACAGCACCTGGTATTCCCAGGCGGTCTTACATCCAAGTACTAACCAGGACGGACCCTGCTTAGCTTCCGAGATCAGACGAGATCAGGCGTGTTCAGAGTGGTATGACCGTAAGCCCTTGACTCTGACACACATGGGCTCTATATCCATTTCACACAATTTACAACCTCAGAAAAAAAGTGATGCGCAACAGCCTCAGGGTCTTTTCACACGCCAAATACGTGTCCTGTCAATAAAAGAAAAGAATGTTGATGTCATCTAGAGAAAAGTACTGCATCTGCCATCTGTCTTCTTCAAATTAACCACTGCATGAAATTCCATTCCAAAGCTGCAGAGGGCGCTTCAAGAAAAGGTGTGTGAGGGAAGCTCGCTCATGCTGGTCCCCAAAGACTCAAAGCTGCCCTTTCCTCACAATGAAACAAAAAAGCTTACAGCACCTGGTATTCCCAGGCGGTCTTCCATCCAAATACTAACCAGGCCCGACCCTGCTAAGCTTCCGAGATCAGACGAGATCGGGCGTGTTCAGAGTGGTATGGCCGTAAGCCCTTGACTCTCACACACATGGGCTCTATATCCATTTCACTCACTTTACAACCTCAAAAAAAATGTGATGTGCAACAGCCTCACGGTCTTTTTACACACCAAATAGTTGTCCTGTCAATACAAAGAATAAAATGTTGATGTCATCTAGAGAAAAGTACTGCATCTGCAATCTGTCTACTTCAAATTACACACTGCATGACATTCCATTCGAAAGCTGTGGAGGGCGCTTCAAGAAAAGGTGTGTGAGGGAAGCTCGCTCATGCTGGTCCCCAAACACTCAAAGCTGCCCTTTCCTCACAATGAAACAAAAAAGCTTACAGCACCTGGTATTCCCAGGCGGTCTCCCATCCAAGTACTAACCAGGCCTGACCCTGCTTAGCTTCCAAGCTCAGACGAGAGCGGGCGTGTTCAGAGTGGTATGGCCGTAAGCCCTTGACTCTCACACACATGGGCTCTATATCCATTTCACACACTTTACAACCTCAGAAAAAAAGTGATGCGCAACAGCCTCAGGGTCTTTTCACACGCCAAATACGTGTCCTGTCAATAAAAGAAAAGAATGTTGATGTCATCGAGAGAAAAGTACTGCATCTGCCATCTGTCTTCTTCAAATTAACCACTGCATGACATTCCATTCCAAAGCTGCGAAGGGCGCTTCAAGAAAAGGTGTGTGAGGGAAGCTCGCTCATGCTGGTCCCCAAAGACTCAAAGTGGCCCTTTCCTCACAAAGAAACAAAAAAGCTTACAGCATCTGGTATTCCCAGGCGGTCTTCCATCCAAGTACTAACCAGTCCCGACCCTGCTTAGCTTCCGAGATCAGACGAGATCGGGCGTGTTCAGAGTGGTATGGCCGTAAGCCCTTGACTGTGACACACATGGGCTCTATATCCATTTCACACACTTTACAACCTCAGAAAAAAAGTGATGCGCAAAAGCCTCAGGGTCTTTTCACACGCCAAATCGGTGTCCTGTCAATAAAAGAAAAGAATGTTGATGTCATCGAGAGAAAAGTACTGCATCTGCCATCTGACTTCTTCAAATTAACCACTGCATGAAAATCCATTCCAAAGCTGCAGCGGGCGCTTCAAGAAAAGGTGTGTGAGGGAAGCTCGCTCATGCTGGTCCCCAAAGACTCAAAGCGGCCCTTTCCTCACAATGAAACAAAAAAGCTTTCAGCACCTGGTATTCCCAGGCGGTCTCCCATCCAAGTACTAACCAGGCCCGACCCTGCTTAGCTTCCGAGATCAGACGAGATAGGGCGTGTTCAGAGTGGTATGGCCGTAAGCCCTTGACTCTCACACACATGGGCTCTATATCCATTTCACTCACTTTACAACCTCAAAAAAAATGTGATGTGCAACAGCCTCACGGTCTTTTTACACACCAAATAGTTGTCCTGTCAATAAAAGAAAAGAATGTTGATGTCATCTAGAGAAAAGTACTGCATCTGCAATCTGTCTACTTCAAATTACACACTGCATGACATTCCATCCGAAAGCTGTGTAGGGCGCTTCAAGAAAAGGTGTGTGAGGGAAGCTCGCTCATGCTGGTCCCCAAAGACTCAAAGCTGCCCTTTCCTCACAATGAAACAAAAAAGCTTACAGCACCTGGTATTCCCAGGCGGTCTCCCATCCAAGTACTAACCAGGCCCGACCCTGCTTAGCTTCCGAGATCAAACGAGATCGGGCGTGTTCAGAGTGGTATGGCCGTAAGCCCTTGACTCTTACACACATGGGCTCTATATCCATTTCACTCACTTTACAACCTCAGAAAAAAAGTGAAGCGCAAAAGCCTCAGGGTCTTTTCACACGCCAAATAGGTGTCCTGTCAATAAAAGACAAGAATGTTGATGTCATCTAGAGAAAAGTACTGCATCTGCCATCTGTCTACTTCAAATTAACCACTGCATGACATTCCATTCCAAAGCTGTGGAGGGCGCTTCAAGAAAATGTGTGTGAGGGAAGCTCGCTCATGCTGGTCCCCAAACACTCAAAGCTGCCCTTTCCTCACAATGAAACAAAAAAGCTTACAGCACCTGGTATTCCGAGGCGGTCTCCCATCCAAGTACTAACCAGGCCCAACCCTGCTTAGCTTCCGAGATCAGACGAGATCGGGCGTGTTTTTTTTTTTTTTTTGTCTTTTATTATCAAAAATACATCATACATTTTTACCAACTGTACATTCTTATTTACATGACAAAATTTAACAATTATATAAAAAATAAATTCCTTCAGGAATGAAATCTTACAAAAAAAAAAACCCACCCTTGATACACCTCGAACTTGATGACAACACCATCAGAGTTTTTTTTTTTTTTTTTTAATTAAGTTAAATTTAGACAAATAAACCAACACTATGTGCCTACAGCCACTGGAGCAATGCAGGTCATTCCAAAAAAAAATAAATTAAATTTTAAGAGAGACAAAAAAAAACTCATGGGACTAAAAAGAACAAATTCCTGTAGTGAAGTGTCACACACACAAATTATTATTATTTTTTTTTTTTTTTTATAAATGAAATTTTATCAAAATGAAATGTTAAACACACCAAAAACATAAACCACCCAATTTGCTCACCCCTTTATTAAATTTGAAAAATACTTTGCTTTATAAAAAAAAAGAGACTACTTAGCTGGGAATTTGAAGAGAAAACATACCATTGTCAATCTTGTTTATTTCAATTTTGCCATTTGCTATGTTGAAAAATGTGTTTTTCCTGCAGAAAGTGTTTTCAAAAATATCCTTGTCCATGTCATGTAAGATTTGTAGGTGCGTCAAGAGTGTTGTGTAAAAAAACCCAAATATGTTTATTTTCTTCTTTTCATAGAGAGCGTAGTTTCTAGTTGTCCATATTGATTTTTTTGCAAAAGTGAGTATGGTATTTATGAGAGTCCTGTTCTGATCCTTTTGTTTCAGTGTTGTACCAAAGAGAAGAGTCCATGTCCATAGTGTTTCATCTGTCAAACTGAAATTGCAGTGCTCTTGCAGTAGCATCCTTATGAAATTCCTGAATTTATCCGATTCCTTGCAGTTGATGAATAGATGCTCCTGGTCTTCCGGTTCTTTATTGCAGATTTGGCATGTCCTACTGTAGTTTTCCTTATTAATCTGGTGTAATTTGATTCCTGTGAAAATTCTCCTGTGTCTGATATTGAATTCTAGCTTGAAAGTATTGCTGTCCATGTAAGGTATGTTAAGGTTTTGCCAGATTTTTCCTATCGGTATTCCCTTGAATAATTGTGCCCAGTGTTTTTCTGCTTTTGGAGTGCGTTTAATTGAGTTAATCCCTATGGTGTACCAGTCCTTTGTTTTCACCTGTGACAGCTCTTTCCCTGTGTACTGTGTGACAAGCTCAAGCGGCGGGAGTTCGGGGTCTGCTCTCGATTTGTCCGTGATGATTAAGTTTCTCCACAGTGAGGTTATGTTTCTGTTGATTTTGTTACCTAGTCCATTTAGGTAATCCTTTCTGCACGGTGTCCCTGTTTTTTTGAGTTGGGTTGTGACTTTCCTGAGACTGAACAGACCCCTTTCCCCCACCACTTGACCGACCCTTGTTATATTATGTTGCTGAAGTGCCCTGCATTTAAGTGTCCTACCATTGTGTGTGAAAAAGGTGCTTTCGAGAAAAGGTAACTGCAGCACATGACTTTTCTGACTGCACTTAGGCCTGAGGTGGGGCAGGAATTTGCCCCATGCCTCTAGCACCTCCTGGTAGAACATCGGTAGCGAGCCATGGCTTTTCCCAGGAAGGAGGTGATAAAGAGAGAGTTTCTCCCCCTCCCCGTACTCAGCCAGGTAGCCCGCCATTGTGTCCTCCCAGGGGTACTGCCTGTTCGAATCGAGAAAATTTCTAACTAATTTGGCCCTGAGTGCATCTTTTTTTGCACTGATGTCAATTAGTCCTAATCCCCCCTCCCTTTTATTCGCAATTATCACCCGATGAGCGATCGAATTTCCCTTTCCCCTCCAAAGGAAGGAGGAGATCGCTTCATTGAGCGAATTTAGTGCCCACTGCGGTAGCTCACAGGCCCCCAAAACATGATTAATTTTTGACAGTATTAAGGCATTGATGACAATTACCTTTCCTCTCAGGCTTAAACCCCTACTTCTCCATAAATTAAGTGTATTTTCTACCTTTTTTACAAGTTCTCTCCACCCTAAGTCCCTGGCTTCCCCTTCATTTTTACCAATGTATACACCCAGTATTTTCCTGTATTCTTTAGTGCTAAAACCCCAATTATTTTTTAAACTATTTTTACCGAATTCCATCATTTCTGACTTATTTCTGTTAACCTTAGCTCCTGATGCTTTTTCATATCTTTCTAGATGTTTTATAATATAATTTAAATTTTCTTCATTTTTAAACATTATATTGATATCATCCGCAAATTGTGCTATTTTAACGACTTTGTCTCTATATGTTTTTATACCTATAATATTCTTATCATTCATTATACTTAAAGCTAGTGGCTCAGCAACAATACTGTATAAAAGAGCCGAAAGCGGGCATCCTTGCCTTACCGATCTTTTTAATTTGATCTTTTCTGTTAGTTGTCCATTTATCTTTATTTGACTGTATGCGTTATCGTATAATAATTTAATCCATCTAATAAAGCCTTCACCGTATCCAAATCTTTTTAAAGTTTTATATAAGAAAAGATGTTCTACTCTTTCGAATGCTTTCTCCAAATCAATTCCGAGCAGATACCCCCCCTGTGCTGCCATTGTCCTGACGGTATCCTTTATTGTAAGGATCGTATCTATGATGTCTCTATCTGGTATGCCGTATGCCTGTGTATTACCAATAATGGTTCCTATTGTAAGTTTAAGCCTGTTTGCCAGTGTTTTGGTCAGTATCTTGTAATCTGTATTGAGTAAACTTATTGGTCTATAGTTTGTTATATCCTGTTTTGAACCTTTATTTTTGTAGATAAGTGAAATTATTCCTGCAGTGAATGTATTGGATGTTCTCTGTTCCCGTTCCATTGAGTGGTACAATGACAGCAACAGGGGAGCTATCTGCTCTTTGAAACAAATATAAAATTCTGCTGTTAAACCATCTACCCCTGGACTTTTGTTTTTATTTAAGCTATCTATTGCCGTCTTTATCTCATTAATAGTAATTTGTGCATCAGACCATTCCTTATCCTCCACTGAAATACTAGTTTGGATATTTGATAACAACTTGTCTACCTCTTCGCTATTGCTATATCCATTATCAAATAATTCTTTATAAAACTCTGTAGTTACTCTTAGTATATTTTCTTGATCGTCATATTCTTTTCCAGTTATATCGTTGATTTTTTCTATTATAGTTTTGTTTTGTTTTTGCTTTTCGAGCCCCAAAAAATATGCGGTGCATTTTTCTCCTTCTACTAAATTTTTAACTCTGCTTCTTATCATTGCACCTCTGCATTTTATTTTTTCTATGTTTCCTAGTTTTGCTTTATATAATTCATAGTTTTCTGTGTTTCTGTTAGGTTCTTTATCAAATAATGCTATTTCATGATTGATTAATTTTCTTAGTCGATTTTCCTCCAGCTCCTCTCTCCACTTTTTCTCTTTACTATAATTTATACTACTTCTTTTAATTCTTTGCTTTAGAATTTCCCACTTTTCTATAAAATTATTTTCTATTTTCATTTCAATTTTTGCATAATCAAGCAGTTTTGTGATTTTTTTAACGTAAGTTGAATCTGCCAGGAGGCTGGAGTTGAGGCACCAGGTACCTCCCCCCCTGAAACCTCCTGCAGCACCCAAGTAACACTCAATTGTTGCGTGATCACTCCATGCGTTATAATTATATTGTATTTTATTGATCTGTTTTGTTGCTTCAGGGGCCGCTAGACATAAATCTATTCTGGCTTGTTTCATTTTTCCCTGCACAACCTGTCTTCTGGAGTACTCTTTCTTGAATGGGTTGTGAATTCTCCATACATCTGTCAAATTGTGAATATTCATTAAATTATATAGCTCAGTTCTGCTTGTGTCATTCTTGTATACATTGTTAATTGATATATCATCCTTAGTTAATGCGATATTGAAATCTCCTATTATTATGGTTCTATGATCTATCCATCTGCTTATACTATTTAGAAACATTTTCCTTTCCTTTTCACAGTTACTGGCATATATGTGAACAATTCTGTATGTTCTATTGTTTATGCAAACATCTATAATAAGTATTCTACCTTTCTTGTCATGATATATTAACTTGCTATTGGTACTTATAGTCTTTTTTACTAAAATAGCTACGCCACAAGATTTACTTGTGCCGTTGCTAAAAAAGACATCTCCTTCCCACATTTTGCTTGCTGCCGCCACGCTATCCCCTTCCCACCTTGTCTCCTGTAAGCAGAGAATGTCACACTTGCTTTTAAGTAAAATGGCGGTCATCCTGCCATAAGTGCGGAGTCCATTGACATTAAGGGAGTGCAGCAGAAACATGGTCAGACCAAAAAAACCTTTAAACAGCCAATTTTCCCTCAAGATTTTTTACCTCTCCCTCCTTCTTTCTTCTGTTTTTTCTTCATCGCAGCATCTTTCATTGAGGTGTGCTTTTTCCGAATATTTTTGATTGTGGCAAAGTCCATTTCCGAGTCACTGTTTGATCTACTCTGAGGAGGGAAGGTGGAGGGCACATTTAAGGCAGGTACCCTGGTGGATGTGGCTGCCGCCGGCTGCAATTCTCCTGGGGTGTCCCCCACCTCCATTGATTCCAGGAGTTGAGAAGGCTCCGGCTCCTTTTCGGACCCGTTTCCTCCTCCATCCTTTCCTCTCTGCTGTGGGCCTGAATCAGTGCTCATAACATTCAGACTTGAACCAAGCCTTGTGCCTGGGCTCTGCACCACTGTAGGAGGGCTCTGGGTTCTCTGAGGGGCGTAACCCTCACCGGCAGCCTGCTTGGCGGCGCCACTACCCACCTCGTCATCTTCCTCCTCATCCTCCGTTCCTCCCTCACTAAAACCTTCCATCTCACTGTACAGCTCCTCAGATCCAGATTCCACCACAATATCCTCATCACTACAATTACAATTACATTCATCAATTTTGTTCCAACACACCTCACATTTCTGTATCTTATTAGGTTTCCTGTTGCACTCCCTTGCATAATGCCCCTGGACACCACACTTATGGCAGGAGAACTCAGGACAGTCCCTTAGGATGTGCCCCGGCTGGAGGCACATCCTACACACCCTAGCCTGCCTATCATGTATGACCCTGAAATATTCCGGTCCTATTGCTGTGTCAAACCGTGCTGAATAAGGCAGAGATTGGACCTTGTCTGTAAATTTTACTTTGAGAAACCGCGTCCCATCAGCAATTTGCGTACCCGGCCACATCCTCCTCCTCATAGTTGATGCAGCTGAGACTCCCCACCCTTCTAGCTTTTGTAAAATTTCCTCATCTCTGATGTAAGCTGGTAAGCTTAAAAAGGAAACCATGAGTTCATCATTACACAGATCTTTGACATGCACTGTGTTGTCCCCAATTTTGAAACCATCTAGGATTCTCTCTTTCCCTTTGATGTGTGACATGGTAATTTCATATTTCTGCGGCCCTGTCGCCCTACAGGCTATTAAACCTCCACACAGTGCTCTTATGCATCTCATTAATTCGAGAACTGGGACTTCATCCTGCCCAGTTACCTCGACACTGACCGTCAGTTCTCTGTCATACTTGTGGTCGCCACCCGCAGATTTCGCCGCTCCATGTCGCTGCTGCAGCTGCCTTTCCCCACCAGACGCCGCATCTCTTTCCGCCGCCAATTCTCTCTCACTCTCCGTCGCCTCTCCAGTAGCTCCTCGCTGCCCAGGTCTTCTCGGAACCACGTCTTCAGCTCTGTTCTTCAGGCCACCAGCTCTCGTTGCCTGTGGACCGGCTCCAGCGCTCATCTCCTCTGAATCAGCCGCTGCTCGCCGTCTTTCCCCCGCTGTCGCTGCGGAAGCCGCTCTCGCATTTCCCTCCGGCAGTTTTCCTTCCGACTTCTTCATGTTTCGTTTCTGATTGTTTCTTTTAACAAGCAACCATTTTTCATTTTCTTCACCTGTTTGTGCGTTTATGTCAAGTCCGTTTTCCATGCTCGTAATCTGAAATCCGTTTGCAGAGTTCAAATCCATTTGGTCCGTCCGAAAGTTTTCCATTAGGAAAAAAAAAAACTCAAATTGACCTCCCCCGATCAGTATAAAAACTGTCGGGGGGAAAAAATGTTCACACAGAGTGGTATGGCCGTAAGCCCTTGACTCTGACACACATGGGCTCTATATCCAATTCACACAATTTACAACCTCAGAAAAAAAGTGATGCGCAACAGCCTCAGGGTCTTTTAACACGCCAAATACGTGTCCTGTCAATACAAAGAAAAGAATGTTGATGTCATCGAGAGAAAAGTACTGCATCTGCAATCTGTCTACTTCAAATTACACACTGCATGACATTCCATTCGAAAGCTGTGGAGGGCACTTCAAGAAAAGGTGTGTGAGGGAAGCTCGCTCATGCTGGTCCCCAAAGACTCAAAGCTGCCCTTTCCTCACAATGAAACAAAAAAGCTTACAGCACCTGGTATTCCCAGGCGGTCTCCCATCCAAGTACTAACCAGGCCCGACACTGCTTAGCTTCCGAGATCAGACGAGATCGGGCGTGTTCAGAGTGGTATGGCCGTAAGCCCTTGACTCTTACACACATGGGCTCTATATCCATTTCACTCACTTTACAACCTCAGAAAAAAAGTGAAGCGCAACAGCCTCAGGGTCTTTTCACACGCCAAATAGGTGTACTGTCAATAAAAGAAAAGAATGTTGATGTCATCTAGAGAAAAGTACTGCATCTGCCATCTGTCTACTTCAAATTAACCACTGCATGACATTCCATTCCAAAGCTGTGGAGGGCGCTCCAAGAAAAGGTGTGTGAGGGAAGCTCGCTCATGCTGGTCCCCAAACACTCAAAGCTGCCCTTTCCTCACAATGAAACCAAAAAGCTTACAGCAACTGGTATTTCCAGGCGGTCTCCCATCCAAGTACTATCCAGGCCCGACCCTGCTTAGTTTCCGCGATCAGACAAGTTCAGAATGGTATGGCCGTAAGCCCCTGACTCTGACACACATGGGCTCTATATCCATTTCACTCACTTTACAACCTCAGAAAAAAAGTGATGCGCAACAGCCTCAGGGTCTTTTCACACGTCAAATAGGTGTCCTGTCAATACAAAGAAAAGAATGTTGATGTCATCGAGAGAAAAGTACTGCATCTGCCATCTGTCTTCTTCAAATTAACCACTGCATGAAATTCCATTCCAAAGCTGCAGAGGGCGCTTCAAGAAAAGGTGTGTGAGGGAAGCTCGCTCATACTGGTCCCCAAAGACTCAAAGCGGCCCTTTCCTCACAATGAAACAAAAAAGCTTACAGCACCTGGTATTCCCAGGCGGTCTTCCATCCAAGTACTAACCAGGCCCGACCCTGCTAAGCTTCCGAGATCAGACGAGATCGGGCGTGTTCAGAGTGGTATGGCCGTAAGCCCTTGACTCTCAGACACATGGGCTCCATATCCATTTCACTCACTTTACAACCTCAAAAAAAATGTGATGTGCAACAGCCTCACGGTCTTTTTACACACCAAATAGTTGTCCTGTCAATACAAAGAAAAGAATGTTGATGTCATCTAGAAAAAGTACTGCATCTGCAATCTGTCTACTTCAAATTACACACTGCATGACATTCCATTCGAAAGCTGTGGAGGGCGCTTCAAGAAAAGTTGTGTGAGGGAAGCTCGCTCATGCTGGTCCCCAAACACTCAAAGCTGCCCTTTCCTCACATGGAAACAAAAAAGCTTACAGCACCTGGTATTCCCAGGCCGTCTCCCATCCAAGTACTAACCAGGCCCGACCCTGCTTAGCTTCCGAGATCAGACGAGATCGGGCGTGTTCAGAGTGGTAAGGCCGTAAGCCCTTGACTCTCACATACATGGGCTCTATATCCATTTCACTCACTTTACAACCTCAGAAAAAACGTGATGCGCAACAGCCTCAGGGACTTTTCACACGCCAAATAGGTGTCCTGTCAATATAAAGAAAAGAATGTTGATGTCATCTAGAGAAAAGTACTGCATCTGCCATCTGTCTTCTTCAAATTACACGCTGCATGACATTCAATTTCAAAGCTGCGGAAAGGCGCTTCAAGAAGAAGTGCGTGAGGGAAGCTCGCTCATGCTGGTCCCCAAAGACTCAAAGCTGCCCTTTCCTCAAGCTGAAGTTAAAAGAATTGCAAATTAATCCTTCACAGGTACTTGTTCACAGAGATGGATGAAATAAAAATTGAATATATTCTAGTATTATAAAAATACAATGAACAAAATTATTAACAATGAGTAAGAGGATTTTCAAAACAAAACAAACAGTGTCTTTCTTGGTTCTGAACTTTCGTTTCACTGAAAATCAAAATCTTTTTTAGTTGGATAGTTTCACATAAAATACCCTCAAGTCATCCTTTACACCTCAATTGTAAGGAAAAAAAGTTTCCTCTACAAAAGATAACCCTTTTGTTTTTTTAAAATATACATCATATTTAATCCCTTTCAGAATCCTTAAGTTACCTTCTAAACCGGTATTCTTTAATTTACAACAACTAAAACTCAATATTTTACCTGTGGGCACACACACATTCATATGAAACACCTTAAATTTAATTTTTACCTGTTTCAGGCCTGTTTATTGAAGCTCGTGTGCGGTCGGGGCTTCACAACTGTAATGGCCGCTTCACTCGCAGCTGAGCACACAATAAAAGCAAGTGCATGTGTATGTTAGTCCTCAAAAATCCAGGGTTTTATTAGAAGGGGGAGAACGGGAATGGAGGATGAGAGTCTGAATGGTAATGGCAATGGCGGTGGAAGTCACAATCCAAACACTCACACGCAATGGCGGGACAGCGAAAGTCACGAAGAAGAAAACACAGCAGGACAAGGCACAGCAGAACAGCAGAGCCATCAGATGGAAACCCGTCTCTCTCTCTCCAATGTCCGTCTCCTTCAAGCATATTATCTTAATTTAGCCACAATTATCAAACATTATCTCGTGTCGAATTCGCATTACCTTTACTTTCGCTCCAAACATATTACAACGCTAAAGCTACGATCTGCAGGCACATTAGCACGGAATGCTATCCCTAGCTAGCACGTCGCTAACCATGTACACATCCAGTCTCTTTTCACTATAACAGTTAGATAAAGCGCAAATACAGGCATAAATATTCACCTCTCGAAGGTCACACAGAAGTTTATATCAGGACCACCAGTCGTCGACCTCCAAAATAAACTTAAATGCTCTCCACACAAACGATGCCTCCCCTCTTAACTCTCTGATCATTGCCTCTGTTTCTCTCCCCATGCGCGCTAACTACTCACCTCACAAACCTGCGCCACTAGTCCCACCCCTTACACAGTAACTTTCCTCTCATTGGCTTTTGCGGTCTTAATACACCCAAAGATAAGACAGGAATGAAATGATTGACAGGTAACAATTGAGGTTACATATAAACACGGCTTCTTCCCCTCTCCTTATTCTCAGATCACTGATCTTTTACAGACTCAGAGAACTTAAAGACCTTTATATGAATTTATTTTTTAACTGTAAATAGTTTTACTTTTTAAATGTTACATATTATATTTATGCTTTTAACCTGCTCACATTATAACCAATTTTAAAGATCATGAACTCTATTTATTTTTGAACTTTTTAACACATCTCTTTCTGCTTTTTATGCGATGTAATTTATTTGATTTTTGTACAGGGCTACGTGTTGTATGATAACAAGAGTGTATATTGTTTACAATGTGTTACAGTCAATGGGTGGCACGGTGGTACCGTTGTTAACAGTGTCGCCTCAAAGCAAGTTCAAGTCCTGGCTCGAGCACAGGTTCTTTCTGTGTGGTGTGTGCATGTTCTCTCCGTGCCTGCGTGGGTATTCTGTCTGCAATGGACTGGCTACCTGTCCAGGGTGAAACCTGCCTCTCACCTGAAAGCCACTGGGAAAGGCTCCAGCCTCCCCCTGCAACCCTTAACAGAAATAAGCTGGGATGCATGGAAGTATAGAAAGCGGATACAATGAAGCGCATACAAATTTTTCGAATGCATGAAAAAGTCTCACCTTTTGTTTTTTTCATATTGGTTAGTTTGGAAGCATGGAATTTCTGACAAAGCCTAAGTTTGTATTGTTTATTCACTGATTTTTCTGACAATTTACAAACAAAGCTTTCAAAACTGAGAGGACAAGCAGTGGTGTTTAAGATCAACACCCAACATGGGGTTTGAACCAACAACCCTGAGACTAAGAGTCTCATGCTCGACTGACTGAGCTAATCAGGTTACGTCAGTGTAAGTCCCATAGCATGAAGCGGTCAGAGTGAGAGACTCACAGTCCTGTGAGTGATCACCCACCCATCTATCCATCCATCCATCCATCCGTCCATCCATCCATCCATCCATCCATTTTTCCGCTTATCCTGTTAAGTGTCACAGGGTGGGGCTGGAGCCTATCCCAGAGGGGACATTACCTTGGACAGGTCAGTGGTCCATCGCAGTCCACCGCAGCCAACAAATATTGACAGACAACCATTCACACTCACAGCCATACCTACGGTCAATTTAGAGTTGCATTTCCATTTGCATGTCTTTGGACTGTGGAAGGAAGCTGGAGTACCTGGAGAGAACCAGCACAGGGAAAACATGCAGACACTCTCAGGATTTATTCCAATGAAGCGCCTAAAAAAGGAGTGTTGGAACTCACTCAGATGAATGAGACATTATAAGCCATCAAATATATACATGTAGATATAGTGTTGGAGATCCAAAAAAACAGGGAGAAAAGAGAAGAGAAGAAGAAGAAGAAAAAAACAGCTTCTTTGACCAGATAACATAGTTGTCTATTTCAATGTTTGAGGTCTGAAAAAATAACTGATTAACTGTGAAATGTGATGGACAGGCAAGTACTTACTAGGATCAGGGCAGCTGGAAGATAGGCTCCTGCATCTGTAGGCAATATCAGAGACAAAGAAAAATCAACACAAATGAGCAGGCACTTGAACGATGCTAAAACCACTCTTTTTTAAACAAATACAACCACAGCTCCTGATCTATGGCCTTAAGTACACTGTAATCATGCCATCAGACAGACTCATGCCAGAGCAGTAGCCTAGCACAAGATGGAGGAACGTAATTGCATGTAAACACAGTCAGTGTGCACTCATCTTAATATGAACCGACTTAACTGTTGTGTGACACGTATATTGTGTGTACTGTAAAATGGTTCAGACTATCAGAAAGCTTCATGAATTCACAGGCAAAATACAGATGTCGCACACATTAATTTGTGGAGGCTCGAGATGTAAAAAGTAAAGTCAACTCTCTGTGTTTTTTGGACTAATTTGCAAGCATTTTCAACATTTTGGCTAGCTGCTAAATCTGGCTAGCATGATGTGCACCGAGTGTAATTATCAATGCAAATGTGGCAGGATGAGAGGTCCCATCCTAGCAGTGAGACTGGTTGGTGATGCCTGACTTGGCTTGTACCATCATTAGCCAACCAGTGTGAGGCGCTGCTCTATAAATAGGGGCAGCATCTACCTGGTCAATCTCTTGCTCTTGGGGTCCGCGGTCCTCCCACTTCCTGGTCACCTCGCTTCCGCCTCTGATCGCCTCACGTCTGCCTTCTCGCCACCGTCTGTGCTGGTATGTAGCAGTAGCTCCCTGTAGCTCGTGTTGCATGCTGATCATGCACGTTTTTCATATTCACGTGTTTAATTGTAGGCGTCCGGCTTTTGGGACACGGTCCCTTAATCGCCGCTAGTGGGGAAACACCCCCCCCCCCCCCCCCCCCCGCCGATCTGACGTGCAGAGGCTGTTTGCCACAGCATACTAGCTGTGAAACCCTTTGCTCTGCATGCGTGCGATCTACACCTGATTGGCACAGCTGGTGAGCCGTGACACTGAGGAAGAACTAGCTGCTGCTTTGCTACCGGGCGCTGTCTTGCCAGACTATCCTGCTTTGCCAGATGCTCCTGCTTTGCGCTGGCTGCTGTTTGCTACAGACTACCCTGCTTTGCTCTGGCTGCTGTTTTGCTACAGACTACCCTGCTTTGCTCTGGCTGTTTGGCTACAGACTACCCTGCTTTGCTCTGGCTGTTTGGCTACAGACTACCCAGCTTTGTTACAGGCTCCTGCTCTATTAGCCTGCTCTGCTACTAGCCTGTTCTGCGACCTACTGGCCATCTACACATGTTTTGCTTGTTGTTTGTTCACTGTTTACTGTGTTCACTGGAGTGCTCTGCTTCTGTGTTAATGAATTGGAATCCGCTGTGTGTTGAACTGGAGGTTGTTGCAGTAATTCACCTTGTTTAACCAGGGTCTGCCAGATCCTGATGTCCACCGTGTGGCGCCACTGAACTGTACTTCATGGTGCTCTGAAGGTTTGGATCTGCATTGTTTCCCATTCCTCCGCTTGGGCTTCAGGGTGTAGCAAGCTGCTGGACGGCTATCTGTTAGCTCCCTGGTCTAGCAATGGAGAAATGAACTCGTTTCTGGTTATTTTGGGTTGTATTATTTTTCCTTGCTAATTTGTTTTTAATAATTAAATCTTGTTTCTCGAATTAATTTTTAAATTGTGGTTTGAGTTTGGTTCTGGTTTGTGTTTTTTTTTTTTTTAGTTTTGGTGTTAAATTATAATTCTTGTCATTTCGTTTCAGGTACTGGGAGCTCACGGTCCTGGCGGCGCTTTGCCTCTTGTGTGCTGTGCACCCCTGTTTTGCTTTAATCATGTGTTTTTAAATGTGATGTCCCAATTGATCAGGGTGTCTTCTGCCTTGGGATCCCTCACCCCCACTGGTAAGCTCCAGACTTGTTTAGATTCATTCTTGTTCTCTTTTTAATCTGCTGGCCTGTTTACAATAAAATATTTTTGTCATGGAACCACGTCTCCTGCCAATTAGTAAATGAACCTGTGAGTGCCTTTTGGTCAGTACGTTAACTATTTCCTTGGGCGAAATTCCCAAGGTGGCGTTGTCCGGCTTTGGTCACTATTATATTTTAATAAGTGCACCCCCCACTCGTGTGTCGCCACACAAACTGGAAACTTCACTTAGCCTCCACTGGCCTACAGACTTTGCGCCAGTGTCTACAATAAATGCAATCGCTACTCACCAAATGACTGTGATTGAGATGGATGATAACCAAGGCTCTGGCCTCACGTGCAGATCAGGAGATTCTCCTTGCGTCCATCAGGCAAAGATACTGCATGATACTGTTTTATTTACAGTGAAGTACTGTATTTTAGCATTACAGCATAGTTCTGTTAAACAGTCATGGGGTGTAATTTAACAGATTCCTATTAGAATTAACAGCAAAGTACTGTATTTTTATAAACAGGGTGATACTGTTGAAATCTTGTAGTACACTGCAAGCAATTGCTGTAAATGTACAAGTCCCACCGCTTTCATAAAATTCATCACTGGATTCAGGACGACCCCTGCTACTCGGCTGCGGTGGGCGGGAGGAGGCTCAGGCCCAAACAACACTGACTGCAGCTTTAATTTAATCCGAGGTTGATGTAATACTCTGAGAAATCAGTGGTATTTATTTCATGATTTTCATAGGAATAAGTTAAGAATAAAATGCCAGTTCATGGTTAAGCTCAAATTTACATTAGTATTATGAAGAAGATATTAAAATATTTGTTTAAAATTTAACTTTCAAAAAAACATCATTTCATGGGGTGTGAATGTCTTTCAAAAATGTTAAAGTAATTCTATTACGTTAGGTTACGTGCGTGAGTTCATGACCTTTAGTGTTTACACTTCCGGGAGAAACGAGCGCGAGGAAGGAGCATCGTGTGAATGGCGTAACGTTATCGGAGTTTGGAGACTGTGTGTTGTCGGAGAGGAGTTTTTATCGGTAACGGACTGTGAACTGTAATTGACCGACGTGATCGGAGTGCGTGAGTCGGATTCTCCGCCACCGATTGTGTTTTGAGCACCAGGCAAGTCCAGTTACAGAAGCTAGCGGGAGCTAGGCTAACGCTGTCCACGCTGAATGGAGACGCCGCTGCACGGACGGGACAGGAGCTTCGGATAGTCGCCTCGGGAGAGAGTCGTTAATGGAGGACGCGTCACTGCTGCCGAAGGAGTCGGAGGATGTGCCGCTGCTGCCGAATCACGGAGGTCTGTTGCTGCGGGCTGCTGCGAGCGGGACGGTTGCTGCCACAACGAGCGAGGGATTCATCGGCTGCGGTCCGGTATTGTTGACTTCACCGACACACGGGGGGATCTGGTAAAGGTTTCCATCATGAGCTCCAACTAAAGCGGGCCAACGAAAGTAAAAATGAGTGCACTCGAAATAAAATTAGACAGTTGAAAAAAAGACAAACAATATACCCCGGGGTTCTTTTTATTTTCTATAGTCTTGTTTATTCAAGGTTTGAATGTGTTTTTCTGCAAGCTTTTAATACATTTTCTAAACTGAAATCTTGTGTTGGTTTCATTGAATTTGTGTGTTGTTACTGAAGCTTTTCAGCAGAGTTTAAAGGTCAAGTGTACTCCCCATAGCCTCCATTTGAATATTTAAGAGTGAGAATCATACATTGCCCTAGATTGATATTAATTATTCCAGATGGGACTTTTACCATACAAGATATTTGAAATGAGTTAAAGTGTTCCCTGTAAGCCTAAGGTGGGTTTTAATATTGGAGCCGGTGGTAAAAGGGTTACATTTAGAAATCTAAACCCCTGCTACCATGAGCACACATGGAAATAAAGACTCAACTGACCGCTCGGTCTACTTCAGCTAGCACACTGAACAATACTGTTGTTTACTTGCTAGCTGATAAGTGAGCAGCTGATGTTTGCAATAACATTGAAATAAACTAAAAATAGAGTCAATAACTCAAATCCTATCACCACCAAAGGAGCCACGTCTTTAACACTTCAATCTCATAGCGACTCCTCAGGATTTCTTCTTCTCTCCATTGCATTTTGTAGGAGGCTCCTGCCGGTCCACACTGCCTTCCCCCTAACAGATTCAGCTACTGAGACTAAAGTTCGTTAGTGAGCTCAATGCATAAAAGTGACGTAATATTTGTTGAAAACTAAATAGGCGTGAAGCTGTAACCTCACATGAACACTTGAAGTCTAGATTTCAGCTGCATGTGAAGAAATCAGCATAAAATCCTTGTGTTGGTGTTTAAACCTGGACTACCAGAACCAGGCTAAGAGGTGTTTGTCTGTTAGCTGTGAAGCAAACTGAAACATGAAGGCTTTGAGGGTTTGTTCTCAACACAAAGAAAGATTCAATGCTCAAACTGCCAACTCTGTAAAAACAAAACATTTTTACAAATCTCAGTTTATTTCTTCATGAAGATCTTAATGAGGCAATCAGCACCAGAGCACTAAAGTTAAAATTAGTAACACCGTCACGAACGATGGATTTATTTGACCCAATGTAGTTTTCCTGATCAAATATAGTTTTCATCAAAATATATATTTTTTTATAATTATTTCCCAATATGCAACGTCACATAAATAAAAAATGGAGGACCCTATAAAATGACCTGACGTCAGTGTTCAAGGGTGAAGTCATTTTTGGAATGAAGAAGAGTTCATCCAGCTTTTTTTGCCTCGTGTCTCTGAACCAGTTCATTTGTTGTGTCCACGCTGTTCCGTGTTTAACATGTTTTATGTAACATGAATAACATATTAATATACAAATATATACACGACATAAATTATATATAGACACAGATAAACATCAATAACCAGTGAGAGAAGTCATGTGATTCTCCGACCTCTCTAAGCTGCATCGCAGTGCTGGAGGAGTGCTGACATCATCATTTATGGTTCCTTGCTGGATGAAGGCCTAAACTATGGAGTGAAATCTACTGCCTTGAACTCACTCTTCATTTCTGCTCAGGCTTTTCCTGCCAGCAAGGCAGTGGCAAGAAAAGCAGTCAGCTGATGTCCACAGCTCAACATGAGAAGGACACATTTCTTTTGAAGAAAAAACATTTCAAGGAGTTTTTCCTGCCAATACAGGACAACACCCACTCACAAACCAGTGCTGGACAAGTTCCTTCAAAGCTGTAATGCCTTATTTCTTACTTGTTACTGTCATTTTAAAATAATTGGTTCCATTACGATTGTGTCTGCCAGCACTTGGTGACTGTACAGGAGGTCTGGGGACCGCAGGGCCACAACAAGCCCATTTCCTCAACTCTCCATTGAGTACAGAGGTCCCCAAGTATGGACCAGTGAGGATAAATGTGATAGTGTAGAAGTCCTTTTGTTCTTCAACTTGTCCAACTTGATGGTGAGTCTCCTTTTATCAAGGATTACTGAATGCTTGTGTTATTCATGGCATTGTTAACACTTTATAAACCCTTCATTCAGAGCTGTAAAGAACCTTTAACCTCATATCCCAGACATCAAAGTGGGCCACTAACCGGTGAGATGAAGCTATGCTATGCTGCTACATTCTGAAGAGGTAAAGTAGCAGGTTCTGAGAGTGATGGCTAACCTGGATGTGTTCATCTCCTACTTTAATATCAGCGTCCCAACTTGGAGCTCTGACCACCTCCAGCTTTTTGTTCCTGTTTCTGCTTCAGTCAACAGGGAACTCAAACCTGCAATAGAATCATCAACAACAATGGAATAGAAAACAGAGGAAGACAAAATATCATAAACTTACAAAGCTGAGAAATGTTCATGAAGAATAAATGCACACATTATGATTGAGGCCAGAAAGTAAAACTCCACACCAAATGTATTTTGACATGTAGGGATAATGAACTTGAATGTGTTGAAATAGCAGATGAATGAATCCACTATCACAAGATGGCGTCACAGATCTCACCATCAAGTTGGACCAGTTGAAGAACAAACAGACTTCTCCACGATCACATTTATCCTCACTGGTCCGTACTTGGGGACCTCTGTACTAAATGGAGAGTTGAGGAAATGGGCTTGTTGTGGCCCTGCGGTCCCCAGACCTCCTGTACAGTCACCAAGCGCTGGCAGACACAATCGTAATGGAACCAATTATTTTAAAATGACAGTAACAAGTAAGAAATAAGGCATTACAGCTTTGAAGGAACTTGTCCAGCACTGGTTTGTGAGTGGGTGTTGTCCTGTATTGGCAGGAAAAACTCCTTGAAATGTCATGCAAGTTTTTTCTTAAAAAGAAATGTGTAAAACATTCATTAACATCCAGGCCCAAAGACAAGAGAGGGCAACGCTCCAGGAGTCTTTGATCTCTGAATGCTGAGCATTGATCTCCTGCTTCAGTCTTTGATCTCTGACTGATCCGAAACTAATCAAAGGGTCACATCAGCATATTGGTCCAGTCTACAGATGGTGATTTTACCAAGTGCACTGCAGCAGTCCTTGTTGCTGTCTGCTGTTGTGTCACAGCAAAGTAAGGAAACAGCCTGACGGTCCTCAGGAGGAAATTCAACAACCTCCAAAGATGGAGGTGAATCTAGACCTGCTCATGTTTACTGTCCTTGATGAACTTGACAAACACACCACATGTCACACACTCTACAGTTTCAATCTGTTGAGAACATGAAACGTGTGGCCCCAGTGACCCTGCATGAAATTTTTGTCCAATTCAAATTTTGATTCATGACCCAGAACCACTCAAAATCCCTGAAAAATAAAGGTTTGGGTGCATTAAAGACATAAATAATAACATCATCATGTTTCAAGGGGGCTGCAGGATGGTGCAGTGGTTAGCACTGTGGCCTCACAGCAAGAAAGTTCTGGGTTCGAGTACCGGCTCGGGCGCAGTATCTTCTTGTGTAGAGTCTGCAAGTTCTCCCCGTGCCTGTGTGGGTTCTCTCTGGTACTCCGGCTTCCTCCCACAGTCTAAAGACGTGCAATTTGGGGAAAAGGCTGATTGGATTCTCTAAATTGACTGTAGGTATGAATGTGAGTGTGAATGGTTGTTTGTCCCTGTATGTTGGCCCTGTGATGGACTGGTGACTGGTCCAGGGTGAACGCTGCCTTTTGCCCGTAGACACTGGGATAGGCTCCAGCTCCCCCCGAGACCCTGAACAGGAATAAGTGGAAGAAGATGAATGAATGTTTCAAGGTTTTCTTCCCTCAAATCTGAAGGTCAAGCTGCATTATTTGCAGTGCTCATTAGCAGGGGAATTAGCTCCAATGGTAGAGTGCTAGCTTAGCATGTGAGAGGTAGAGGGATCCATGCCCTCATTCTCCAGAATACTTCAGCTTGTTCTGTTGATCAGAGGAGCTGCTGTGTGATGAATGCTGATGTTTGTCCACTGCTGTGATAAAGTGTCACCCTGTTACTGATACTGACCATTTCAGCTAATTCCCCTGCTAATGAGCACAGCAGATAATGCAGCTTGACCTTCATGCATGGTTGGATGAGCGTCACCAGGTGAAGCTTCTCTGGTTGACCAACATGTGGAATCTCTTTCAATACTCCAGTGGTGGTTTAAGTGATGAAAATATGGATTAGTCACTGGAAGTGTGTGTGTGTTTAAAAAGGCAAAAAAACCTTTTTTCAGCAATAGAACTTTAATACAAACACAAAATGAAAAGCAGAAAAGGCCAGAATCCAAAATATGGATTTACAGAGGAAGCGTGCTGGGCCCAGAACCCAGAGGTTGATGGATCAAAACCATCCTCTACTAAAAGAAGGGAATAAAATAAACTTGGTTGTTTTGAAATGTGAATCTGTTAAAGAGGGGTGGAAATGGTGAGGTAGTCATTGTCCCTTTTGTTTTATTACAGAGACCTCATTGTTACTTAAATAATTTTAATTCTTTACTTGAAGATTCACGCTTTTTCGCTCAAAATGTATAAAACTTCTTGCATGTTGGTGCCCCATCACACACAACAGGTGCACTTGTACTCTTTTCACTTCTGACCCACAAACATTCATAGTCTTCCAGTGAACGTCCAATTATCTTCTGAAATCAGTGATGAATCTTTACCTGCTGAGACTCATTGTCGATGACTGTGACTAGCATGTGCTAGCAGAATACAGCACTCCTTCTTCATTATCTGTCTTTGTCTCTGACCAGCTCTCCTGCTCTCTTTCCTCCTACCAGTCAAAGCAGACATCTTCGCCTACTGATCTTGGATCTGCTGCCTGTTCCTGCCTAGTAAAAGAAGGAACCAGCACCTGGTTCTACAGGCTGAATTAACTCCAGGACGTTGGCCAGCCGTGTCAGTTGAAACCTTATTTGTCCAAATAGAGAAAAAATTTGATCTGATTGTTAATGAAAGATGTCATCATGGCTTTGAAACTGTGGTTGGGGACAAGCCAACATGAGCACATTCATGGAAGAATAGCAATAAAAACAGGAAGTGTCTCATCAGTCTCATGCAACCTAAACTAAAACTTCAGTCAGATCAAATTCAAATTAAAGCAAGAGTTTCCATGTCAAAGACAGAATTCCTGATGATGTCATCAGGGCTTTGACAGTACCTAGAATTCTGTCTTTGATCTCAGGAGGACATGAAAGAAACACAATTGAGGAAAGTATAAGAGAGCACATTCAGCTTCATTAGAAACACTTGAACTGTTGAACAGTAGAATTTGTTTGAAACAGTTTACAACACTGAGTGACAGGATTGAAGAGGGAAGATTTTTCTACTTAACATTTAATTCTAACTTAAAACTGGGGATGAACATTCTCAGTAGTTCATATACTAATATACAGAGGAAGTCATGTCATTCCCTTTTGGAAAAAAAAACAAGAAAAAAAACATGTGAAGCTCCTCCCCCCAGCTCCAGATGGTACAGACAGATATGAGAGTGACAAGGAAGCAAAGAAGTGTTGTGCTCCTCTCCAGTGCTCTTGTGTTGTTGTGTTCTTCTCAGCTCCATCATGAAGACGTGCTGGCAGTGGGCGCTGGTGGAAGTTTGCAGCTCTCACTGGAAAGTCCTGAGGCTCCTCCCATTCTGAAGCAGGCAGTTGCTCCTGGCCAGCCGACACTTTCCCTCTCTTGTGTAGGAGTGAAGAACAAAATCAAAATAAAGAATCATCACTCTTTCATTGGGGGACATTTTTTCTCATTCTAAAAATTCAACAGCTTCTATCATTTCTTTTACAGAATATGTCAGTGATATACTCGGATTTTCTGTTGTGCTGTCAAATTAACTTTTATCGATGCTTCACACTTCAGGTGTGAAAGTTTTTCAGTGGGAAAGACATGAGAATGAGGACGAGGCTGATTGATACTCTAAACTGACTCTAGGTGTGACTGTGAGTGTGAATGGTTGTCTGTCTTTATGTGTTGGCCCTGCAATGGACTGGCGACCCCTCCAGGGTGAACCCACTTCACGCTGAAAGCTGGGGAGACAGGTCCCCCCACCCCACAACCCTTAACAGGATAAGTGGAAGAAAATGAATGGATGGATGGATGAATGAATGGATGGATGGATGGATGGATGGGCTACAGTTCAGTCACTGTGTCTCTTGTTCCCACAGTGATTTGATGCATCCTACCAACACAGCAGGACTCACCAGGAGACAATGGATTGTCAGTCATTTTTCACTGACAGCGCTGGAGCCGGAGCCTAATAGGTCACAACTGGCATTGGTGGAGTCCAGGATATGTTTGGACCTACAGAAATTCACAACCTGTTAATGACAACACTTTCATATATTTAGCCCTGCTCACAGATCTCTAATACAATTTTCAAGTCATACAACAGGTTCAATGTTGACCCTTCGACCACCGTTACACTGAAGCAGAGCTCAATGGCAGTGTTGCATATGTTGGGAGGAGCCTGTGGCTCTCGGTTCAGAGGATGATTTGAAGAATTTGTTGTTGCTGAACTGTTTATGCTTCAATTTCTGGACGTTCACTGGTGGAATGTTTGTGGGTCAGAGGTGAAAAGAGTACAACTGCACTTTTTTGTGTGATGGGGCACCAACATGCAAGAAGTTGTCAAACATTTCCAGCAAAACAGCATGAAAATTCAAGTTAAGAATTAAAATTCTTTAATTCAGCGTTTAACTACCAGGCCTCTGGAATAAAACACAAGGAACAACTGACTACCTCACCATTGACTTCACACTGATAACCAGGAGGTAACGTGGTAGTCAGAGCAGCGATGCTCAGGTCTGTGGACTGAACAATGTCCTCTCACTCACACACACACCACTCTTTCATTGGGGCTCCTTTCTCCTTGTTCTGACACAGAAATTCAACAGCTTCTGTCATTTAGTTTACAGGAAATGTTGATGACACTCTGGGATTTCTTGTTCTCCTGCTGTCACTGTCAAGTGCCAGCTTAACATGTGAGAGGTAGCAGGATCCATGCATGTGTTCATGTTTACAGCAGACAAGGAGGAAACCTTGGAGGATTTCAGTGACTTTTAGTAGTGGTTCTCACTTCATCTTCTCAGTATAAAGTTTAAAGCGAGCTGGCCAGGAGTTGAACCTAGAATCTTCTGATCCGTAGTCAGACGCATTATCCATTGCACCACCAGCCCTGTGAAGAAGCTGCTATGTTCATGTGTGCTTGGTTTTACAGAAAATCCCAACAACGTGGTGGCATTTTCAGGGGACACAATGGTGCAGTGGTCAGCACTGTGGCCTCACAGCAAGAAGGTTCAGCTCTCCTCTGTATTTGGTTGCTAGGAACTTGAATCAATCCTCAGTGGAGCGGTGCTGCTGAGGCTGAGTGAGGCTTGAGTGAGGGACTGAGCAGGAGCAAACAGGTTCAAGCAGGTTCAGGCAAACTCCACTCAGTCCACCAACATCAAAGCAGAGGAACTGAGTTCATCGAACAAAATGGATTCATATCATCTCCACTTGGAATGCTCTGGAACTACAAGTACACTTAAAATGGCCGACTTATGACAACAGAAGGAACTTTGAAGTAGATTTGATTTATTTAAGTCAGTGACAGTCATTTTTTTCAAGAATTTAGTTCAGGTAACTTCATTGTTTTACTAAGATGAGCTTAATGTTATAACATTGAAACAAGATCTTCATGTGTTGATGGATCCATCACAAATATGAGCCTTCCCAGTCTGTCAGGTGGTAGAATTCAGTCAGCACCAATAACAGGAGAGTCAGAGTTTAGAAACCAAAGACAGACATTAAAGTCTCACATTAAAGTGTTATATCTTTGAAAATATACTGCAATACATGAAATATTATATTTCCATGGATGGAAACCTCGTTCTTATATTCTTTAATATACTGCAATAGTAATGGACCCTCTATGACCCTGTAGTGATGAATCTATCAAGGAGTACAAATTATTATAATCAGAGAATTTTGAAGTCAAGTTTGAGATCAGTTTGATCCTCTCTCTCTCTCTCTCTCTCTTTCTCTCTCTCTCTCTCTCTCTCTCTCTCTCTCTCTCTCTCAGGAGCTTTTCAATGAATATTTTAATAAAACGGAACAGGAGACTGAAGAGTGATCACTAAAACCCACAGGCTGAATGGGACATCTTTTAAAAATATTGAACCACTGAGTAAAACCATAGAAGCGCTCCTGTCTCATCGGTGCTAACAAGTTAGCTGTTGAGTGAGTCCAGCTGTGCTGTCTAGGAATCCTGGTAAAAAGCCTCCACACATCAAACAGCTGGTGTGTTGGTGGATCTGTGGATCCTGCTGGAAGAAGCAGGATGGAGCTCTGAATGGTTCCTGTCTAAAAGAGCTTCTCTGTGCAGCTCCCATCAGCTCCTAAAAACAGGAAACCAGCAGATTCAGTGTTGAACAGTGGCATTAAAATGTTTCAAAAGCTGTCCTGTCCACCATTTGTTGGTGCAAAGACATTTAAAAACACCAGTTGAACATTTTCCAAAGTTTTCTGTGTAGGTTCTCATTCATCCAGGTCATCGTAGATCGAAGCGAAGTAAAATCTGGTCAACTGGACGTAAGTTTACGTACCATAGTTTAAAACTTACGTCCAGTTGACCAGATTTTACTTCGCTTCGATTTTCCAAAGTTGCTCTCACCTTCTTTCAAACACCTGGAACGATTTCCTCCAAATCAAAAGAGACTGGTGAAAAAACAACAACAAAAAACTCCTGGAGAATCAAACTCCACCCTCTGCTCCAACTGGACTTGGGACTTCAAATGACCTCCATTAAAAGCCTGCCTGCATCCCCATTCACTGACTGTTGTGCTGTGGGTGTCCTGGACAAACATGGCAGGGATCCTCTAGATCTCCAGGAGTTTAAAAAGAGCAGCTCTTTTAAAATGGGTTCTGGCTCCATTCAGGTTTAGAGAGCTGAGATTAAAATCACACATGAATAAAAGAGGGAACCCAAGAAAACAAGTCAGCGTGAAAGAGGAGCAGATTTTAAAACTCCTCATCATTTCCACCTCCAGGAGTGAAGCCTCCCGGGACCCAAGAGGCTCCAGCTGGCAGAGGTCTCACTCATTTCTCCACCACCTCGCTAACCTGAGCTGTAGCATCTGAGAACAAATCAGTGACCCCCTTCAGTCCAGAGCCAACTCCACAAACTCTGAGCCCCACTTTACCCACAGCCAGCCGGCCTCCTCAACACTGCATGACACACGACGACTAAATTGAAGACTGAGGAGTGTCATCAAGAGATCTGTCACATGCGTCTGCTGTGGAGGGTCAATCTGTCCGTCCACATTCAGATCATTGATGCAGCGACTCTGCTATGATCAAACTACTCAGGATGAAACAGACCAATGTGGACATCAAGTAGCAACTCAGCAGCTGATCAACAGAGTCCTAAGCACCAGTAGAGCCTGTTCATCGTCCCTGGGTGATCTTAGAATTCTTTCTTTGATCTCACCTTGATTTCTCAATGATTTTTTTGTACACACAAATTAGGAGTTGATGGGAGTTGTTGCAGATACCAGTGTCCAACGTCCAGCTTGAACCCAGTTTTTGCCACTTATTTGTCAAGCTAGCAGAGATTCTTTTCACTGCCAAGCTAAAGTGACTTCTGTCAACAAAGGTAAACATACAAAAGGATATTTCTACTGTCAGTTCAAGATTTTTATCAAACTCCTTTTTCATAGCTTCAACCTTCCTCTTGTGTTAGCTTTCTGTTCCCATCTCTTATGTGAACAGGTCAGTTTTGACCCACGTCTTCAATCAGCTGTAAAATAAACTAAAAACAATTTTCTATCATCCAAGTTGTTTCCCATCTCTTGGTTTCCTTGTTAGGCTTCCTTATCCATGGAAATATTGATTGGAATATTTTGTTGTGGGCCTCTGGACCTTTTTTAGTCAGTAAACCCTCGATTTCAGTTAAAAAAATTATCAAATGAACCTCAAGAAAATAATAGAAATGAAGAAAAGGTTGTTGTGTTTCCTGACCATTACTGAGGGGTGTTAGAACACATCTCTGACATGGATTGGTTTGATTTATTATTCATTTTAATATTATTAACTATTGTAACATCCATGGTGTTAGGGGTCAGTTTCCACCCTCATATATTTACTTCAAGAAAAAGACAAAAAAGTCTTTTTTTCAGCAACAGAACTTTAATACAAACACAAAATGAAAAGCAGAACAAGCCAGAACCCAAAATATGGATTTGCAAGGTCAAACAAACAACAACCAGTCAAGCAAACCAAACCAACAGAAACCAACTACTGGTTCAAAACCAGGTTTGTGTGTGTGTGTGTGTGTGTGTGTGTGTGTGTGTGTGTGTGTGTGTGTGTGTGTGTGTTTGCAGTTGAACCACAATCCGTTTGTCCTGCTGTCCTGACTGATTGGGCAGACCTGACTCCTCTTTCTTCTGGAATCTGGTGGACTGAGTGGGTTGTGGCTGTGGCTGTTCTGGTTGGTGTTGAGGCAGGGCTGCTGAGGAGGATGCTGGCGTGGTTGCTCTCTGTGTTGCTGATGGCATGGATGGAGTGCTGGGTGAGCTCTGCAGCCGTCTGAGCAAGGCTGCAGCGTCTGGGTCTCGGCATCCGTTCCCTTCCCTCAATGTGTGGCTTGACCAGGGAATTTCCCAGCTCCTCCAGAAACATTCTCCACTTGCTTTTCTTGGTTCCACTCTTGGTGGATGTGGGTCCACAACACCAATGCATTCTATGCAGACACATCAAGGATGCTGCAAAACACAAGAATCCACCTTGAGACTTTCTCTTCAACCGTGTTGAGGTCTTCATGGCTGTGATGATGCAGGTTGTCTTTCTTATTTTCGTCTTACAAATATTTATAATAAATAAATATATGATAAATGTTATATTTAGAAAATCAGACAGCACAAAAACAGAAAATGGCACCATATCATTTACATTTTCTGTCATACATCTGAATGTGTAGAATCTTTTTGTATAAGACCCCTCCATTTTGTAGGGCTGGTGGTACAATGGACAACGCGTCTGACTTCAGCTCAGAAGATTCCAGGTTCAACTCCTGACTCGGCTGAAAGTGAATGTAGAGCAACTTGTCCTGCCAATATTCCATCCTGAATAACACCTGTCCTGACTGGCAATTGAAGTAGGCTCCAGTGGTGAATGCTGTCAACAATGTTCCCCAAAGCCACCATCCAGCATTATACAAAGTATGATCAGAGATCCCATTGCAAAGTAAAGTCTTCACATACTCAAACATTTAAACCCCCATCTAAATAAATTCTGCTTCCATGCACCATTAAAGTACACAATGCATATTCATACACAAATATCCACATATGTACAGTACAGAGAACAAACAAGAACAAGTACAGAGTGAATCCTGGAGAGAAAAGGTGAGGTGCATCAGAAACAAGAGCAGATGTTTGAAAATGCTTGATGATTTGAAGATGAGAAAGGAAGTGAGAGACCGAAGTGAAAGGTAGGAAAGGTTTTTCCAGTCTGATGGAGCTTTGAATACAACTGGTCAAAGCAGAAGGCCGTCCCCACTGATCCTGGATCTGCTCGACATTCCTGTTTGTTAAAAGGAAGGTTTTCATCGCCGCTGTTGCAGGATGTGCTTGCTGATGGAGAATTGTTGGGTGTAGATTCATTGAAGGAGTTTGGTGCTGGACCTGCTCTACTAGTGAAGAGTCATGAGAGAACTTTTGTTGTGATTTGGTTCCATACAAATAAAAATGACTTGACTTGATTTGGTGCCTCATGAGGAGAAAATTTGGGCACAAAAGTTGGACAAGAGTGTTTGTGGAGGGGTGATTTTTTCTTTTTGCAGTGTTGTAAGTCACTGTAACTGCAGCTGAATGATTGAACTTTCTCCAAATATCCTCAAGATGGTTTCCAAATGATAAAATTGACTTGAGGAAAATATGAATGTGCAATGACCAGTTTCTTTGCTGATTCTAGGCAGACATAGAAACAAATGATCTCTACACTCTAGGTTGCATTGTGAGCTGAAAGGAATTGAAAGTTGCTTCAAGTATGAAGGGAAAATCAAGCAGACACATTTGAAAATAAATACTGACCAATGGAGTTGTCTTTGGGACTCCTACATTAAATAATGATGGGTTCAATCCAAACACCTGAGCACAAATCTACAAAGACTATTATATCAGGCATTGAGAGGACAAAGATTGATGTCTGAATGTGTTAGGACCGGCTCAGAGGTGCAGCAAAACCTGGTAGCAGCAAACCACCATTTATTAAAGTAAATAATCAACCATGTGAGGTGTGGAAGTCAGTGTCAGCAGTGGAGGTGAGTGTGTGGATGTGATGTCAATGTGTACCGCATGTTGTTGGTGGAAAACAAGGAAAAACAAAAGGACAACAACAGCACGCCGGCTGAGCGCAGAAGGGAGACAAATGTCTGGGAAGGCGGGGTTAAACAGGCCTAACTGGGAACACTGGCCCGGTGCTCCCAGTCAGCCTGATGACCAGGCTGCTCCAGACCTGCAAAGACACAAACACACCCACCAACAGGACCCTGCACACACAACGCTGCATAGGACCCAGGCCTGGGGCCGTCACCAGTGTTCCCATAGAAACCACCAGTGTCGTCCAATATGAGGAACATGAACTGTGTTATAATACTTTTCCAGACTTCTCATGGAAAAAGTCAACAGAAGGACAAATGTAATTTTAGCCCACCAGATATTTGCTTGGACACTGAGTTCATGTGAAATTTAAATGACAGCTGAGAATCACGCCAGAGGCCTGGATGTTCAAAGTCTTCAACTTTTGCTTTTGTTGTTCCATCAAGAAAGCCAATGAGCAGTTAGTTGACAACCAAGAATCAGGTCAAACGGAAAACAACAAACGATATGAGGTTTTTCTTGTTTCTTGATGGGCAGCCAAAAATATTTTCAGCATTGGATCATGAAAGTCTGTTTCATTTCTGATGTCGTGTTCTAAAATAATTGCTCACCTAAGAGGATTCTAAAAAGTCAGACTTTCTCAGTGATATTCTCTTCTCAGGCTTTCAAATCTTTTACATTTCCATTTTCCACAAGTGAGTAGAAAGTTGTTACTCTCTTTGAATCCAGGATTTAAATCTGTGGTTCATTTCATGAAGCTTGAACCCAGGATTAAAAGCACATCATTAAATGACTTGTAGTGATATTCTCCTGTTAACATTCCAAATTATTCATTGAGATTTGGACTTTACGGAAACATTTTTTCCAGATTTTGATGGGCCAGTACAGCAGGAACTGGGGCTCATTCATGTAGTGGTTTAAATTTGAGCCTGGGTTTCTTCCCCTGCAAGATAAATCTGGAAAGCATTTTGTTCAATTCAGAAACGGTTTTGAAGGCAATTTCTCCAGTTGGTCCTGGAACTAGAAAGAGATCTTGTGGTAGGACATTTATTGGTTTTCTGAGTTTTCAGGCTAAATTTCAGTGTGTGAGGTCCACACTGCACATTTGAGGGAACATGAAGGACAGATGAGAGTCTGACTGTCATGGTGAAAGCCGTACTCTGGTGCTGGGATGAGGTCATTGAGATGATCTGGGAGCAGTCCTGATGTCAAATGGACAAAATGTGTCAACATGAAATGAAATTGGAAACCTATTTGAAGCCTTATTTTGTGTTTGATGGACATTTTTTAAATCTCTAATGACTTGTTTTAACTGAACCTACTGGATCCTGTGGTGCCTGATGAGGAGACAACTTGGGTACAAAGTTGAAGAGGAGGGTTTTTGGAGGGGAGGTGATTTTTTTTCCAGTGTTGTAAATCAAAATAACTACAACGACATGATAGAATTTTCTCAAAATGTCCTGACTAAGATGGATTCCAAACCAAATCAGCTGTCACAAGGGAAAGTCTGCATGTAAACACACACACACACACACACACACACACACACACACACACACACACACACAAACACACGTATTTGAGACACCCTGGTCTCTCTTCTTAAAGTGGAACATCTGGATTCCGTATTTCACATCATCAACATGACCCTCATCAAATTCAGGATCTCATCATTGTCAGAATAACAGAGGAATATTTGTGTTCATGTAAACAGCCAAAGTCAACTTGTCCTGGATCTCAGTCACATGACTGTTAGTGTCAATAATGTTACCTGAGCAGGTGATTTCCTGGATGGTGGAACCAGGAGAGTTCCATGATCTCACACACTCCTTCAGTGTTGATGTAGACTGAACACACTCAGAGTTGATGAACCACACGAGTCGTTCTGAGGACTCGTCTCTCTGCTGTGTTGAGACAGCAGAACCACAGTCCAGCCATCTACATATCACAGCTGTTTCCTTCAGGGTCCAGGACCAGTCTGTCTCTGCTGCTCTCCACTCTCCCAGGTGTTTCACCTCCAGTCTACCAGCACAGTGGTTTGCTCCTCCCACCAACCTGACATAATCAGCATCTGAGCAGAGACAAGAGCATCATTAATACATGAATATGCAACAGGACGGAGGAGGACCTGAACCAAAGCTCCACCTGAGCAGATGAGTCCAACTGATCTGCCAGGTGAGCAGGTGTTTCCAGACCCTGAGTGTCCACAGTCTAGGAGGGAAGATTCATGGCCCTCACACTGGAACACCTGAGCCCAGAATGGAGACTCTGCTGGTCCAAAAAGTCCCCCCTCCAGGATTGAAGGTGTCCCACATCTCAGCTCTCCACACAGCACCTCTGCATCCTGCATGTCAAAGTCCTCTTCACACACCGAGGACCACAGCTGGTTAGATTTCACCTCCAGTCTTCCAGAGCAAAGGTCCGACCCGTCCACCAGCCTGACAGACTCTGACAAAGACAACAAGAGGCAGATTCATGATGAGAATGAATTCATGTCAACATGAACTCACCTGTTCATGCCTCTGACATGTTAACTAGCAAATCCTGTAAATGAGACAGGAAAAAAGAGTTCCTAGGAATTTATCCTCCTTGGAAAAATTCATGTGATTGTTGAAACTGGGAAACAATATTCCTGCTCATTTCTCACTGAACCTAATATCCCAGGATTTAATATCCCACATTTCTAAATCAGAGAACTCAACTGGAATCTCTGGTTTACATCAGCATCCTGACCACATAGAGAAGTGAACTTGTGATGGGAGGGTTGTCAGTTCAATCATCAGGAGAGGCAGGAAGAAGGAGTGGAAATGAATCTGATAGGCTGTTATTGAGGTTAAAGTCTGTGAGCTTTTATTTTCTTCAGGCCTTTTTTAGTCGAGACTCCTAACATGTAGGAATCATTCAAAACTTTGAAGCGTTTAAAGGATAAAAGCAACTGGACTTGCTTGAATGTCTTGAAGAGGCTTCATCATCCAGGTACTTCTTATCTTGTAGTAACTGCAGTACTTCAACCTTTAACTTGGTCATGTTCACACATTGTCACCACATATTTCAAAGCAGGGAAACTGAACTGGTGATTTCAGGCCTGTTAAAAGAACCCTGCAAGTGAATGTGTTGGTCAGACCAGCAGATTGAGGGCCAAGTGTTTCCATGTATTTCTGTGTGAGAAGCAGCGTTGCACCACAGGCTTGTATTTTTGTGTCAAATCTACAAATCTTTGTTCAGTCGTAGAAGCAGGAGGAAGGGAGGACATTGGGTGAGAGTGAGAGTCAGAGGCTGATAGAGAGGAGGGGGGAGGCCGGTGGAGACAAACCACAATCATGAGACGTTTATCAGCACAGACGTGCAGCATTTAGAGAGACGACCTGATAGAAACCTGTTTTTGCTCTTAACTTGCTTTTGCTGGTCTACAATGTTGGAGAGAAGAGAGAGAAATCCACAACACTGGACCGGGCTGATACCAGCGGAACCAGAGCTCCGCTCCTCCAACCTAAAATTAACTTGAGGTAGGTAGGTAAGGTAAGGTAATTTTATTTGTAGAGCCCGTTTTCACAAACAGTTTGTCTCAAAGGGCTTCACATGGCATCATAACAACATCCTCTGCCCTTAGACCCTCACATCGACTGAGGAAAAACTCCATAGAAAACCCTTTTAACAGGGAAAAATCTGAGAAACCTCAGGGTGAGCAACAGAGGAGGGATCCCTCACCCAGGACGGACAGACGTGCAGTAGATGTTGTTACAGACAAGAAAACAGTTTACAATACAAAATGTGGGAAACACGGAAATGTTAATAACAGCTGAAGAAGGAAGCTTCTGGTAGGGGAGGCAGGGAGAGCAAGCCAGCTTGATGGGGGACTGGATGGCAGACTGGTTCATGGAAGGGGAGCGCAGGCCGGTGTAACAGTAGGGAATAAGAGGGGGGGGGGGGGCGATGCAGGCGGCGGTTGGGGCTCTGGTGGATCTGTGGAAACACAGAGAGACTGCGAGACACCAAGGCCAAACTACAAAGTGCAACAAGTAGTGGTAGCGACAGTTCCAAAAATGTGCAGGGAGGAGAGGAGGAGAGAGGGGGAGAGGAGAGGAGAGGAGGGAAGGGCTCCATGTAACCTGATGTGTCCCCCAGCAGTCTAAGCCTGTAGCAGCATAGCTATCAATGGTTCAGAGCTACCTGAACCAGTCCTAACTGAAGGCTCTGTCATAGAGGAAGGTCTTAAGCCTGGACTTAAACGTAGTTAAAGTGTCTGCCTCTCTGACCCATGGAGAGAGCTGGTTCCACAGTAGAGGAGCCCGGTAACGAAAGGCTCTACCTCCCAGTCTGTTTTTATTGATACTGGGAATCACTAAAAGACCTGCATTCTGGGAGCGGAGTGCTCTGGTCGGACAGTAGGGACTAATGAGCTCTTTCAAATAGGATGGAGCTTTATCATTGAGAGCCTTATAAGTCAGCAGAAGGACTTTGAAGTCGATTCTAGATCCTACAGGAAGCCAGTGGAGAGAAGCTAAAGTGGGAGAGATGTGTTCTCTCTTCTTAACTCCCGTCAAAACCCTCGCTGCAGCGTTCTGGACCAGCTGGAGACTCTTTAGAGGTCACTTGGTGCATTTTGCTGCTTCCTAACTTGATCTTTTGAAACACATCAGCTTCATCAGGAGAGTGAACAAGAAATGAAATGGTCTCCCTACAAGAGTCACCTTCAAGCTGCTGAGGCAACATGGCTGCTGATCTCTGGTCCTTTTGCTTGAAGCACCGTTGCTTCCTTGACCGGCTGTTTTACTGCACTCCTGGACTTTGTCTGATAGAACAGAAATATTCAGCCCCCTTTTCCATCATGGAAGCGCTCCTGTTAAAGTTCAACAAAAATACAAAGGACAACAGTGAAACAAAAACACTGATAGAGAAGAAGGTTTACTATTTTTGAATTTGTGTCCCATCCTATGAATCCAAGTCATTGTCAAACTGGCATTTTCATTGACTGATGGTTTTAATTACTGTTATTTTGTATTTTCATATCTGCTTAGATGATCAAGTTGAACATTGTAGCAGACTTAAAAATATGAATCAAGGTACTACAGCATTACATCACATTACATTAGACAGTAACAAAGTTATCAAACCAAATATTACAATATTGATGTCTTCCTCCACTGCTGCCTCAGTCTCATCAAAAATGTCAAGTTCAGCTGCGCTGGGAATCCACAGTTTTTTTTAACTACAGAAAGAAAGCATTTAACAAAATAAAGCTGGATTAAGTTTAAAAATGTTTGAAATGAAGAACTGCTTCAGCAGCTTTTAATGTTCACAGTTACATCATGAATTTGTATCTTGTCCATTACCAATATTAGTGGATAATAAAAAACTTTCTCATTCAAGTTGAAACCTGCAAGAGGAAGCAGACAAGGTCAAATTAATTTGACACATCAAACTAAAAAACAATATGGGGCATACTGCCCTCTACTGACTAAAGCTGATAATGTTACCATGAACTATCAGGAAAAGAGAAGCACAAATTAAACAAAATAATACAGGACATTCACCCCCCCCCCCCCAAAAAAAAAGAAATTCAGCAAAAAATGTCCTCAAACAGTGAAGTTTCATCAAACCTTGTGTCTGTATGTTGTGATGGTATTTTATACACAAAATGAGACTAAACTCACCTCCATGTTTGATGCAGTACAGAAAAAGAACATAGTTCCCTTCATTGTCCTGCCATTAAAGTTAATAAACTAGCAAGAATGTCAGGTAGCATTAGCATGAACTTCAGCTAAAGTCTACCAGCTTCAGGTACCTTTAACAATCGCCTTCCTCGCTACTTAAGGCTTTATACGCGGCGTATATAAAGTTTTAGAACCTGTAGAAGTTCATATGCTTCGTTTTTTTTCTTTTTAAACCGAATATTCCAGGCACTGCGTTTTCCTCTGGACACCGATAATCTTAGAAAACAGCGCGTGGAGATGGAGAGTGGAACTCAGCCCAGAGTTCGTGCGCGTGACTGCTGAAATAGCCCCGCCCCCTGAGCTGCACTGAGGCGGTAGAACAACACCCGAATTAACACCATGGAACTACAAACCATTTAAACCTGCTTTGAAGTCATTCAAAAAGACATTTTCTGACCCTTGACGTCACGCAGCCCCCCCTCCACGTCCAAATCTCATCAAACTAGTCTCAGTCGTTTGGGCTGTCAAAAGAAACGTTGGGGCGACTTTGTTTTTAAAGTTATTCTATATTTGAAAAGATATTGATATTTTTACGAAAGACAGTACTTTAACTTGAACTTACCTTGTTTCATGATATGAACTTCATCGTAAACAGCTCAGTGATGGCTTCATATTTAATAGAAGTAACCAATGTTTAATATCATTTATTGTGAAGCAATGAGTGAAAGTGGAGTGTTGAAATTGTCTGACAGGAATCTTTATGAGATCCTTGTTTCTGTGGGGAACATATAGTAGGAGGTATGTAAACAGTCTGCACTGTCTGTCAACTGTTGAGAAAGTAGTGCTTTATTACTCCTGGTGCTCTGCAACAAACCTCATCTGTCAGAGGTGAGACACCAGCACCCAATATTACACATTTCTTTGGTAAAGCACAAGATTGAACGTTCAATGCTTAAAATAGAACAATGTCTGAAACTGTCATTCACCTTAAATGTGGGCATCATTATAACCATATACAGGACACAGAGCATGGAAGAAAAGATGAGGACAAGTCTCTGCTACAGTCAGTGGGAATTCATCAGGAATAAATTTGTTTTCAGATAAAACAAGGACAACAGCTGTTATGATGATGGTCACATGATTTAAAAGATTAAAAACAACTCTCTGTATCAATGTGAGATAGAGTTACATAAATTAATAGAACATTACTCACTGACTGAAAATTGAAAAAGCACCAGACTTTGGTCCAGAGCTTGGTTCTAACGTGACTTGACAGAACTTTTTTCTACTTTTTTTTCTTCTTGCAATCAACACTGCCCAGAGTTGATTTGAGGAAATAAGACTCACACATTTGATGAAGTTTGGTCAGACGGTGCAGACACACTTGACACCCAGAGAGGTGAGCAGGTTTTGGACCAAGTTGAAACTTGTAAAGTATTTGAGACAGAAAATGAAAGAAAGCTGTGGCTGTGTTCTGGTTCTGCGTGTGAACACTTCGGCCCCTAAAGGTAGCATCTGCTCCTGCTGACTCAGGGCAACATTGAAGAATGTGGATGCCCCTGATAGAGGAGCAGGTCATGATGATGCCAGATGAACTTGCTGAGCAGAACAGTTGCCAGTCCCACTTGTCTGGCTTGTTGGCAGTGGATTGGTGGAGAGAGCAGCCCTGGTTCTTCAATGAGCAACCATGACCTCATGCACACTGAGCTGATAAGCTGATGGTATCTGATGGTATCTGATGGTATCTGATGGTATCTGGTGTTATCTGATGGTATCTGGTGGTATCTGGTGGTATCTGATGGTATCTGATGGTATCTGATGGTATCTGGTGGTATCTGATGGTATCTGATGGTATCTGATGGTATCTGATGGTATCTGGTGGTATCTGGTGGTATCTGATGGTATCTGGTGGTATCTGATGGTATCTGATGGTATCTGGTGGTATCTGGTGGTATCTGATGGTATCTGATGGTATCTGATGGTATCTGGTGGTATCTGATGGTATCTGATGGTATCTGATGGTATCTGATGGTATCTGATGGTATCTGGTGGTATCTGATGGTATCTGGTGGTATCTGGTGGTATCTGATGGTATCTGGTGGTATCTGATGGTATCTGATGGTATCTGGTGGTATCTGATGGTATCTGATGCTGACTACTTCATTGACATGTGGTCAAAATGTCTTGTGTTTCCTGAAATTAACTGAGTGCTGCTCAGTAAAGTTGACATGACTTGAGATTCTATTCCTGCTTGGTCCATTTCAACATTCTTATCCTTCCTAGCATTGGAGATAAAGTATCAGTCAGGGCTGTACTTGATTAGTACTGCATATAGTACACATCAGTCACTGCCATTACACAGTGGAATGGAAGTTGAAGTACTGTTTACCAGCAAGCTGAAAACTGTTGTGGTATTTGACAATTCTATTGTTTCTGAATGAAAATCATGTGAAGGAGAATCATTGAGACATCCTAAAAATGGCTGAGGTCTGCTGAGCTGCAGCAGGTCTGAGCTGCTTTTGATGCTCAATTAGGGGTTCAGTCTCTTTCTCAAGGACACTTTGACATGGTCACCGGGGGAAATGAGGATCAAACCAGCCACCCTTTGGTTGCCAGACGGCCATGCTACTCCTGAGTCATGTGACCTGGATAAGATGGTGAACTACAGCTGATCGCCATGCTAGCAAACCCCCTTTTGTTTGGTTTGGTTGTTGTTTAGTGACTGTGGATGAACACACAGGAGAAGTTGTGCATAAATTTGTGTTCCCTGTTCATTTGAATATATGCAGGAGTATGAGGTGGAAATAATACTTGTGGGAGAATGAGAGTTAAGTCTCATCGCTATGACCTGTGCTGACACTTCAACATGTCAGCCCACATAACAAAGATGGCAGTCATCTGGGAAAGCAAGTACACCACACATACACATGGTAAAGAGACGCCACACACAGGCAGCCAAGGTCCAAGATAAGTGTAATTGGGGAATGTCCCATTCCTTTCTGGTCCTTGAAGATAGTGTAAAGGCCATCACATCACACAAACACACACACACACACACACAGCCTGAATACAGTATAAAAAGGTATGTCATATTCTGTATCAGTGGGAGGACATCTTTAACTGCACTGCTAGGAGGGATCGTCGCTAAGAATAAAGAGATCCCCCATCTGGCACCTGAGACTCAGTCCTCTGATTCCTCTCATCCACCATTTTCCACCACGACATGCTGTTTATTTTTGTTATTTTTGCAGAACTGTTTACACTCCCTTACAGGTAAAGAAAATGGATGGCTGGATGGAAGTCCCCCAACTGTGGCTGTTCTGAAACTCTTCTCCTCAATCACTCCTGAGTTGACACTCTGAGATGGGAAACTCTGAGTATCTGGTTCCAGAACAGCTGATCTGAGTTGCTTCAATCAACTGTGAGTACGTTCACCTTGAGTTGCACACGTGCACAACCACGACAAAATGCCTTCATCAATGGAGCCCCGATACCACGAGTCACCATGACAACCAAGAACAAAATAATAAGTTATTTCATGACAGTGGAGTTGGAGCACCACTGCAGCAGCGAAGGAGAGAGAATCGGCATGAGAGAAAGGAGCTACCTGAGTCAAGGCAGAAGTTTGAATGTACTTTTCCATTGATTTAACATTTAGCTGTCAGAGGTTGTAGCTTACACTTGTAGATATTAATAGGAATAAAATCTGATTTTCATTCTGGTGCCATCCAACAGGGGAGGAGTGGACTGGGGAGAAGTTAAAATGAAACATAAAAACACCTTTCAAAAGGTAAGCTGTATTTTGCTGGGCAATGATTGTACCTCACTTTGATTTTATTTTTTTAAAGATACTTAAGCTATGAAGTCAATATTAATTCAGTGGCTACTTCAAGTACTGATTTAAACCCCTAAAAAAATGTTGTTTTAACATCACTTGATACCCACTTAGTAGATTGTACATCATACAATGTTGACACATTTTTATTGACGTCATATAAAAAGTGACGATGTGTAAACGAACAAAACAAAATCAACTAACATAACAAAAGATTAGCATTTGAGGCCTGTGTGAATGAGATTACACTGTAAAGCGCTTTGAGTGCAGATAAGGTAGAAAAATAAAATTGAGTCCATTTACCATGAAGTTGATCTGGTTGGGCACTGGTATTTTTTCTTACTGCAGCTCAGGAGTGATTCAGGAGAAGAGTTTCAGAACAGCCAAGGTTGGGGACTGGAATTTTAAAATTCACCTGGAACCAGACAACCTTGGGAGGTAAAACCTCAAATCATAGTCATTGACCTCTGGTTGGAGGCTGGACGATGATGTTTGGACTTGAAGGAAAACTCCTTGTCCAAATTCCATTGTGTTCAAATTTAAAGTCCCACAATAAGAAGTAGCTGAATCTGACAGGTGAAGGTTTGGAACTACAAGATGGTTGATGTTTTCTTGACTTGATGCTCTGACTGTCAGGGTAGATGACAGCTTCTTTCTGCTGCTGCATCTGAGTGGCTATGATTGGAGGTTTTACCTTCCAAGGTTGTCTGATTCCAGGGGAAATTTGAAAATTCCAGTCCCCAACCTTGGCTGTTCTGAAACTCTTCTCCTGAATCACTCCTGAGTTTTTGTTAAGAGCTGAAAATGAGCTGCATCAAGAAAAAATACCTGTGGTTCTCCTCCAGGAGGGTCCAGGTTCTGCCATTGTGGCTCCTTGTGCCACTGCCAGAGAGTCTCAGCTGCACACTGCAACATTTCAACAGGAGATTTACATTCCTTCAAATGTCCTGACATCTTATTCCAATGGTTCTGTTCCATATTTATATTTTAAAATCAATCACACAATGAAAGCTGCCACAGCTGGTTTAAGAGAGAGAACACACTAAGAGATTTGAAACCAGTAAAATATGCTTTTCTGTGTGCAAACTAGTGAGGGGCATGGAAGGATATTTTACCACCAATACAGAACCCAAACTTTAGTCATGTGATGAGATGGCGACTCTGATTATGAAGTTTATGGACAAAATGTGAATTAAAGAAAATACATTAAAAAAACAACAATTCTTCAGTAGACTTTGATCTAACATTTGTAGTAAGATTTTGGTGGCTGCTCTCACAGCAAATTCAGGATTCGGGAATAAACTCTCTGTGAGTTAAAATCAACTCAATCTGAGTGTACATGTGAGACCAGCGAATAAACTCTTGGGCTGTGTTAAAGTAACTCTTTTCTGAGAGTTGATCTTTTACGCACGCAGAGGCGTCGAGGATGCAAAAATCTTCATCTTGGACTCGATCCACAAGCACCTGGAGCTTCCTAACTCCTCCGCCAGACTTCTGTTCGCTAATTTCTCATCAGCATTTAACACACTGCAGCCCCACATCCTGGCCACCAAACTCTCCTCCTGCTTCCATCTGGACGACCAGCTTATACTGTGGATTCTGGACTTTCTGACCAACAGGACTCAGAAAGTTTGGGTCAACAACTCCCTTTCGGACCTCTGCTTTACCTCAACTGGCTCCCCCCAAGGCTGTGTGCTCTCCCCCCTGCTCTTCATCCTCTACACAGATGACTGCCGATCCACACAGCCCAACTGCCACCTGGTGAAATATGCTGACGACACAGTTCTCCTGTCACTGCTGTCAGGCCCAGCACAACATCATGGACCCGCTCTTCAGGAGTTTGTAGAGTGGTGTGACAGCTCCAAACTAGAACTGAACGTCAGCAAGACCAAAGAGATGGTGGTGACCTTCTCCAGCAAGCAGAGGGATCTGGCTTCTGCTGTCATCACCACCATCCACGGGAGGCCAGTGGAGGTGGTCGAAGAGTACAAATACCTGGGCACAATCTTTGACAACCTCCTGAACTTTTCTGCCAACACAGAGGAGATTCTCAGGAGGTGTCACCAACGACTGTTCCTCCTCAGGAAACTCAATTCCTTTGGAGTCAGCGCGCCCATAATGATGACTTTCTACTACGCCTTTGTGGAAAGCATCATCACATCCTCCATAACCTGCTGGTTCCACTCCCTCAGCCTCCAGAACCGGAACAGACTGCAGCGCACTGCATCAGTGTGCTCCAAAATCATCGGCCTGCCTGTCAGAACTCTTTCACACGTTTACAGCCAACAGGTCCTGAGACAGGCAGCCAAGATCATCAAAGACCCCTCACACATACTCCACTCTGCATTTGAATGGCTCCCCTCTGGGCGACGCCTCCGCTGTGTGGCCTGCAGAACTGAGAGGAGGAAAGCCACCTTTCTCCCCAAAGCCATTCTTTTCTTTAACTCCAGCCGTTAACACCTTCCCCACACCAACACCCTACACACACACACACCTACATACTCTCCCCAGACTACTCAATATCCTGTCTTCACTGTTACACTGTTTATACTGTTTACATTGTCTGCACTTTATTCACTCACTCCAGTCACCTTACTCTTCATTCTACATTGTGTACATACTGTATGTAGTATATTTATTGTATTTTTATCTTTAATCTTATTTTTATTCTCTTATTTATTCCCACTGTCATGTCCGTTTTTTTTTGTTTTTTTGTTTTTGTTTTTTTTCTTTGTTTTGTTTTTTAATGTCATGCTGCTCAGTTGTACCGTATTTTAATTGCCCCTCGGGGATAAATAAAGTCATCTGAATCTGAATCTGAATTCAGGAGAAGAGTTTCAGAACAGCCAAGGTTGGGGACTGGAATTTTAAAAATTCACCTGGAACCAGACAACCTTGAGAGGTAAAACCTCCAATCATAGTCATAGACCTCTGGTTGGAGGCTGGACAATGATGTTTGGACTGGAAGGAAAACTCCTTGTCCAAATTCCATTGTGTTCAAATTTAAAGTCCCACAATAAGAAGTAGCTGAATCTGACAGGTGAAGGTTTGGAACTACAATATGGTTGATGTTTTCTTGACTTGATGCCCTGACTGTCAGGGTAGATGACAGCTTCTTTCTGCTGCTGCATCTGAGTGGCTATGATTGGAGGTTTTACCTCCCAAGGTTGTCTGGTTCCAGGGGAAATTTGAAAATTCCAGTCCCAACCTTGGCTGTTCTGAAACTCTTCTCCTGAATCACTCCTGAGCTGCAGCAAGAAAAAATACCAGTGCCCAACCAGATCAACTTCATGGCTGCTAACAGCCTCAGACACTTGATTTCCATCAATCTGGAGCCAAGAAGGCCCTCACCTGTGGTTCTCCTCCAGGAGGGTCCAGGTTCTGCCATTGTGGCTCCTTGTGCCACTGCCAGAGAGCCTCAGCTGCACACTGCAACATTTTAACAGGAGATTTACATTCCTTCAAATGTCCCGACATCTTATTCCAATGGTTCTGTTCCATATTTATATTTTAAAATCAATCACACAATGAAAGCTGCCACAGCTGGTTTAAGTGAGAGAACACACTAAGAGATTTGAAACCAGTAAAATATGCTTTTCTGTGTGCAAACTAGTGAGGGGCATGGAAGGATATTTTACCACCAATACAGAACCCAAACCCAAACCCAAAGTCATGTGATGAGATGGTGACTCTGATTATGAAGTTTATGGACAAAATGTGAATTAAAGAAAATACATTAAAAAAACAATTTTTCAGTAGACTTTGATCAACATTTGTAGTTAGATTTTGGTGGCTGCTCTCACAGCAAATTTAGGATTCGGGAATAAACTCTCTGTGAGTTAAAATCAAATCATCATGGGCTGTGTTAAAGTAACTCTTTTCTGAGAGTTGATCTTTTAACTCCTATCAGGAGTTAAAACTGAACATGAACAGGAGTTAAAAAATGACTCCCATTCAGAGTACAATTAACTCTTATATTTAGTTGCATTTATGTTAACTCTTTTTCAGTGTTAACAGTCAACTATTAATATGTGTTGTATTTTACACTCATGGAGTTAATATTTCAAGACACTAAAATGTTTTTTTTTAGGTAAAATAAATATGAAATACACCAAATAAATTACTTTAATGCCTCTCTTTATTTAAAACATTGAGACATTAGGTCAGCAACACTTCGCTGCATGAATACATACTTGTGAACCAAGTTATATTTTGGTAAAATCATTTATCTAACAATGAGCTTTGTTCAACAACATCGTTCTTCAAGTAGAAAATAAGGTAAAACCTCAAATCAAAACACACTGTTTTTATGGCAGCTTAACAGTTGCAAAACGGTGTTATAAAATGTAAGTCAAATAAAAACCAAATGTTATACAAAAACATATTTCAATTTTTTCACAAATAATCTCAACTAGATTTCTACAAATTCTTTGGAGAAAATCCATCCAGTGCAAACTTTGTCAAAAACCTTGCCATATTGAACACATTTAATAAATGTGACTTCCTTGTAATGCAGGATTGCAGACATAATGTAAACAGTTCAACTCATCATTAAGCACAACACGTGTACATACAAGTCAAGATCAATTCCACTCAGTTTCCTTTATCAAACATTTTGACACTTCAAATAATACAACTCTCTGACACAACATAAAAACATGAATCACACCCACAGGACATTTGGCCATCAAAAGCTTTGAAGTGTCTTCAGTCCCTTCTTTCCAGAACCAGAATCTTATTTGGGTTGATTTCATTTACTTGGAAAGCAAGAAAATGGTCATGGAAACAAGTTTCATGTTCCATCAGAACAAAAAACACTTCACCTTTATGCAAGATAATAGTGGTTATTTTGCTGAACAAAGGCGTGTTTTCATCAGTGCCTATGCAAACAAAAAGGCCAACATGATATTCAACTCCATCACACTTTACCCAGTTTGTCAGGTTGACAATGGACTGTGGGTCAGTGTGAAGGTATGCAGATACATCTTGATGTTTCAAGTAAACACATTTTGATTGGACCAGACTTGACTGCTTTTAAGGCCAAGCATTCCCAATGATAGGCTACAGCAAACTGATGTTTTCTTGCAAGTGAGACAGTCAAATTCTTGAAGTTCTTATCACAGTCCTTGAAAAATGTATGTTTAGCTTTGAATCTCATTGTCCAGATATGAGTAAGTGGTCCTATTTTTCGGAAGCACCGAGGATAGCGGACCATGAAATGGTGTTTTGGGATCAAGGTTTTTGATGAGTAAAGTTCTTTGAAGAGTTGGTGATGTTCGATAATAAGATGCTTTAGATACACAGTCATCCCTTCAGTGATCGAGTATGAAAACACAACGTCAATAATGTTCAGCAACAAAAGCATCAAATGCCAGTGCAAATCATCTTCTGGTACCAGGTCACCAAATATTAAGGGTATGTTTGTGATCAAACAGAGTTTGGGATGTGTTTAACCCGAGTCCATGTCCCACACAGTCAAGCTTAACATTGGTTGGCTTGTTTTTCTTTTCCAAATAGCCATACTTGAAAGCATAGATCCTCTTCAACAGGCTTTCTTTAGTGATGAAATGTTTCATCAGGTATTCAAAAAGTAACCTGGCCTCATATTGACCAACCCCCTCCAAAATGTCATGCATGATGTCAACAGCATAATTTTCTGAAATACTGCAAAGTGTTCAGAATGCTGTTCCGCTTAATGCCAAATAAGGAGGTTATTGTTGGATCATTTTCCAAAGCAGTAAAATGTTGGTCATTCAAAACTGCAGATCTTAAAGTCAAACACGGGTCATCTTCTGAGAAAACTGACTTTTGACAAACCCACAGAAATGATTTGCACTAAATGACTCCATGAATCCAAGAATGCTGTGCATACCCACGTTATCACCAGTCATTTGTGCAAGAGTGCCACGAACACAGACTTCAGAAAATGGAACAGCAACTCCAGCTGTTTCTAATATTTTCAGGTCTCTTACTAAGGGTTTCAATATTTCATCAATACCATATTTCTTAGCATCTTGTGCATGGAACAATGATACCAGATGAATGTTCATCAAGGCTGAATTCACCCTGGGTGGAAGATTCCTTAAAATGAAGTAAAGACAGACAACTTTATGGATACCTTTTTTTGAACCTGGCGGATTTGCGCACTCCAATTCAACAAAGTACAACTGGAGAGCAAACTTTTCACTTGAAAACAGGGGATGATTTGTGAAGTAGCTTCCATCACACAAGTCCTCATATTTGTCACAGCTAGTAGATTTTTGCATCAATTCACAAATACTTTCATTTGTGAAAATGAACTGCAGTGTTTTAACTATTGAATACAGATCAATTTGTCAATGATTGGAACTTGCTCCTAGTTTCCAGTTTTGGTGTTTCGTCTGGTATCAAATCTTACACCTAGGCGCTTTTCAACTGCTTGCATGATATCCCATTTTTCTGTGAAATATTTTTCCAACTTGCTATTTGAATTTAAATGGCTGAAAGGATTGTCTGTGTGTTTAAACAACTCTTCAATGGCCGATCTGGCGGGATTGGTGGCTGGTATTAAGTTCAGCACTTGTTCCTGTATATTAGTTTGCAAGTCTCCAACAAGTCTCCAAGTTCTCAACGGTAGAAAGTACGACAGTATTTGGTACACCACTTCCTAAAAGTTCGGCAATAATTGATGCACACATGTCCTTGCTGCTTAGTGGCACTGAAGAGCCTTCTTCAATATTTTGGTGTTGTGATGAAGCAGAGGGAGTTTCATCATTGAAGCACTTCAAATTATCGTGCTCTTCAGTGTCATGGCTGACAGGGGTCTGATCTGTCAGACATGGACTGTCAAATGGTGCATGTATCTTAATGAGGTGCCTTCTAAATCCAGAATAACTTGAGAACTGCAAGCAGCATCCTATTTGACCACGTTTTCAGCTTAAATTTTTCCCTGGATACATTCCATGAATTAGTTTGAGGTGCCTGAACAAGAGCAGAGCTGGACCAAAGGATGACGCACAGAGGAAACATCTCAGCATTTTAGCGACTGCTTGTTCAACAACTTTGCTCTTAACTCTTTGACTCTTGGAGTTTCTTCTGTTGTGCCAATGTCAATGTTGGACAGTGTAGTCTGCAAAAATGTGTACAGGCTGGAGAGAGCATCATCATATTTCAGACTGAAAACAAAATGAGACTTGAACGGCTCATCAAATGCACCCAAAGATGTACTTGACTGACATGGAAGAAGCTTTCCATCCAAGACTATGTAGAAGCTGAGAACCTGTGCTCGTGAGGTTCCTCTGGCCAAAAGATATGGCTGGGGGTTTCGCTCTGTGGTAAGGTGGCCCTCCAAGCTCTGGCACGCCTGAAACACAATGAGAAGCACTGTCACATAAGCAGTTAACTAGAAAAAAATGTTACAAAATACTGGAAAAGATCACGTGGCTTTTACAAACCTTCTGAAATAGAACTAAATGATCTGCAGCCTCTGCAACACTGATCTTTTTTGGCCGCTTACGTCCAGCTGGTTGAGGTGTAAGCAGATGCAGCAAGACAAGAAGGGAGGCCATGTCACTGTCCCACTCTGCAGACAAAAATCAACATATATTTTACCTAAGAATATCTTTCTCTACATTTTAAAAGAAAAACAGGCGGCAGTAATAATCAGATATACTCCCATTTGCTTAAAAATGTATGCTAACTTATGATATCGCAAACAAACCCTTAACAACATACGACCTGGCTCATCATCAGCAGTGTCAGACTCTTCATTTAGGGCAGAGTTGAGGTGTTTTTTCAGAAGAGGTGTCTGTCTCAGGCTCCTGGCCTCTCGGATGATCTTGTCTTTAAAGCAGGTGGTCCACTTTTCCAGGAACCTGGATGGAATCTCTCATCCAAACATCAGCAAGAAATCCTGCAAAATCTAATGTAAAGCGGAGGGAACTACCATTACAATCATATCAATTGAATAAAATTTATTTTAAGAAATATTATTCAAATCGTATTTGTTTCCTACCAGTCCTTTAGTGTCCAAGAAACGAGGGAACATTTGGAGAATGTCTGCTGACTGCTGTGGATCATGGATCATCTGTTGGCGATAGAGGAATGTTTCTCTCATCTTCTGGAAGACTAAGTCACAGTCAGTTGTGTGGTGAAGATGAGACATTGCTTCCGTGCAGCCATCTCCTGATTGCTGGTCATCAATGGGACCAACTGTCCTTGACGATGTGGGACCTCCTTTACGCATCACTTTGTTGTGGGAAGTTGATGCAGTTTTCGACTGACGTTGAACTGTCTTCACCCTCCACTCAAGAAAACCTGTGTTGCTCTGGATGTCATAGAAATGTTCCTGGAAATAATATCTGTGGTTAGAGTTCTGACATTTTAAAGTTTCAAAGGAAAGCAAATGGTAAAATTCTGAAAAAGATCAGGATTTCACACTGTATTTACAATGCAAACTCACATATCCCTTTTTTGAGTATGGATCCTTCAAAGATGGGAAGAGTAACACAATCCCAAGAGCATGAAACTCCTTGGTTGTTTTGGCTACTGCTCTCCTAAAATACATAAATATTGTTTGTGAAAAGATTCTTTCCTTCACTGAAAAGGGAGGGGGGGGGCGACACTTCTTCTGCCACTAGATGGCAGTACCTATGACCAAATCACAACTGAAGCACTTTAGCGCTTCCTGTGGACTTTTCCTGAATTAGGTCGAAATTCTTGCTTGTTCAACTGGTTGCATGATATCCCATTTTTCTGCCACAATGATGTTCACCATTAATGGGTGAGTTGAATCTTTCATACTCCCCGTGTCTTCATACTCCTTAATCACGGTCATCCCTGCTGGCTTTGAGCTCGGAATCTGCTCCACCACCTAATTGGAATAGATTTTTAAAAAGATCATAAGAATTAGCGACCAAAAGTACTGATCATTTCTTCAGGAAACATCAATCTGTCACAAAAAAATATCATTTAGGATGAGGCTTTCAAGATCTGTAGCCCCTGAGTTTAATCTGCATCCTAAGTTACGCTAACCAACTAGCAAACTGTCAAGTATGTAAATCACTACACTTACACTTCTTGCACGGGTGCTGTCCATATCAGGGTGAGCAAGTTGATATCCAGCATCACTTGTGTCGCTTCTTGGGCTGCTTAAGCTTGTGATGGACAGTGTATCTGTTAGACTGGAGGAGGAGGATCCTTCACCTGGCTGCAGAAGTGCCAAATCTGAGGATAAAAACCCCATCAGTGTATAAGGCATAAACCTGATCACCAAAATCAACATTACTACTTGCTATCAACAGAGAATAGTTACTTAGTATTTCATTCTGTACGTGATAACATTCCCTACCACATGGTTTGAGGATCCAGTAGGTTCAGTTAAAACAAGTCATTAGAGATTTAAAAAACATTTTGTCCATTTGACATCAGGACTGCTCCCAGATCATCTCAATGACCTCACCGCACCAGAGTACCGCCCAAATTCATCAAGGACAGTAAACATGAGCAGGTCTAGATTCACCTCCATCTTTGGAGGTTGTTGAATTTCCTCCTGAGGACCGTCAGGCTGTTTCCTTACTTTGCTGTGACACAACAGCAGACAGCAACAAGGACTGCTGTAGTGCACTTGGTAAAATCACCATCTGTAGACTGGACCAATATGCTGATGTGATCCTTTGATTAGTTTAGGATCAGTCAGAGATCAAAGACTGAAGCAGGAGATCAATGCACAGAATTCAGAGATCAAAGATCAAAGACTCCTGGAGCGTTGCCTTCTCTTGTCTTTGGTCCTGGATGTTACTGAATGTTTTACACATTTCTTTTTAAGAAAAAACTTGCATGACATTTCAAGGAGTTTTTCCTGCCAATACAGGACAACACCCACTCACAAACCAGTGCTGGACAAGTTCCTTCAAAGCTGTAATGCCTTATTTCTTTTTTTTTTGTCTCTTTTTTTTTTTTACCTGTCCTGTTCAGTAGCTGAGGCAAGCAGCATCAGTGTTCCTGGTGCCTTGTTGTACTGAAGCAGTTTTACTCTGCATAGGAGGAATCTGATAAATTGCTCCTATTGCCATTTATGTTTAATTTTATTAGGAATGGTGTTGGTTCATTGATGAAGCTACCGGACTGAGGCTCAGGAGTGGACAGGAAGAGAGAACAGGGACAGGACAGCGAAGACAAGGGGGAGGGGGGAGACAAAAACAACAACAGCAATAGCAGAAAACAACAACAACAAAAACACAAAAACAAACAAAGACAAAAAACAAATAAAAAACAAATAAACAAACAAAGAAAAAGTAACAACAACAAAAGAAAAAGAAAGAAAAAAAACAATGGTTGCAGAATTTCCGGTGCAGGCTTACCATCTGGTTTAATATAATTTTAAGATAAATGTCTGAGTGTGTGATTATGGGTAAGCTGTGCGCTCAATGCGTGTATGTGTGTATACGCGTGTGTACGTGTATGTGTGTGTGCTACGGTTTTTCTTGGATGCTGTGCGTAGCTGGCTGTAGCTGATGTGGGGGGCCAGGACATCGCACCCCCCCCCCCCCCCCAGGAAACAGCCACAGGCCCAACCCATGGGGTCCACCAGTGGCGAGGCCGACACCCACCCACACCCCACACCCAGGCGGGGCAGCTACAGCCCACCACAACGACCAGGCCCACCGCCCCCGAACAGAGCTATCCCCCCCCAACCCTCGATCCCCATCCCCTCTACTCATCCCCTGTTCTCCCCCTCCCCCCAGAGCAGGAGGGCTTCAGGCTATAGGGCACCACCAGCCAGCCAGCCGGGACCCCCCACTCCCTGGAGAGGCCCAGCCCACCCGCCAGGGTGAGTCGAAGGCACGCACGCCCAGGACCGCCACCCCCAGACAAAACAATCATACTCTCATCTTCTTCCATACAGGGGCTGAGTATTCCATAGATGCTGATACAGTCCAGGGCACCTCAAACTTAGTGAAACCGCCAGCGAGCGATCCACCGCACAACAGCAGGGCCTGTGACCAACCCCAGCCCAACCATCACGCCGGGAAGAGGACCACCCCCCCCCCAAAGAGCCCCGGCCAGGCCCCCAGGCCTGCAATGGTGCAGTTAGCAAAGGAGGCAGCACTGGACCCACTCCCTGCCCCAGCTGCCCCCCCATCCCAACATGGTGCAGGGTGCGTGTTGTGCATGGGAATGTAGATGTGATGATGTGGATGACTAGAATGTAGTTAAAATTGGCGGAGGCACCCAGGGCATGGGAGCCCCGCCGGTTGCAGACGGCAGAGTTTCCCAGTACATCCTCATGCACTCCCCCAAGCCCTAAATGTCTACGATGTGATTAAAATTGGGGGGTCCAGCCCCTCAAGGCCTAGTGATACATAAGATGTGATGTGATGGGACAGAGAGGCAATGAGAGGAGCTGAGGAATGGGCCAGACCTGCAGGGGGCCAACTTCCAGACTGGCCCCGCTGACCACCCCGTCACCCCTGCAACCAGCCGACAGGGAGTCTAGCCTCCCTGGTTCAAGGGTCAGATTGGAGCACCAAGGGGCACTGTCCCGAGATCCGGGCAGAAGGCCCACCACGGTGCAGTGCGAGGGCAGGGAGGGCCCAGGCCCCCAGTGCACAGCAGAACCCCCAGCCAGCAGCCCTTGGTCAGGGCCCCCAGTTCGATCAGCATCAAGGAGGTCAGCCCCCATCCCTCAGACGTCCCCCAGCATCCTCCCTTTGTCCGGAGTGGCGGCAGTCCAGGACACCGCGCCAGGGCCCAGCCCCCACGAGAATGGGCCGAGGTTAGCAAACCCCTCCCAAATGTGGGTGTGACCCTCCTCCCATCGTCTCCCAGCCCCCACCGCAGGACCCCACCGGGGGACCGGCGCGAATCCTCGGCATCAGAGCCCAGGCCCCCCCCCCCTGCAGGGTCCCAATGTCACTGGTGAAAATTCTTTTACCAGCCATGACCTTGGACAACGACTTCTCAGGAGGAAACTTTTCATGGTGGCACAGTGAAGAAAACTAGACCTGAGCTGCCAGCTGAAATCTTGCAGGTGAAGGACAGAGCTCCACCTCTTTGACAGACACCACCACTGTTGGCTCATGTTGTCCAAAAAAAAGTGTGTCAGTTTTTGACACACACGCATCTAAACACACACACATACACATGCATGTTCTTACACACAGAGACTTTTCCTCTGTTTTTGTTTTTTACTGGTTTTAGAACCAGTAGTTGGTTTCTGTTGGTTTGATTTGCTTGACTGGTTGTTGTTTGTTTGAACTTGCAAATCCATATTTTGGGTTCTGGCTTGTTCTGCTTTTCATTTTGAGTTTGTATTAAAGTTCTGTTGCTGAAAAAAAGACTTTTTTTCCTTTTTGTTGAAGTAAATATATGAGGGTCTAAATTGACCCATAACACCATGGATGTTACAATAGTTAATAATATTGAAATGAAACAATAAATAAAACCAATCCATGTCAGAGATGTGTTCTAACACCCCTCAGTAATGGTCAGGAAACACAACAACCTTTTGTTTATTTCTGTGATTTTCTTGAGGTTCATTTGATCATTTTTGAACTGAAATCGAGGGTTTACTGACTAAAAAAAGGTCCAGGGGCCCACATCAAAATATTCAAATCAATATTTCCATGATAAGGAAGCCTAACAAGGAAACCAAGAGATGGGAAACAACTTGGATGATAGAAAATTGTTTTTAGTTTATTTGACAGCTGATTGAAGACGTGGGTCAAAACTGACCTGTGAACATCAGAGATGGGAACAGAAATCTAACACAAGAGGAAGGTTGAAGCTATGAAAAAGGAGTTTGATAAAAATCTTGAACTGACAGTAGAAATATCCTTTTGTATGTTTACCTTTGTAGACAGAAGTCACTTTAGCTTGGCAGTGAAAAGAATCTCTGCTAGCTTGACAAATAAGTGCACAAACTGGGTTCAAGCTGGACTTTGGACACTGGTATCTGCAACAACTCCCATCAACTCCTAATCTAGCATCTCTGCTGTGCTCAAACTATTTTACAGAACATTTGACAGACCTGTGGAGCAGTGAGGACAGACATGAGTTGATCCACATGATCCACTGAAGCACCATTTTACCCTGCCACTGAGGTCACCAACATGAGCTGGAGTTGGGAATCTTGAACTGAACCTGGTATCACAGCGACACCTACTGCTGCAAAATGGAACAGCAACATTGAACCCAAGTACAGGATTGGAGGGAGACTGATGGTCGCTGTTTGGGTTTTTGAAAAACAAGGAGGGCGTTGGTTCAAGCTGGATTCTCAGAGACTATTTCCCCAACCTCTACATTGGCATCTACACTGTCATCCAGTCATGTGACTGAAGTCATCCAGTCATGTGACTGAAGTCATCCATTCATGTCAGTGATGTCACTTGGCAGGACTGTCATTGCCTTCACATTCTAGAAAAGAATCCAGACTCCACATTTACTCCTATCTATTATTGTGTACCACCCTCCTTTATATTGAGAAGTTGAAGTGAGCAACTTTGATAAAAGTAACTGAAATCCTCCAAGGTTTCCTCCTTGTCTGCTGTAAACATGAACACATGCATGGATCCTGCTACCTCTCACATGTTAAGCTGGCACTTGACAGTGACAGCAGGAGAACAAAAAATCCCAGTGTGTCATCAACATTTCCTGGAAACTAAACGATAGAAGCTGTTGAATTTCTGTATCAGAACAAGGAGAAAGGAGCCCCAATGAAAGAGTGATGATTCTTTATTTTGATTTTGTTCTTCACTCCTACACAAGAGAGTGAAAGTGTCGGCTGGCTGGGAGCAACTGCCTGCTTCAGAATGGGACGAGCCTCAGGAGTTTCCAGTGAGAGCTGCAAAGCTTTCACTTTATCAATGGAATCACTGGGAAAAGAAACTCATCCTGTCAGATGAAGGCCAAATAGTTTTGCTTCACTGTGTTGAGGGAGGGTTTGTTCAAATGATTCTAGAAGAATAAATCAAAACATCATCAATTAACATGAAGAAGAAGTGAATGCAGAGTTTTATTGATGGTTTCAGGAATCAGCCTCTGAGTTCATGGTGCTCCAATCTTCAGACAACTGAAAGTGATGAAACCACCTGTGTTGAGTTGTCTTCCATCATGGAAAACTAAAAGGAAAAAGGTAGTGAGGCCGAGTGGTCTAAGGTGCTGGATTAAGGCTCCAGTCTCTGAGGAGGCGTGGGTTCAAATCCCACCACTGCCATCATAGGGTCACTGAAGAGGTGTGGCAGGTCTCACATGGCCTCTCCTCTGTCTTCCACCGATGTCTTCAAACCCTGGACCAGAAGAAGAATTGTCTTCTGAGTCCACAGACCTGACCATTGCTGCTCTGACTACCACATTACCTCCTGGTTATCAGCGTGAAGTCAATGGTGAGGTAGTCAGTTGTTCCTGGTGTTTTATTACAGAGGCTCCATTGTTGATTAAATAATTTTAATTCTTTACTTGAAGTTTCATGCTGTTTTGCTCAAAATGTTTGACAACTTCTTGCATGTTGGTGCCCCATCACACACAACAGGTGCACTTGTACTCTTTTCACCTCTGACCCACAAACATTCATAGTCTTCCAGTGAACGTCCAATTATCTTCTGAAATCAGTGATGAATCTTTACCTGCTGAGACTCATTATCTCTGACTGTGACTAGCATGTGCTAGCAGAATACAGCACTCCTTCTTCATTGTCTGTCTTTGTCTCTGACCAGCTCTCCTGCTCTCTTTCCTCCTACCAGTCAAAGCAGACATCTTCACCTACTGATCTTGGATCTGCTGCCCGTTCCTGCCTGGTAATAGAAGGAACCAGCACCTGGTTCTACAGGCTGAATTAACTCCAGGACGTTGGCCAGCCGTGTCAGTTGAAACCTTATTTGTCCAAATAGAGAAAAAATAAGTCTGATTGTTAATGAAAGATGTCATCATGGCTTTGAAACTGTGGTTGGGGACAAGCCAACATGAGCACATTCATGGAAGAATAGCAACAAAAACAGGAAGTGTTAGTTAGCAAGTACTCACCAGTCTTTCACTATCATACTTGATTCTAGTGGAACAAAATGGCTGCTGCTGACTGTGGTGCCTGGTGGTGGATCACTCTTCACCATCCTCACAGGCCTTGATGGAACCAAAAAGGCGACTTCCTGGAGAAGATCTTCCAGGGGGTCCAGGTTAACGCGGTGCCCCAGCTGGCACCAGGTGCTGACCCAGGTCCTGCATGTGAGATACTGTCAGTTCTGTTCTGCCCTGCTCACAACCACAGGCTGGTGTTGAGGCCTGCAGCAACCAGGGCCCCAGTCACCAAGTGTATAAAGGCTGGTCATTGTGGCAGTGGGAGGAGTCAAAATGAAGACAGACCAATGTGAGCAGGACGTGACTGCAAAAGTAAGAAGAACTTGACCATGTTTCCTACAGTACCCAGGAGGCTTGGTAGTTGTTGAAGGAAGCTCCAAAAGCAAAGAGCAGACAGCAGGATATAAAAAGAAAAGATCCAGACACTAAAACTACAAGTAGAAACAAGATGAAATACTAAAAGCTTTGGAAAGATACTCCAAGGTTGTATATACATTATTATATACACTACTATTCTCATTGACTCCTAAAGAGGGACAGGAAGAATTAGAATGTGGATCATGCAACCTAAACTAAAACTTCAGTCAGATCAAATTCAGGTTAAAGCAAGAGTCTCCAGATCAAAGTCAGAATTCCTGATGATGTCATCAGGGCTTTGACAGTACCTAGAATTCTGTCTTTGATCTCAGGAGGACATGAAAGAAACACAATTGAGGAAAGTAGAACAGAGCACATTCAGCTTCATTAGAAACTCTTGAACTGTTGAACAGTAGAATTTGTTTGAAACAGTTTACAACACTTAGTGACAGGATTGAAGAGGGAAGACTTTTCTACTTTAAATTTAATTCTAACTTCCAAGTCAAGTCAAGTCAATTTTATTCATAAATGCCAAATCACAACAGAAGTTATCTCATGACACTTTGCAAGTTTATCTCATGAGATCGGTACCCTGGAAGGTATCACCTTGATGCTTGATGTTCCTGCCTGTTTAAAGGTTTTGTCACCACTGTTGCAGGATGTGCTTGCTGATGGAGAATTGTTGGGTGTAGATTCATTGAAGGAGTTTGGTACTGGACCTGCTCTACCTGTAAAGTGTCATGAGATAACTTTTGTTGTGATTTGGCGCAAAATAAATAAAATTAACTTGACCAGTGTTATTTGTGGTCCTTTGTTAATTGCATGCCACATGAAATTATTATTGGTCAGTTTTCTAGTGACAGTCTCACAGTGGCAAGACAAGAACACTTCTACAATTCTACAATTTCATTTAGCAGACGCTTTTGTCCAAAGCGACATACAACACAAGCAAGAATTTAGACTTAATTAAGGAAAAGTCCATAGGAAGCACAAAAGTGCTTCAGTTGTGATTTGGTCACAGGTACTGCCATCTAGTGGCAGAAGAAGTGCCGAAAAGTGTAGAAAATGGATTGATGGGTGGAGTTTGCTGTGCTGAGAGGGATTTTCCTGTTTCTCTTGAGCACTTCTTCAATCTGAAAATACTGTAACGACCCTGCGTTAGGGTTCATGTTGTAACTGTTGTAAAGTTCTATATTCTGTGTTAATCAATTGAGTTGGCAAGGGGCGGGGGGCGTAAGCGTGTGAGAGAGACGAGTGCGTGTGTGCTGCGTGTGCGCTTGGGTGGGAGAGCAGAGAGAGAGAGGAGAGAGCGCTTGCTGAAAGATCGTGAATTGACATTGTTTTTGTTCTTTTTGGCGTGGTTGCGGCCGACAGTAACCATTACTGTTACCAAAAATAAATGGTCAACTGGTGAAAGCCTCCTTCATCATTTCGACACGCCCTGACGGACGCTACAATACTTTCCAATTGAACAGTTAGAAAAATTTAACTTTTTGCAAAATGGGAGATGCTGGTTCTTCACATTTGACCTGCAGCGACAGCAGGGCCGGTTCTAGGAATGCACATAAGAGGGGGCAGTCAGAAATGTGAAGGGGGCATGTTCTTTTTTCTTTCTTTTTTTTTTTACACATTTTTAACACTGTTAGTGTTTTCTTCACGGCAGTTGTTAGCTGTGTGTCCAGATCTCAACCTGGAGAAGTGGATTGCACTCTGTCAGGCCTCTACACTAAGACCTGTCCAGCTTGGGTGTCCCACCTGAAGACTAAAGCTTCTGCTGGTATAGCTCTTAGGGTCACTGAGGCACGCAAACCCCCTGACCACAATAAGGTGGCAATCCCTCAGGGGGGGAACTGAAAAATAAATGAAATAAATAAATGAAAAGTAAAATAAAATATCCTTCATCCAGATTTTAACAACCAATTTCAACAACATAACATTAATCTTAACTGGATGGCCAAATTCTCAAATACATTTCAAGCTAAAGGAAAGACTTGTCACTATCATCAATATTTACAAAACTGAAAGGAAGTCTTATGAAAAAAAAATCACCAAACATCAAGTTCTCAAACTAATTTATTTTTTTTATTGGCAACTTAATAACTAAAATCTCCTCCTTTCTCACAATTTTTTCCCCCACTCCACTCTACAAAAAAATAGTTAGGGAACTAATTTGTACAACATAACAGTTACAGAGCAGAACATATAACACATAACTTTTTTTCTTCTTTTTTATGTATTTTTTTATTAGCAACTTAATAACTAAAATCTCCTCCTTTCTCACTATTTTTTCCCCCACTCCACTCTACAAAAAAATAGTTAGGGAACTAATTTGTACAACATAACAGTTACAGAGCAGAACATATAACACATAACTTTTTTTTCTTCTTTTTTATGTATTTTTTTATTAGCAACTTAATAACTAAAATCTCCTCCTTTCTCACTATTTTTTCTCCCCACTCCACTCTACAACACCAGTCTCCTGTTTCCTTGTGCAAAAACTCTCACAAATTCATCCATATCCAAGTTACTGGTTATGGACTTCTCATGGGCTAAGATGACCAAATTTATCTTTCGCTTGTGTAACATGGTGCGACGATAAGGGGTTAGGACCCGTGACAATGTGGAGAAGGAATGCTCACACGATGCTGAAGACACACCAATTACCAGGGCTGTTACATACAATTTATGCAACTCAGGAAAAGCTTCCTTGTACTCCTGTAGGTGTTTACAGAGAGTGGATAGGTCTGTTTCATTTGGACATTTCTTGAGCAACATCTGTTTTGCCACAAGAATTTCATTTTTTAGATTATCTGCCACAGTGCCAGCCAGCGCAGACAGAGGATGCAACACGGTTGAATCTAGAAATGTGCTGGATTTGGGTGCAAGACTAGATATGGCTCTCAGCAGCTCAACGTTCTTCTGAGAAAATCTATTCTCCATTTCTAAAATGGCCCTGTCAAGGATGTTGAGCAGAGATCTTTTCAGAGACTGAGAGAGGGAAATGGTTGGATCGTCCGAGTCTGTATGGCCCACAGTTGAGAGCACAACACTTTGACCAAGACATTTGCTCATTGTCCTCCTTCTCTTTGGAGGCGGTGCATCATCCCCAGCAGCTGACTGAGATGACTCTCCCCAATCCTCATCTTCACGGAGGCTTTTTAAGGACTCCAGTGCTGCACCAACAACCTCAGAAGCACTGCACATATCCACAGACTGAGACTGTAGAATTGCATTTGCTGGTTTCAAGACACCAAGCACCCGCACTAGAAACTTTCCAGTCTCAAAGAAGTGATGCCTCTTAATTTGACACAGCAGGCCCAATGCCTCGGTCCACAGGTCAACAGCAGCACTATCATCCTCTGTCAACTCAGATAGGATACTGACAATATGGTCTTGATTGTCAACAATGCATCTTGTCACCTCATAGTGGCTTGTCCATCGGATTTCAAGCAGCCTTTTAAGGTTAGGTGCATTATATTTCTCAGACACATAGTGGTGCTGAAAAAACTTGTACAATGAACTAGAGAGGTCAAAAAATCTCTTTGCACATGGTTCACTCTGGATGGCATGCACAACCACTAAGTGCAGTTGATGGTTGTAGCAGTGGATGTCTGGGATATACCTAGCAAGCTTGTTTTGCAGCAGAGCTTGTACACCACCTCTTATCCCACTCATCACAGAAGCTCCATCATAACACTGGCTAAGTGTGTTGTCAGCACTGTAGCCAGCATCAGAAAGGTGTGTCAGTATTTCAGACGTGATGTACTCTGCATCAAGTTGATGCAAGTCAAGCAACCCAATAAGATGCTCCTCTGGCATGGAATTGCTGACAAATCTAATCATCACAGACAAATTTTCCACATTGCAAAGTTGCAATGTGCAACTGCATGCAATTGCAAAAATTTGAGGCAAAACCCTGCAGAATCAGCATTTTCATATTTTTTCCTGACCTCTGCAAGCACCATGTCTGCCAGTGTTTGGATCATTTCATTTTGGATATCCTTAGATGTGTATTTTGCATTCTTTGGGATACCCTTAGCAATGCTTGCTAGCTTCTCATCCTTCTCTCATGTATACTCCATGAGTTTCAGAAAAAGCCCTGAAGCAACATCATCACCACCTGCATCATGTCTCAAAGTTTCTGCAGTCCCACGGAGCCCCAACTCATTCACACAGAGAAACTTAATAGCACTGCCCACACTCTTGACATAATAATGATTTTTTTTCAAGTTGGGTTTTACCAACCAACAGAGAGTCAACAGTACCCCCTGTAGCCTCTCTGCTTTTGTGCTGAGTCCAGGTGGTGGAAGAGTGCACATGGTTGTGGCTGGACACATGCCTCTGTAGCCCCATGTCTCGTTCGAGTGCTGCTTTCCAATTGTTAAAACCAGTAAGGGTAAAAACAACATCCCTCTCATTAGCAGAGCTACCATATTTCCGACAGGGGAAACAGAAGCATGCGTCCCGCACAACAGAGTACTCCAGCCATGGTCGTGAGCGGTACCAGGCAGGATTGAATGACCTGAATGTCGCACCAAATGCACGCTTTGGGTAGCTACCCAGTATTGGCTGGGATGGTGCATTGACATTTAAGTCACTAGGTAGCTGAGCAAGGGGCTTTAAGGCAGCACATGTTGAGGGAGGAGGAACAGGAGAAGCAGTGCTTGCTGATGGTACAGGTGTATTTATGCTAGCTACTGCCTCTGATGCACTAGTACTAGCAGCAGCATCACTGCTACTGCTTTTAGTACATGCAAGAGGAGCAACACTTGTTTTAAATGCTCTGAAAAAAGGATGCATCTCGCAGCATTAACTCTCTCTTTGTGAGCAGCTGAAAGGTGGAGTGCAAAGTGAAGTTTTGAGAAAAACATCTTCTTTATTTATTTATTGAATTCTTTTTTTAAAATTATTTCCCTGAGCAGTTTGAAACAAAACTGTGCAGAGGGGCGGGGCTTCACGTAGGGGTCCGGCAGACACCGCTCATTTGTCCTCAGTCTGTTAGATGCAGTGTACAGATGTGCTTGTGACTTGAGAAATGCTCCCAGTGGGTAAAAAAACAGCAGACTATTCCCCATTTGACTGCACAAATGTATATATGAATGTTATATTAACTATTATTTGAGTTGTTGTCAATCATTAGTTATATCACGGGTCGCTACGACGAGTTTGGTGGAGTTTTTACTGCTTCTTCCAACTCCTACCCCGCTGACTTGACACTCTCTGGCTGCGTCTTGCCTCATTTGCATACTCACAGTGATTGGATGTTTACAGAGGGGCGCGGAGTCCTGACAGCAGGCTGTGTGAGGACACACACTGCACCGACATGAGAGAAGAGAGGGGGCTGATTGACGTGTGTTTCTATCAGCGGATTTTTCACTTCTAAAAGTTTGATTTGAGGGGGCAGGACATCTGTTTGAGGGGCGTTGCCCCCTCTTGCCCCTGCGTAGAGCCGGCCCCGAGCGAAAGTCTCACAATGGCAAGACAAGAACACTTCTACTTTTAATGTTGACAGTTTGTTCAACACTAAACTTCATCCAGTACCATGTTGTCAAACACTGGAACATCCACAGCACCTGAACAGGGACTTGAACCCTGGACCCTCAGATTAAAAGTCTGATGCTCTACCGTCTGAGCTACTCAGGTTCTTTCTACAGCATTTAGACAGGAAAAGAAACACCTGTGAAGGTCAAACTGATGCTTTCTTGACTTGTTAAATCCTCCATGTTTAAATCCACCATGCTTTTGATTGGCTCTGATTCTCTGTGGCAAAATCCAACAAGAGGCTCCAAAAATGTCTTGAATGTCATAAGAATGCACAGGACAAGATGGTAGTCTCCTTCATGTCTGCAGTTCCTCCACTGGAAAGTAAAGTCAATGCTGTTCCTCTGCTGAAACCTGGGATCGGACCAGGGACCTTCAGAGCTTCAGTCTAACGCTCTCCCAACTGAGCTGGACAATATAAATACTATTATTGCTGCTGTTGCTGTTGTTGGTTGTGTGTCTGTCTTCAATCCCCCTGTCCCTCTGTCTTTCTCTCTGCTTGTCTTTCACCCTCATCTTGTTCCCCATCTTTTTGTCATTCTCTCCCTCCTGCATTTGAAGCTGTCCTTTATTAGTCACAACTGTCTTGAGCTCAGGAGCCAAACTCACCAAAAACATATGCAAGTGGCTTTGGACAAAAGCGTCTGCTCAATGAAATTGTAGGATTGTAGAATTCTATAAATGTAGAATATAATTGTAGAAATGCTCTCTATCCATCCCCAACGTCTGTGCCAGGGTCTCTGGCCAGTGGTCAATGGCTCCTATCACCTGCCCAGGATGGATCAAGCTTGCTTGTCTTTGTAATTCTGCACTTATTAGAGACCTGGAAACAAAGGAATGCTGAAAAAGAGAAAATAGGACCTCACACAAATGGGCTTGTGACACAATTTTAAAGAATTGTGTAAATGTGAATCTTTTACAAATGTGTGTGTGAATGTGGTTGTTGTGGCCGAGTGGTGAAGGCGATGGACTAGAAATCCATTGGGGTCTCCCTGCTCAGGTTGGAGTCCTGCCAACAACGTTAAAGTGTTGATGTTCTGGAGGAGACAACATCTGATCTTTGTTAGATCCACGAGTCAAAGGTTTTCTTTAAAGTGCTGCAGCAGCTGAGGATGAGGGAGAGACAGAATTACAAACCATCTTAGTGAGGACATTTTGAAAAATGATGACATTTTGCCACAGTTATTATTGACTTGGAACACTGCAAAAATATCCCTTCTCCAAAAACCCTCCTCTTCTACTTTGTACCCAAGTTGTCTCCTCACCAGGCACCACAGTGTCCAGGATGTTCAGTCAAAAAGTCATTAGTGATTTTAAAAATGTCCATCAAACACAAAATAAGGCTTCAAATAGGTAAAATCACCATCTGTAGACTGGACCAATGTGCTGATGTGATCCTTTGATTAGTTTAGGATCAGTCAGAGATCAAAGACTGAAGCAGGAGATCAATGCTCAGAACCCAGAGATCAAAGACAGAATTCAGACATCAAACACATACCTGATGGAGGCTACACCCCCCCCCAGACAGTTTCCATTTAAGTTGTAAGTTTTATTTTTAAAGTCTAGTTTTTAAAGTTGAGTTTTAAAATCTCATGACACTTCACAAGTAGAGCAGGTCCAGCGCCTCACTCCTTCAATCAGATTCTTCTCCGCTTCGAGGACCCTGACCCCCCCCCCCCCCCCAGCACCAGAGTCACACTACCACCTGACGACACGCCCCTCAGTGTGACCGCAGCAGACGTGAGGAAGACCTTTCAGGGAATCAACCCTCGCAAAGCTGCACGCCCAGACAACATCCCAGGGTGAGTACTGAAGGACTGTGCACAACAGCTGTCTGAGGTGCTGGCAGACATCTTCAACACCTCACTGGCGCTGTCACCTGTCCCCACCTGCCTAAAGACTGCCACTATTGTCCCTGTCCCCAAGTGCTCCACAGTGACAGGCCCAAATGACTACTGACCCATTGCACTCACCCCAGTAGTCATGAAGTATTTGAGAGGCTGGTCAAGGCCCACATAGACGCCTCCATCGACATCTCTGTGGACCCCCCACCAGTACGCCTACAGGCAAAACTGCTCCACTGATGACGTCATTTCATCAGTGGTCCACGCAGCCCTCATCCATCTGGAGAGCAGGAACTCCTATGTCCACCTTCTCTTCGTGGACTTCTCCTCTGCCTTCAGATTTCAGGTTCTACCTCTGTAAAATTGAAAGTAAAGTAAATGAAGCACCTGTGAAGGTAAAACTGATGATGTCATGACTTGTTCAGTCCTCCAACATTAAAGTCCAACAAGCTTTTGATTGGCTCTGATTCTCTGTGGCAAAATCCAACAAGAGGAAAAGAAAATCTTGAGGTTGTCTCACTTTTTTTTTGAAAAGAAACTCTGCATAGGACAGTGATAGGATGCTTGTTTCCTTGGATGAAAAAGTCTGGTACTCTCATCTTCTTAAACATTTACTTGTTCAATCAGGACAAGAGAATCTGAGCTTGGATGTCATTTTGTAGTAAAAGGTGAATTAAACTTGTAAACATCAGCTGGTGTTCACTCTGATGATGTATCGATGGTCTGTATTCTGCCTTCTGTAGCACGATGCTGCTGGGAAGAAGCCTGATTATGTCAGAGTTGTGTTCAGTGGCTCCTGCTGGGTCCATTTCTGACAAATAGGCTCTAAAGAGTTCAGCTGTTTAAAAAGTCAGGGTCACACTCAGCAGACGAGGTGGCCGAGTGGTTAAGGCGATGGACTGCTAATCCATTGTGCTCTGCACGCATGGGTTCGAATCCCATCCTCGTCGCAAGTGACTCTAGTTTCTACTCCTAGATTATGGAATTACTGTGAGGCTTTTAACTGACACAGATACCAGTTGAGTCAACTTCCCTTTCACAACCTGACCAAAACAACTCTTACACCCAGAGCTCACATGTGTCAATCACCTCTGTAGAAGGTCCCGCCCCCACAGAGCCATAAATCCTCCCATCAGAGAAGAAAACTGAAGACACCTCTTGGATGTGAGCTGAAGCATCTTCAAGAAACCTGAAACAGTCCACTTGGTACGTCTACAATTTCTTTAAGCTTTTGTCCAAAGCCACGTGCATGTATCACATGTATATAATATATATGTGATACTCTTTCATCTACTCATGAACCAAAAATGCAGTCAAATACCAGTAAATTTGTGCAGAAAAAAATGTCATTTGTGCTCCTTCTTTTATTTATTTGTTTATTTAGTATTTTTTAATGTATTTTATTTCAATTCACATTTTGTCCATTAACTTCATAATCACTCTTCACAGTCCCCATCTCATCACATGACTAAAGTTTGGGTTCTGTATTGGTGGTAAAATATCCTTCCACGCCCCTCACTAGTTTGCACACAGAAAAGCATATTTTACTGGTTTCAAATCTCTTAGCGTGTTCTCTCTCTTAAACCAGCTGTGGCAGCTTTCATTGTGTGATTGATTTTAAAATATAAAGATAGAACAGAACCATTGGAATAAGATGTCAGGACATTTGAAGGAATATAAATCTCCTGTTGAAATGTTGCAGTGTGCAGCTGAGGCTCTCTGGCAGTGGCACAAGGAGCCACAATGGCAGAACCTGGACCCTCCTGGAGGAGAACCACAGGTGAGGGCCTTCTTGGCTCCAGATTGATGGAAATCAAGTGTCTGAGGCTGTTAGCAGCCATGAAGTTGATCTGGTTGGGCACTGGTATTTTTTCTTTCTGCAGCTCAGGAGTGATTCAGGAGAAGAGTTTCAGAACAGCCAAGGTTGGGGACTGGAATTTTCAAATTTCCCCTGGAACCAGACAACCTTGGGAGGTAAAACCTCCAATCATAGCCACTCAGATGCAGCAGCAGAAAGAAGCTGTCATCTACCCTGACAGTCAGAGCATCAAGTCAAGAAAACATCAACCATCTTGTAGTTCCAAACCTTCACCTGTCAGATTCAGCTACTTCTTATTGTGGGACTTTCAAGGAGTTTTCCTTCAAGTCCAAACATCATCGTCCAGCCTCCAACCAGAGGTCCATCAGTTATCATGGGAGCAACATGTGGAGTCTGGATTCTTTTCTAGAAAGTGACGGCAATGACAGTCCTGCCAAGTGACATCACTGACATGAATGGATGACTTCAGTCACATGACTGGATGACTTCAGTCACATGACTGGATGACTTGAATATTTTGTTGTGGGCCTCTGGACCTTTTTTAAATCAGTAGTTGACCACAGGTAGCTAAGCTAACTGTTAACTAATTAACTTTTAGTCCAGACAAAGAATGTGGGTTGACAGTTATTCATACAAAGTCTTTGGTTTCAGATGCAGCCTCAACTGAGACTCCTGGTTCAGAGGATGGGTTTGTTTGCTGTCAGGTTGCCACCTTTCAGAAATGAAAATCAGGGACGCCCACCACGGCTCCTGGGGGCCATGACCACCAGGGGCCTGACTCCCATGAGGTGGGTGCCCACAGCAGTGGTGTGTTTTATTTTGTAGGTGTTTTTAGTCAAGGGGTGATCAAGAAAGCAATTCCTCCTACTTAAAGCTTGAAATGCTTTATCACCAATAAACACATTCTTTATTGTTCAACACTGAACTGCACAATTAAGTTTTAAAATACAAACTCAATAAATGGAGAACTTTATGTGACTTAAGTTCATAACACATCAGCAGGTTTCCCTCCCTTCTTTTTCCAAGTCTCCTTCTTGTTCCTCCTTGCAGCTCTGGGGAACTCTTGGTCTCTCAAAGCCCTGTTGGAAAACTCTGAACAGGACTGCTCAAAGTTGAGAGTGATCACTCCTTTGAGCTCCATGGAGCTCCTGTTCCTGCAGTCACTCCATTTCTGCTTTTCATTTTGTGTTTGTATTAAAGTTCTATTGCTGAAAAAAGAGAACTTTTTGCCTTTTTGTTGAAGTAAATATATGAGGGTCGAAACTGACCCATAACACCATGGATGTTACAATAGTTAATAATATTAAAATGAAGAATAAATCAAACCAATCCATGTCAGAGATGTGTTCTAACACCCCTCAGTAATGGTCAGGAAACACAACAACCTTTTGTTTATTTCTATGATTTTCTTGAGGTTCATTTGATCATTTTTTAACTGAAATCGAGGGTTTACTGACTAAAAAAAGGTCCAGAGGCCTACAACAAAATATTCCCATCAATATTTCCATGGATAAGGAAGCCTAACAAGGTAACCAGGAGATGGGAAACAACTTGGATGATAGAAAATTGTTTTTAGTTTATTTTACAGCTGATTGAAGATGTGGGTCAAAACAGACCTGTTAACATCAGAGATGGGAACAGAAAGCTAACACAAGAGGAAGGTTGAAGCTATGAAAAAGGATTTTGATAAAAATCTTGAACTGACAGTAGAAATATCCTTTTGTATGTTTACCTTTGTTGACAGAAGTCACTTTAGCTTGGCAGTGAAAAGAATCTCTGCTAGCTTGACAAATAAGTGGCACAAACTAGGTTCAAGCTGGACTTTGGACACTGGTATCTGCAACAACTCCCATCAACTCCTAATCTAGCATCTCTGCTGTGGCTCAAACTATTTTACAGAACATTTGACAGACCTGTGGAGCAGTGAGGACAGACATGAGTTGATCCACATGATCCACTGAAGCATCATTTTCCCCTGCCACTGAGGTCACCAACATGAGCTGGAGTTGGGACTCTTGAACTGAACCTGGTATCACAGCGACACCTACTGCTGCAAAATGGAACAGCAACATTGAACCCAAGTACAGGATTGGAGGGAGACTGATGGTCGCTGTTTGGGTTTTTGAAGAACAAGGAGGGCGTTGGTTCAAGCTGGATTCTCAGAGACTATTTCCCCAACCTCTACATTGGAATCTACACTGTCATCCAGTCATGTGACTGAAGTCATCCAGTCATGTGACTGAAGTCATCCATTCATGTCAGTGATGTCACTTGGCAGGACTGTCATTGCCATCACATTCTAGAAAAGAATCCAGACTCCACATTTCCTCCTATCTATTATTGTGTCCCATCCTCCTGGTCCTTACTCTGAATTCTCAGAGTTTATATCCAGTTCAGTTCTCAAAACAGATTCAGTCATGAGTGTAGATTAATTTCCTTTTCTCCACTGATTATATGTCAAGGTTTGTGTGTGGGGGTGGAGCCTAGCCCAGCAGCCTTTGGACAAGAGGCGGGGTTCACCCTGGACGTGTCACCAGTTCATCACAGGGCCAACACATAGAGACAGACAACCATTCACACTCACAGCCACACCTACAGTCAATTTAGAGTATCAATGAGCCTCGTCTCCTCTTGATGTCTTTGGACTGTGGGAGGAAGCTGGAGTACCAGAGAGAACCCACACAGACACAGGGAGAACATGCAGACTCACACAGCTGGGGCTCGAATCTGGAACCTTCTTGCTGTGAGGCCACAGTGCTGACCACTGCACCATTGTGTCCCCTGAAAATGCCACCAGATCGTTTGGATTTTCTATAAAATCAAGTACACATGAACATGAAGAGGTTTTCACAGGGCTGGTGGTGCAATGGATAGCATGACTGACTACTGTCAGAAGATTCTAGGTTCAACTCCTGGCTCGCTCACTTAAAATTTTATACTCAGAAGCTTTCACACCTGAAGTGTGAACCACTGCTAAAAGTCACTGAAATCCTCCAAGGTTTCCTCCTTGTCTGCTGTAAACATGAACACATGCATGGATCCTGCTACCTCTCACATGTTAAGCTGGCACTTGACAGTGACAGCAGGAGAACAAGAAATCCCAGTGTGTCATCAACATTTCCTGGAAACTAAATGACAGAAGCCAGTGGCGGCTGGTGAAAAAAATTCTTGGTGGGGCTGGTGTGCCAAAAACATTTCTGTGCCTAGTCTAGTATAATCATTCAAAAAGAGCAGCCGGACAATTATTAAATGTTTTAAAATAGTATTCACTTTCCTTCTTAAAATCGACAGTTTCAAAGACAAAAAAAACCCCAACAATTTACAACTACAGTAAATTTTATGCGATCAAATATTATACAATGATGTTAACTTTACAGAAGGTGATTTGAGCTTAATCTATACAATACAAATCAACAATGTGTGTGTGTCTCTCTCTCTGTCTCTCTCTTTGTTCATCTGTGTCTGTCTCTGTCTCCTTCTCTGTGTCTCCGTCTTTGTGTCCTTTTCTCTGTGTGTCTCTATCTCTGTTTGTTTGTCTCTTAGTGTGTGTGTCTCTCTCTGTCTCTCTCTCTTTGTGTCCGTCTCTCTTTCTCTCTTCGTCTACCTGTCTCTGTCCCTATGTCTCTCTGTCTATTTGTTTCAGTCTTTCTGGGTGTGTGTTTGAATTCAGCAGTTATTTGTACAGGAACTTTGCTCGTCTCTCTTTCTGGGAGGCAAATTTCTCAATGACCCTGGTGTTGAAACCAGGAATGTTTCGTGTCAGTTTTTTCTCAGTGGAGAGCATAGCCAGAGCGTTGAGCCAATCTTGTGCCATGGTATTTGTAAGAAAAGTTTTTATCCTCTTCAAAGTGGAGAAGCACCTCTCAGATTCTGACGTTGTCATTGGTGTGGTGATGAGGATGTTGAGCAGACTTACAGTTTCAGTGAACGTGTCTTGAAGGTTATTTTCCATCAAAACCTGATAGAGAGCCAGTGCACCACTGCAACTCTGAAACTCTTCGTTCCCGTAGATCAGAGACAGCTCTGTTTGAAGTCTGGCCTTGTCCAATGAGGGATAGGCTTCCACTGTGGTTTTCAGTGCTGAATCTGGGAACTTTCGGCTGTGCTGTGGGAACAGGTCTCCTTGCAGGAGTGTGGCGCTGACAAGATGCTTGGTGAAACTAAATCTCTCCTTGGCATGGCTCACAATGGTGTCACATACCTATGCAATGATATAATTATACAAAATAGGAATTATTGCATCTTCACTTGTCTTAATACATTGACCTGATGAGCTAGCCTATATTATGTAATAAACATACTGTAATGATTCACATCATCATAAAACAATATACATTTAAGTCTGGACCACTGTATCATATGGCCAACATCTTATTTTGATTTTATTTAACAATGTGATTCAAATCACACTAAGAAGCAAGTTCTTACCTCCAGTGCCAAATGGTGCAGTGTGTCTTCTCCCAAGGTTCTGCGTCTCTTTGCGGGTGGCTCCTGAGCAGGTCCCCTGAACTCCTCATCCTCAGCCAGAGTAGGCACATCCTCCCTGACCCAACACATAAGTTTCATGAGTAAGTTCTAAAAACTGGTTAGGCATACATTAACAAAACCAAAGGTGGATATCATTACTGTCAATTATATTATACAGATAAATCAATGCTTTAAATAAGATGATATATAAGCATTTAAGTCTACATATACAGAGAAATTGAGGTTAGGCTACAAATTAATTAATTTAGCATACCTGATAGCCTGCATGTGGTCAATGAATGTCTGGGTGACTCCTGCCATGTAGACAGCATCAATGTTTCTCTTCTGCAGCTGGTTGTAAAGGATGTCCACATGTGGCATGATTTTGTGGAACAGGGCCAGTACAAAACAAAAAGTTTCATCTTCCAGCATTCTCACATAGCCACCAGCTTCTCTCTTTGTCTGGCTATCAAACCCTTCACTGTTCCGGATAGCCTGAAAGCAATTCATCAGATCCTTCTTGTGCTCATAAACTGTGTTAACACGACTGTTGAAGTTCCAACGTGTTGATGATGCACTTGGAAGTCGGTGCGCAAACTTCTCATCAAGCACTGCAGTTCTCTTGCTTGACTTAGAGAAAAAAGAAGCAAATCCCCCCATGTCAGAAAAAAAGTGACTGATCTGAGGGATGTGGGAGGTTGCTTGCTGCAGTATCAGGTTTAACTGATGGGCATAGCAGTGAACATAGTGAGCGTTTGGATAGATGTCTTGTACCTTTCGCTGCACTCCTCCTTTGGCACCCCTCATCACAGCTGCCCCATCACAGGCCTGGGCAATCAGCTTCTTTTCTTGTCCCTCAGAAAGGATGCTGTGCAGCCTCTCCAATAAGGCACTGGCTATTGCATCCGCACAGGTGTTGGGCAGTTTCAAAAATTCAAAGAACCGCTCTTGAATATTGTGGCGGTCGTCAATGTATCTCAGAACTAAGACTAACTGACACTGTGTTGAAACGTCAGTAGTTTCATCAGCCTGGATCGCTAAAAAGTCTGCCGATTTAACTTCATCCAGGATCTGTTCTCTCAAAACTGCCAGCATACAGTCCAGGAGCTCGTTCTGTACTGTCTTCGAGGTGCCTTTAAAAACGGTTGCATTTTCAAGGTGCTCCCTCAAGTACCGATCAATGGATGCCATCAAGTCAACTGGACCTCTGAATATTCCAGCGTTGTCAGAGGAATCACTTTCGTCATGTCCCCGCAGAGCCAGTTCAAAAGCACCACAGAATTTAACAGTTAATTATCTTAGATAAGATGTTACGGTTCTTATCTACGTCATCATTGTGCTTCCTTACAGCGATGCGGTGACTGTCATCGAGCTGCGTTGCTATGCTAATCTTCCCAAGAACCGCTAGCTTCACGCAGATTTCCATGTGAATTTTCGCTCTTTCGTGTTTCTTAATCCGCTCGGAGAGGTGCTTTAGGTCAGTGATTCCTGTCTGTGTCCATGCTGAATCACACCGGTCACTCCTGAAAGGGATGCAGGGGAAGCAAAAAAGTGCGTTGGCTGCTCCACAACCCGTCAGCCACGGCTTGCGCTGAAACCAGCTCCGGCAAAAAGTCCTGTTGTAGGATTTAGCCTTTTCCTTGGACTGCTGCTGGATGTTGATTTCAGGCTTGTCCGGTCCCAGCTCCTTAACGCGGATTTTTTCCGCCATGGTCCTCCTCGCAAAAGGGAAATTTAAAAGGGATCTCACCGAAATCGGTGGAAACTGCTGCTCTTGAACTTCGATCGTTGTTGTCGTCATTTTCTCTGTCACTCACTTCTCGCGGTATTTTTTTTCGTAGGGCATCGGAAATCTGGGAATCTCACTACGCAAAAAGAATATCGCGGGCTCCTCAGCTAGCTTTCGCAATCCAAACCTTCACGCACTTTACGTTGGCGTAGGGGCGACTTTTCCAGCGCCCCTACGCCGTTAAATTTGGCGATGTTGATTGGCCAATTATTCATTATTTTTCCCTAGCAACCATACAGGATTGGCTAATTAATTGCAGGTCTGGGGCGCTTTGACAAGCACCCCTAAAGACAAATTATACAGTCTATCAGAGTAAATTCACTATTAATTGAATGAGTCAGTTGGCGTAAATGTTGTTTAAATGACCCATATTGCATGTAGACACACACAATTAAGTAAGGCTGACATTGACGCTAAAAATTGTAAACATATGCACATATATATGTATCAATACATGTAGAGATTTTCCTCTCCACATCTGGTGGGGCGGCGCCCCAGCGCCCCCTATGAGCCATAGGGGGCGGATAATAAAAAACTTTCTCATTCAAGTTGAAACCTGCAAGAGGCAGCAGACAAGGTCAAATTAATTTGACACATCAAACTAAACAACAATAGGGGGCATACTGCCCTCTACTGACTAAAGCTGATAATACTACCATGAACTATCAGGAAAGAAAAGCACAAATTAAACAAAATAATACAGGACATTCACCCCCCCCCCCAAAAAAAAGAAAAAATATATTAAAATAAATGTCCTCAAATAGTGAAGTTTCATCAAACCTTGTGTCTGTATGTTGTGATAGTATTTTATACACAAAATGAGAGTAAACTCACCTCCATGTTTGATGCAGTACAGAAAAAGAACATAGTTCCCTTTATTCTCCTGCCATTAAAGTTCATAAACTAGCAAGAATGTTAGGTAGCATTAGCATTAACTTCAGCTAAAGTCTACCAGCTTCAGGTACCTTTAACAATCGCCTTACTCGCTACTTAAGGCTTTATCGTCCATGGTTGTCTTCCGCTTATTCCTTACTATTAAGGGTCGCGGGGGGGCTGGAGACTATCCCAGCATCAACGGGCGAGAGGCGGGGTTCACCCTGGACAGTTCGACAGTCCATCGCAGGGCCAACATACAGCAAGTGCTTGCAGTGTACAAGTCCCACCGCTTTCATAAAATTCATCACTGGATTCAGGACGACCCCTGCTGCTCGGCCCCGGTGGGCGGGAGGAGGCTCAGGCCCAAACAACGCTGACTGCAGCTTTAATTTAATCCTAGGTTTATGTAATACTCCGATAAATCAGTGGTATTTATTTCATGATTTTCATAGGAATAAGTTAAGAATAAAATGCCAGTTCATGGTTAAGCTAAAATTTACATAAATTAGTATTTGTTATGAAGAAGATATTAAAATATATAAAATTTGTTTAAAATTAGTAACTTTCAAAAAAAACATAATTTCATGGGGTGTGAATGTCTTTCAAAAATGTTAAAGTAATTCTATTACGTTAGGTTACGTGCGTGAGTTCATGACCTTTAGTGTTTACACTTCCGGGAGAAACGCGCGCGAGGAAGAAGGAGCATCGTGTGAATGGCGTAACGGAGTTTGGAGACTGTGTGTCGTCGGAGAGGAGTTTTTATCGGTAACGGACTGTGAACTGTAATTGACCGACGTGATCGGAGTGCGTGAGTCGGATTCTCCGCCACCGATTGTGTTTTGTTGAGCACCAGGCAAGTCCAGTTACAGAAGCTAGCGGGAGCTAGGCTAACGCTGTCCACGCTGAAGGGAGACGCCGCTGCAAGGACGGGACAGGAGCTTCGGATAGTCGCCTCGGGAGAGTCGTTAACGGCGGACGCGTCACTGCTGCCGACGGAGTCGGAGGACAGGTCGTGGTTGCCGACGGAGCCGGAGGATGTGCCGCTGCTGCCGAGTCACGGAGGTCTGTTGCTGCGGGCTGCTGCGAGCGGGACGGTTGCTGCCACAACGAGCGAGGGATTCATCGGCTGCGGTCCGGTATTGTTGACTTCACCGACACACGGGGGGGATCTGGTAAAGGTTTCCATCATGAGCTCCAACTAAAGCGGGCCAACGAAAGTAAACAAGAGTGCACTCGAAATCAAATTAGACAGTTGAAAAAAAGACAAACAATATACCCCGGGGTTCTTTATTATTTTCTATAGTCTTGTTTATTCAAGGTTTGAATGTGTTTTTCTGCAAGCTTTTAATACATTTTCTAAACTGAAATCTTGTGTTGTTTCATTGAATTTGTGTGTTGTTACTGAAGCTTTACAGCAGAGTTAAAAGGTCAAGTGTTCTCCCCATAGCCTCCAGTTGAATATTTAAGAGTGAGAATCATACATTGCCATAGATTGATATTAATTATTCCAGATGGGACTTTTACCATACAAGATATTTGAAATGAGTTAAAGTGTTCCCTGTAAGCCTAAGGTGGGTTTTAATATTGGAGCCGGTGGTAAAAGGGTTACATTTAGAAATCTAAACCCCTGCTACCATGAGCACACATGGAAATAAAGACTCAACTGACCGCTCGGTCTACTTCAGCTAGCACACTGAACAATACTGTTGTTTACTTGCTAGCTGATAAGTGAGCAGCTGATGTTTGCAATAACATTGAAATAAACTAAAAATAGAGTCAATAACTCAAATCCTATCACCACCAAAGGAGCCACGTCTTTAACACTTCAATCTCATAGCGACTCCTCAGGATTTCTTCTTCTCTCCATTGCATTTTGTAGGAGGCTCCTGCCGGTCCACACTGCCTTCCCCCTAACAGATTCAGCTACTGAGACTAAAGTTCGTTAGTGAGCTCAATGCATAAAAGTGACTTAATATTTGTTGAAAACTAAACAGGCGTGAAGCTGTAACCTCACATGAACACTTGAAGTCTAGATTTCAGCTGCATGTGAAGAAATCAGCATAAAATCCTTGTGTTGGTGTTTAAACCTGGACTACCAGAACCAGGCTCAGAGGTGTTTGTCTGTTAGCTGTGAAGCAAACTGAAACATGAAGGCTTTGAGGGTTTGTTCTCAACACAAAGAAAGATTCAATGCTCAAACTGCCAACTCTGTAAAAGAAAAAAAAAAACATTTTTACAAGTCTCAGTTTATTTCTTCATGAAGATCTTAATGAGGCAATCAGCACCAGAGCACTAAAGTTAAAATTAGTAACACCGTCACTAACGATGGATTTATTTGACCCAATGTAGTTTTCCTGATCAAATATAGTTTTCATCAAAATATAGTATTTGTTTTATAATTAATTATTTCCCAATATGCAACGTCACATAAATGAAAAAATGGAGGACCCTATAAAATGACCTGACGTCAGTGTTCAAGGGTGAAGTCATTTTTGGAATGAAGAAGAGTTCATCCAGCTTTTTTTGCCTCGTGTCTCTGAACCAGCTCATTTGTTGTGTCCACGCAGAGAGAGAGAGAGGATAAATGTGATAGTGTAGAAGTCCTTTTGTTCTTCAACTGGTCCAACTTGATGGTGAGTCTCCTTTTATCAAGGATTACTGAATGCTTGTGCTATTTATGGCATTGTAAACACTTTATAAACCCTTCATTCAGAGCTGTAAAGAACCTTTAACCTCATATCCCAGACATCAAAGTGGGCCACTAACCGGTGAGATGAAGCTATGCTATGCTGCTACATTCTGAAGAGGTAAAGTAGCAGGTTCTGAGAGTGATGGCTAACCTGGATGTGTTCATCTCCTACTTTAATATCAGCGTCCCAACTTGGAGCTCTGACCACCTCCAGCTTTTTGTTCCTGTTTCTGCTTCAGTCAACAGGGAACTCAAACCTGCAATAGAATCATCAACAACAATGGAATAGAAAACAGAGGAAGACAAAATATCATAAACTTACAAAGCTGAGAAATGTTCATGAAGAATAAATGCACACATTATGATTGAGTCCAGAAACTAAAACTCCACACGAAATGTATTTTGACATGTAGGGATAATGAACTTGAATGTGTTGAAATAGCAGATGAATGAATCCACTATCACAAGATGGCGTCACAGATCCTGATGCTCTGAGCAGGAAACACCAAGCAAAACATGACTAAAAAGCTCCTGTCTTTCCCTCCATGAAAAACTGTGGCACTGATGAGAAGAAGGATCCCAGCGTCCTCTGAGGATCCATCGCCGCACCATTCGGTAGAAGGATGATAGGGTCGGCACCAGGAGAAACCCTTGTGTCTCCGATGCAGGGAAGATGGAGCACTGAAGAGGACATTTGGTGGAGCCTGAGACAGCAAACATCATGCCGCCCTTCATCAGAAGAACCACAGCACCAGAAGAAAGAATCCTGGCAGTGACAACAGGGAGGATCAGGGTGTCCTCCTCACCACCACCTTTAAACCTTCAAATGAACTTTCAAAAGCTTCAGAGTGGAGAATGATTTTTTTTAACCTTTTTTTTTTGTTTTTCCTTTAATTGTCATTTGTGCGATTGTCTGGTTCATTAGAAATAAACACTGTCTGCTGGGTTTAAGTTGACTGTGATTCTCTTTTTGCATGCAAGTTGAAAGTTATGCCAATAAAAACCACAAGTATTTGAAGACCAAAGGAAGAACCCCCAAGGTCAGGACCCTGAGATCAAAGTGATCGCTCTGATCTCAGAGGTTTGGGATATTTCACATCCCATGGCCCTTCAAATACGAGCCCTGTGTCACTGTCTACAAGTTTTAAACCGTATTTGTTTGTGAAAATTAAAACCAGACCACCACTGTGGTCCTGTTTACACGGTAAGTAAAGCCCAGATGCCATGGTGGACCTGATAGCACCCTGGACTTTGAATCCAGTGACCTGAGTCCAAGTCTCAGTTCCAGCAGGTTTCCTGCAGCCTTCAGAAGAGCTGCTATGTTTCTCTGTAGATAAATAAGTGATGCTCTCAGCAGGTTGAGGGCACCACCAACAAGGGAGGTTATGAACCTCTGACTTCCTTCTTGTCAAACAGAAAACTCATAAGTCATTTGAGTAAAGTACATCATATTCCTGACATCAAAGTAGTTAGTGAAGTGTAGGAAGAAGGTAGGAGATCTCCAACGGGATCCTTCTTTCCTCTGTCCTCCTTGGATCTCAGGGATCATCACAGTCAAGTAAGTAAGCAGTAATTAGCTGATAAATTAAGGAAGGCCTGGCCAGTCTTTGCTCACAGGTCATACGATGTCGTTAGAAAGTCCTGAATTAATCTGGAGTTCCATGATTTCCTTGTGGTTCATGTTCCTTTTGGCAATGTAGTCTGGAACAAGAGCAAGATGAACCTCCAAATAGCAACAGTTTGGATTGCAGGTGATGTCAAGTTGTATTTTGAGGAAACTCCTCCTTGTGTTTGGCTCCATGGTGTAATGGTGAGCACTCAGGACTCTGAATCAGTGGTCAGAGTTCAAGTCTCAGTGGGACCTTCCTGCCTGGAATGTGTCCCATGGAACAAACTGAGGAAGAGATATTATGTGGTTCTAATGTTCTGGTTCATTTCTTTTCCTTTAGAAAAATGAAATTCATTTCTTACTGCCATGAACACAGACTGTGTGTTTAATGTTCACAATAAATGCAACAACTCAGGAGCCAGTAGCTCCTGTGGAAAAAATTCTACTTTGTCAATGAATTAATTCATTTGATATTGAAGTCTGCGACTTTAAGTTTCTGTCAGGATGGCCGAGCTGTCTAAGGCGCTGCGTTCAGGTCGCAGTCTCTCCTGGAGGCGTGGGTTCAAATCCCACTTCTGACAAAGGATGTTTTCTCCACATTCCTATGCATCCACAATGGAAACTTCCAAACCAAGTTGAAGCTGCTCTCCACTGATGGGAGTGAGTGGTCGTCTGCCAAAGTGGGTTGAACTGGCAGCAGAGGAGGCAAACGAGTTTCCCTGTGACGTTCCAACATCAGCCTGGTTTCCTCCAACATGGAGCAGCCACCAAAATCTAACTACAAATGTTGGATCAAAGTCTACTGAAGAAATGCATTTTCTTTCAATTCACATTTTGTCCATTAACTTCATAATCAGAGTCGCCATCTCATCACATGACTAAAGTTTGGGTTCTGTATTGGTGGTAAAATATCCTTCCATGCCCCTCACTAGTTTGCACACAAAAAAGCATATTTTACTGGTTTCAAATCTCTTAGCGTGTTCTCTCTCTTAAACCAGCTGTGGCAGCTTTCATTGTGTGATTTATTTTGAAATATAAATATGGAACAGAACCATTGGAATAAGATGTCAGGACATTTGAAGGAATGTAAATCTCCTGTTGAAATGTTGCAGTGTGCAGCTGAGGCTCTCTGGCAGTGGCACAAGGAGCCACAATGGCAGAACCTGGACCCTCCTGGAGGAGAACCACAGGTGAGGGCCTTCTTGGCTCCAGATTGATGGAAATCAAGTGTCTGAGGCTGTTAGCAGCCATGAAGTTGATCTGGTTGGGCACTGGTATTTTTTCTTGCTGCAGCTCAGGAGTGATTCAGGAGAAAAGTTTCAGAACAGCCAAGATTGGGGACTGGAATTTTAAAATTTCCCCTGGAACCAGACAACCTTGGAAGGTAAAACCTCACATCATAGCCACTCAGATACAGCAGCAGAAAGAAGCTGTCATCTACCCTGACAGTCAGAGCATCAAGTCAAGAAAACATCAACCATCTTGTAGTTCCAAACCTTCACCTGTCAGATTCAGCTACTTCTTATTGTGGGACTTTAAATTTGAACACAATGGAATTTGGACAAGTTTTCCTTCAAGTCCAAACATCATCGTCCAGCCTCCAACCAGAGGTCCATCAGTTATCATGGGAGCCACATGTGGAGTCTGGATTCTTTTCTAGAATGTGACGGCAATGACAGTCCTGCCAAGTGACATCACTGACATGAATGGATGACTTCAGTCACATGACTGGATGACTTCAGTCACATGACTGGATGACTTCAGTCACATGACTGGATGACAGTGTAGATGCCAATGTAGAGGTTGGGGAAACAGTCTCTGAGAATCCAGCTTGAACCAACGCCCTCCTTGTTCTTCAAAAACCCAAACAGCGACCATCAGTCTCCCTCCAATCCTGTACTTGGGTTCAATGTTGCTGTTCCATTTAGCAGCAGTAGGTGTCGCTGTGATACCAGGTTCAGTTCAAGAGTCCCAACTCCAGCTCATGTTGGTGACCTCAGTGGCAGGGTAAAATGGCGCTTCAGTGGATCATGTGGATCAACTCATGTCTGTCCTCACTGCTCCACAGGTCTGTCAAATGTTCTGTAAAATAGTTTGAGCACAGCAGAGATGCTAGATTAGGAGTTGATGGGAGTTGTTGCAGATACCAGTGTCCAAAGTCCAGCTTGAACCCAGTTTGTGCAGTTATTGGTCAAGCTAGCAGAGATTCTTTTTGACAAGAATTTTTACTTTCGTCTTAGTTATCGTCAGTCATCAAAGACTGGATTCAGTTAAATTCCCATCTTAGCCTTTTAGTTTAGAAAAGTTTTAGTTTAAATTTAGTCTTTTGTCCTCATTTTAGTCTGAAGCAATGTTTTATTTTCCTGAGATGTTGCAAAGGGATATGTGATGTTCTATAAAACTCCATACAAAGCAAACATGAAACTGTCATTTAAACTGAGATTGAAGCACATTGCTCTTGTCAATAAGGATCATGATCATAATAATGAAACGTCAGAAGCCTGTTAGAAAAAGTGCAAGTTCTTGTTTATTTTCTGTATTTGACTGACAAGCCACAAGAGTAAAGCTCCAGCTGCGGGATGGCGGGCCTTCAGGTGTCTTTTCAAACTGGTCGTGTTTTTTCCACTAATCTAAGATCCACAACGCTCCCCATCCTTGTCAGGAACAACACACTCCGTCTTCTGTTCAGCAGGATGATAACAGAAATGCGTCCATAAATCCGCTCGTCTTTTTCTTCCAACTTTCCACGCTGCCGCCACAGGTGAAGGTCTGCTGCTCGTCTACACAGCGTCTCTGCAACGTGCACTGACACACCGCGGAGGGCGGGGCGGGTGTGGGGTCGGGGCCGCCAATCAAAAAGTCGGACTGAGAGGTCAAATTAGTTTTGAGATGATTAATTGGTTAAAAAGAAAAGAAATCAAGGCATTAAGGATGGTTGTAACCCTGAGAGTCCGACCGGCCGCCGTCATCCTTTTCATCACGTTTTTACTCGTCAGCTTATAGTGAACAGCGATTTTGTTTTAATTTTCGTTGTCAGTACTTATTAGTATAGTATAGTATTTAAGTTAAATAAAGTGTAGTCAATGAAAAATTTTCCTTTCAAAATTAACACTGCTGCCAAGCTAAAGTGACTTCTGTCAACAAAGGTAAACACACAAAAGGATATTTCTACTGTCAGTTCAAGATTTTTATCAAACTCCTTTTTCATAGCTTCAACCTTCCTCTTGTGTTAGCTTTCTGTTCCCATCTCTTATGTGAACAGGTCAGTTTTGACCCACGTCTTCAATCAGCTGGAAAATAAACTAAAAACAATTTTCTATCATCCAAATTGTTTCCATCTCTTGGTTTCCTTGTTAGGCTTCCTTATCCATGGAAATATTGATTGGAATATTTTGTTGTGGGCCTCTGGACCTTTTTTTAGTCAGTAAACCCTCGATTTCAGTTAAAAAATGATCAAATGAACCTCAAGAAAATCATAGAAATAAACAAAAGGTTGTTGTGTTTCCTGACCATTACTGAGGGGTGTTAGAACACATCTCTGACATGGATTGGTTTTATTTATTATTCATTTTAATATTATTAACTATTGTAACATCCATGGTGTTATGGGTCAGTTTCGACCCTCATATATTTACTTTAAGAAAAAGGAAAAAAGTATCTTTTTCAGCAACAGAACTTTAATACAAACACAAAATGAAAAGCAGAACAAGCCAGAACCCAAAATATGGATTTGCAAGGTCGAACAAACAACAACCAGTCAAGCAAACCAAACCAACAGAAACCAACTACTGGTTCAAAACCAGTAAAAAACAAAAACAGAGGAAAAGTCTCTGTGTGTAAGAACATGCATGTGTATGTGTGTGTGTGTTTAGATGTGTGTGTGTCAAAAACTGACACACTTTATTTTTTTGACAACATGAGCCAACAGTGGTGGTGTCTATCAAAGAGGTGGAGCTCTGTCCTTCACCTGCAAGATTTCAGCAGGCAGCTCAGGTCCAGTTTTCTTCACTGTGCCACCATGATAAGTTTCCTCCTGAGAAGCTCTTGTCCAAGGTCATAGCTGGTAAAAGAATTGTCACAGTGATACTGGGACCCTGCAGTCCAGTCGTCATATCCAGGACCACACTGGACATGGCCGTCTTTGTTTGTTTTGTTGTTGTGCAGGTCGATGGGAAAACGAGGCCAAATGAGGATCCCCTGAAGCTCCCATGACTGGGAGAGGAGCTGCTGTCAGTGGGTTGCTGACAGTGCACTTCTGACTTCAGGTTTGGCTCTAATTGTTGCTTTATCGTCTTATTTTGATCACTGGGTCCAGACAGACCCTCACTATTTTATCATTCAGTGAAAAACATTTGTTTGTTTTATTTTGTTGAACTAGAGGTTCCTGCCAAAGTCAGAAAGCCTTGATGCAATAAACAAATTGATGTGCTTCTTTGATGCATTTAAAACCTCCAAACAGGTCACACAGGAGGAAGGTTAAATCATGTGACCATCATTATAACAGCTGTTGACCTTGTTTGAACTATTTGATGGTGCTAAATATTGCCAGCTTGCTAACGTTAACTAGCTAACGTTAGCTAGCTAGCTAATATTATTTTCTAACTTCAGGCCTAAATTTGGGATTGATTGTGAAAATTGTTCACCTCACCTTTGTCAGCACCAGGTTTAGTCTTGATGATGTCATTGTAACTGCCTTTCTGATTCTAAAATATAATGCATCCAAGAATAAAAATGTAAAACTGCCCCTCCATGGAAATATCATATTTAATATATTGCAATATTCTTTTCCAGTATACTTCACTATATTTTTGTTTTATCAGAGAGACTTTAATGTCTGTCTTTGGTTTCTAAACTCTGACTCTCCTGTTATTGGTGCTGACTGAATTCTACCACCTGACAGACTGGGAAGGCTCATATTTGTGATGGATCCATAAATATAGGAAGGTCTTGTTTCAATGAATTGGTGTGAAATAACTTGTTATTTTGTTCGTGGTTGTCATGGTGACTCGTGGTGTCGGGGCTCCACTGATGTTGGCATTTTGTCGTGGTTGTGCACGTGTGCAACTCAAGGTGAACGTACTCACAGTTGATTGAAGCAACTCAGATCAGCTGTTCTGGAACCAGATACTCAGAGTTTCCCATCTCAGAGTGTCAACTCAGGAGTGATTGAGGAGAAGAGTTTCAGAACAGCCACAGTTGGGGGACTTCCATCCAGCCATCCATTTTCTATCCCTGTAAGGGAGTTCAGGGATCTGGAGCTGCTTCGTTCAGGTGGATCCAGAACACAAGATGGGTGTCAGTCAGGACACCAGAAGGAGACCAGCATCTGGAAGGTGAAGTGCTTTAATCTGACACCGTTGTGTCAACAGTTCTGAAATAAGAACAAAAATAAACAGTATTATTTCCACCTCATACTCCTGCATATATTCAAGTGAACAGGGAACACCAATTCATGCACAACTTCTCCTGTGTGTTCATCCACAGTCACTGAACAACAACCAAACCAAACAAAAGGGGGTTTGCTAGCGTGGCGTGCTGAGGTAGAAAGGAGCTGTACAAATTGAGTCCTTTTACCATTTCTTTCCTGGGTGCTTCTGGGTGCTGTCGTCACTTCCTGTGACCGTGGGAGGAAAGGGGTCCCCCTTCAGAATAAGTTTAATATCATTATGTTACTTCCTCTTCAACATGCCTTTAGCAGACCAACTCCCTGAATAGCACAGTGAGGTGGTGTGGCCGAGCGGTTTAAGGTGCTGGATGAAGACTCCAGTCTCTGAGGAGACACAACTTCTTGCATGTTGGTGCCCCATCACACACAACAGGTGCACTTGTACTCTTTTCACCTCTGACCCACAAACATTCCACCAGTGAACGTCCAGAAATTGAAGCATAAACAGTTCAGCAACAATGAATTCTTCAAATCCTCCTCTGAAATAAGAGATGAATCTTTACCTGCTGAGGCCTGCTTCAGAGAAAATTGTGAAACCTTCAACACTCACATTCCTGTTCTTGTCACAATCCTGCTCTCCTCAATCAAGGCCTGTTCAATGAATGGTAGAGCAGAGTGGAGCAGAGGAAGCATGCTGGGCCCAGAACCCAGAGGTTGATGGAACAAAACCATTCTCTGCTGAAAGAAAGGAGCAAAATAAACCTGATTGTTTTGAAATGTGAGTCTGTTAAAAAGAGGTAGAAATGGTGATGTAGTCAGTTGTCCCTTTTGTTTTATTACAGAGACCTCATTGTTAATTAAATAATTTTAATTCTTTACTTGAAGTTTCATGCTGTTTCGACTGAAAAAGGCGAGTTCCTGGAGAAGATCTTCCAGGGCGTCCAGGTTAAAGCGGTGCCCCAGCTGGCACCAGGTGCTGACCCAGGTCCTGCATGTGAGATACTGTCAGTTCTGTTCTGCCCTGCTCACAACCACAGGCTGGTGTTGAGGCCTGCAGCAACCAGGGCCCCAGTCACCAAGTGTATAAAGGCTGGTCATTGTGGCAGTGGGAGGAGTCAAAATGAAGACAGACCAATGTGAGCAGGACGTGACTGCAAAAGTAAGAAGAACTTGACCATGTTTCCTACAGTACCCAGGAGGCTTGGTAGTTGTTGAAGGAAGCTCCAAAAGCAAAGAGCAGACAGCAGGATATAAAAAGAAAAGATCCAGACAATAAAACTACAAGTAGAAACAAGAAGAAATACTAAAAGCTTTGGAAAGATACTACAAGGTTGTATATACTCCTAAAGAGGGAAAGGAAGAATTAGAATGTGGATCAGATCAGCTGATTTTAATGTTAAGTCCATCCCTCCATCCTCTTTCTATTCTTATCCTTTAAGGGTCACGAGGGGGGGGGGGGTCCCAGGTGACATTGGGCAAGAGGCAGGGTTCACCCTGGACAGGTCACCAGTCCATCAGGAGAAATGAGGTGGTCGGTATCATGCAACCTAAACTAAAACATTAGTCAGATCAAATTCAGGTTAAAGCAAGAGTCTCCAGATCAAAGTCAGAATTCCTGATGATGTCATCAGGGCTTTGACAGTACCTAGAATTCTGTCTTTGATCTCAGGTGGACATGAAAGAAACACAATTGAGGAAAGTATAAGAGAGCACATTCAGCTTCATTAGAAACACTTGAACTGTTGAACAGTAGAATTTGTTTGAAACAGTTTATAACACTTAGTGACAGGATTGAAGAGGGAAGACTTTTCTACTTTAAATTTAATTCTAACTTCCAAGTCAAGTCAAGTCAATTTTATTTATAAAGTGCCAAATCACAACAGAAGTTATCTCATGACACTTTACAAGTTTATCTCATGAGATCGGTACCCTGGAAGGTATCACCTTGATGCTTGATGTTCCTGCCTGTTAAAAGGTTTTGTCACCACTGTTGCAGGATGTGCTTGCTGATGGAGAATTGTTGGGTGTAGATTCATTGAAGGAGTTTGGTACTGGACCTGCTCTACCTGTAAAGAGTCATGAGATAACTTTTGTTGTGATTTGGCACAATATAAATAAAATTAACTTGACCAGTGTTATTTGTGGTCTTTTGTTAATTTCATGCCACATGAAATTCTTATTGGTCACTTTTCTTGCGACAGTCTCACAGTGGCAAGACAAGAACACTTCTACTTTTAATGATGACAGTTTGTTCAACACTAAACTTCATCCAGTACCATGTTGTCAAACACTGGAACATCCACAGCACCTGAACAGGGACTTGAACCCTGGACCCTCAGATTAAAAGTCTGATGCTCTACCGTCTGAGCTACTCAGGCTCTTTCTACAGTATTTAGACAGGAAAAGAAACACCTGTGAAGGTCAAACTGCTGCTTTCTTGACTTGTTCAATCCTCCATGTTAAAGTCCACCATGCTTTTGATTGGCTCTGATTCTCTGTGGCAAAATCCAACAAGAGGCTCCAAAAATGTCTTGAATGTCATAAGAATGCACAGGACAAGATGGTAGTTTCCTTCACGTCTGCAGTTCCTCCACTGGAAAGTAAAGTCAATGCTGTTCCTCTGCTGAAACCTGGGATCGGACCAGGGACCTTTAGATCTTCAGTCTAACGCTCTCCCAACTGAGCTATTTCAGCTCTGAGTGAGGGCCCTGCTTCTCTCATTTTATAATCTCTTCCACTCTCACTAGAACTTAGAGAGGATTTGAGCTTCTGAAGTCAAGACACATTGAACAGTTCTACAGGACCATTTTTGATGAATGTCTGAATCACACAAGCCTTTTTTGTTTGTCTTCTTCCCAGTTGCCTCAACATTGTGAGAGCCAATAATTCCACATCTGTACCAGACACACCTCTTGTTGGTGGTTTTTTTTGGATCTTTCTATTCTAACAGTGTCTTTTATCTTAAATATGCCACTTTCACATGAAAACATCAATAACAGGAGAATATCAATACTATTATTGCTGCTGTTGCTGTTGCTGTTGTTGGTTGTCTGTCTGTCTTCCATCCCCCTGTCTTTCTCTCTGCTTGTCTTTCACCCTCATCTTGTTCCCATCTTTTTGTCATTCTCTCCCTCCTTTCTCTCTGTCTTTTGTCTTTTCTTCTCTATATTTGTCTTCTGCTGCCCCAGGATCAGCTTCTATCACTCAGTGGTCCAGAACCATTCTGAAGCCTGATCATGAATGTGAGCAAAGCTCTTGGAACAGGCCTGCTGCCACCACAACTAAGATCCTGCAGGTCACTAGAAACTCCAGTGTCCAGCTGACAAGTGGACTTTCCTCTGATCTGTGGTGGTGCTGAGTTTAGCAAACATCTCCAACAAGAAGATGAAGGAGGCCATCAACTCCTCCAAGCTCAACATCTATATTGGCTTTACTGGGAGATCAGGAGGTCAAAGCAGATCTCCAACCTCCACCTCAGATGGTTTCTACTCACAGAGATGAGGGACCAGTTCAAACCAGTTACCTGGAGCTCCCTTAAGCCATTGTCCCGTCTCCCCCCCCCCCCCCCCACACACACACACACAGCCTGTCTTTGGTATAAAATGGTCTGTCAGGTTCTCTCACGTTGGAAGATTTCTCTGACTCCATTGTGAATAAAGAGATTCTTCATCTGACACCTGAGTCTTGATCCACTGATTCCTCTGATCCACCTCTTTCTGCTCCAACAAGGCTGACATGGATCAGGTGGGTCCATGTCATCCAATCAGTCAGTCAATCAGGTGTTTGACTGCTTGTTGGTTGTAATTCCATAGATTTTAATCTCAGGTTTTATAGAATTAATAAGAACATCTTAAAGACCTTTGTCCAACACTTGAAACTCACCTGTCTGTCGAGGCCCAACTGGCCTTTGGTAGTGAGGTGGTGGATGCATGTGAATGAAATGAGGCTCGTGTTGCTGTGAGGAGCCACTAGAGGGAGACACCTGTCGTTCCTCCCAGCTGACAATGAGGCTTCACAGCTGCATTTGAAGCTGTCCTTTATGAGTCACAACTGTCTTGAGCTCAGGAGCCAAACTCACCAAAAACACTTCATCTTGGTCATGTGGTCTGTTTGTCAGGAGATTCCAAATCCAAAATTGTTGACACACAAGAGAAGAAAACACGTCAAAGTTTGTTCATTTTTATGAATCAAACTGAAAATGAACAGAAGAGTGACAATGAAAATGGATTCAAAAATAATAAATAACAATAAATAATGAATAAATACTCAGAATTTACTGGCATTTGACTGCATTTTGTGGTTAATACGTAGATAAAAGAGTAACATATATATTCTATACATGTGAGAAACGTACATGCTTTGGACAAAAGCATTTGCTCAATGAAATTGTAGGATATTAGAATTCTATAAATATAGAATATAATTGTATAAATGCTCTCTATCACCACCCCAAAGTCTGTGCCAGGGTCTCTGGCCAGTTGTCAATGGCTCCTATCACCTGCCCAGGATGGATCAAGCTTGCTTGTCTTTGTAATTCTGCACTTATTAGAGACCTGGAAACAAAGGAATGCTGAAAAAGAGAAAATAGGACCTCACACAAATGGGCTTGTGACAGAAATTAAGATCATTTTGTGAATATCCATCCTCTACAAATGTGTGTCAATGTGGTTGTTGTGGCCGAGTGGTGAAGGCGATGGACTAGAAATCCATTAGGGTCTCCCTGCTCAGGTTGGAGTCCTGCCAACAATGTTAAACTGTTGATGTTCTATGTCAGGGTGAACGTCATACCTGTGCCTGATTCAGTGTGGTGGCTCATACCTGAATTTATCCAAACCAGCTAACTTCTTAACGCCAATCTACACAGTTTCAATCATACAAACCTCAAACTGCAGTAAGAAATTTTCAATTCTCTCATCCACCAACAATCCTCATCAATAAAATCTGGAAGATGGAACCGCAGAAAGTCTGCGGGAGAACGTAGACGAGTGCTGCCACCGACCCGTCATGGGGAAGACCGGTAACGTGGCTAAACATCAGGAGTCATGAGTTTGCTCAAAAATAATGACTTGGAGTGAGTTCAATGAGTTCATAGCCAACAATTCTCCATCAGCAAGCACATCCTGCAAAAGCAATGATGACAATTTTCCTTTTAAAAAGCAGGAACGTTGCGCAGATCCAGGATCAGTGGGAACGGCTGTTTGCTTTAAACGGTTGGGGGGGAAGAGTCGATTTATTGTCGAGTCAATGTTATTTATATTGTGCCAAATCACAAAAAAAGTTATCTCAAGACACTTGACAGGTAAAGCAGGTCTAGAACCACACTCCTTCAATGAATTCACGTATGTGAAGATATTCAACTGATGTGACAAATTCTCATGACAATGAGTCCAGAGAGCCTGTCAGCGTTGACATTCCCCTGGTGTCAGTGAAGTCATGTCAACGAACCTGGGGCCTGTAGTTGGTGTCCATCCTTGATATCCTCCAAACAGGTCATCAAACTTGGTCCTCGTCAGTTTGAAGGACAGCTGGAAACGGCCTTCGTCCAGGCACAGTTTTTGGAGAAAGCGAGTTAAGAAGTTTAGAGTTCCAAGAAGCTTCTTCAGTTCGTTCAGTTTGGTCCTGTAGAACTGTTCAATGTGTCATGACTTCAGAAGCTCAAATCCTCTCTAAGTTCAAGTGAGAGTGGAAGAGATTATAAAATGAGAGAAGCAGGGCCCTCACTCAGAGCTGAAATAGCTCAGTTGGGAGAGCGTTAGACTGAAGATCTAAAGGTCCCTGGTCCGATCCCAGGTTTCAGCAGAGGAACAGCATTGACTTTACTTTCCAGTGGAGGAACTGCAGACATGAAGGAAACTACCATCTTGTCCTGTGCATTCTAATAACATTCAAGACATTTTTGGAGCCTCTTGTTGGATTTTGCCACAGAGAATCAGAGCCAATCAAAAGCATGGTGGACTTGAACATGGAGGATTGAACAAGTCAAGAAAGCAGCAGTTTGACCTTCACAGGTGTTTCTTTTCCTGTCTAAATGCTGCAGCGAGAGCCTGAGTAGCACAGACGGTAGAGCATCAGCCTTTTAATCTGAGGGTCCAGGGTTCAAGTCCCTGTTCAGGTGCTGTGGTTGTTCCAGTGTTTGACAACATGGTACTGGATGAAGTTTAGTGTTGAACAAACTGTCATCACCAAAAGTAGAAGTGTTCTTGTCTTGAGACTGTTCCTGCAGGTCAAATGTGAAGAACCGGCAACCCCCATCTTGCAAAAAGTTAAATTTTTCTAACTGTTCAATTGGAAAGTATTTTCAGATTGAAGAAGTGATCAAGAGAAACAGGAAAATCCCTCGAAACACAGCAAACTCCATCCATCAATCCATTTTCTACAGATTTTCCTGTTCAGGGTCTCAGAGGGAACTGCAGCCTGTCCCAGCAGCCTCAGTACAAGAGGAGGGGTTCACCCTGGACAGGTCGCCAGTCCATCACAGGGCCAGGTGAAAGTGCCAACCACTGCACTGCCCCTACTAGTCGTCTACATATCAGTGTTCTCAGTATTGCACTGACATTCACATCAGTATTGTGCTTATATTTTATTTCCTGGCTCTTCAAGCCTCCTATTATGCTGAAGTTGATTGCTTCAGTGACCAGGAGACGTTATCATTGGCAGCTAGTTTACTATTATTGCTGCTGCTGTTGCTGTTGTTTGTTGTGTGTCTGTCTTCCATCCCCCTGTCCCTCTGTCTTTCTCTCTGCTTGTCTTTCTCCCTCATCTTGTTCCCATCTTTTTGTCATTCTCTCCCTCCTTTCTCTCTGTCTTTTGTCTTTTCTTCTCTATATTTGTCTTCTGCTGTCTGTCCTGTCCTGCTCTGTTTCAACAACCAACCAGTCAAAGCAGACGTCCGGTTAAAAAAATTATCATAAAAGAACTCTTGATTTGATTTGGCTTGAGACATGAAGAAGATAGGATTTTTTTTACTCTTAATTTTAGAAGCATTTACAGATTCATGTAAAGATCATCAATCAGTGTAGTATTTCAGACAGACTTCTGGTCCGTGAGGACGAGGAATCCAGCACAGATCCACAGAACTCCAACTGCCATCTTTGATGATTCCTTTACAGTCTGTAGGGTGGAGAGATCCTCCTGAGTGTGGCTTTGAATTTTTGTCTGTGGATGTGTTAACCCTGTCATGGACTGGTGACCTGTCCAGGGTGAACACGGCCTGTCGCCCAAAAGCTGCTTGGATAGGCTCCACCCCCTCCATGACCCTGAACAGGATAAGCAGAAGAAAATGGATAGAAGTCATGACACATTGAACAGTTCTACAGGACCATTTTTGATGAATGTCTGAATCACACAAGCCTTTTTTGTTTGTCTTCTTCCCAGTTGCCTCAACATTGTGAGAGCCAATAATTCCACATCTGTACCAGACACACCTCTTGTTGGTGGGTTTATGGATCTTTCTGTTCTAACAGTGTCTTTTATCTTGCTTTTATCTTTTATCTTTTATCTGTGGATGTTCCACTTCAGAATTCAGAGTAAGGACCAGGAGGATGGGACACAATAATAGATAGGAGTAAATGTGGAGTCTGCATTCTTTTCTAGAATGTGTGGCCAAGTGACATCACTGACATGAATGGATGACTTCAGTCACATGACTGGATGACTTCAGTCACATGACTGGATGACTTCAGTCACATGACTGGATGACAGTGTAGATTCCAATGTAGAGGTTGGGGAAATAGTCTCTGAGAATCCAGCTTGAACCAACGCCCTCTTTTTTCTTCAAAAACCCAAACAGCGACCATCAGTCTCCCTCCAATCCTGTACTTGGGTTCAATGTTGCTGTTCCATTTTGCAGCAGTAGGTGTCGCTGTGATACCAGGTTCAGTTCAAGATTCCCAACTCCAGCTCATGTTGGTGACCTCAGTGGCAGGGGAAAATGACGCTTCAGTGGATCATGTGGATCAACTCATGTCTGTCCTCACTGCTCCACAGGTCTGTCAAATGTTCTGTAAAATAGTTTGACCACAGCAGAGATGCTAGATTAGGAGTTGATGGGAGTTGTTGCAGATACCAGTGTCCAAAGTCCAGCTTGAACCCAGTTTGTGCACTTATTTGTCAAGCTAGCAGAGATTCTTTTCACTGCCAAGCTAAAGTGACTTCTGTCAACAAAGGTAAACATACAAAAGGATATTTCTACTGTCAGTTCAAGATTTTTATCAAACTCCTTTTTCATAGCTTCAACCTTCCTCTTGTGTTAGCTTTCTGTTCCCATCTCTTTAGTTAACGGGTCAGTTTTGACCCACATCTTCAATCAGCTGTCAAATAAACTAAAAACAATTTTCTATCATCCAAGTTTTTTCCCAAGTTTTTTCAGTTAAAAAATGATCAAATGAACCTCAAGAAAATAATAGAAATATACAAATGTTGTTGTGTTTGCTGACCATTACTGAGGGGTGTTAGAACACATCTCTGACATGGATTGGTTTTATTTATTGTTTCATTTTAATATTATTAACTATTGTAACATCCATGGTGTTATGGGTCAGTTTAGACCCACATATATTTACTTCAACAAAAAGGAAAAAAAGTGTCTTTTTCAGCAACAGAATTTTAATACAAACACAAAATGAAAAGCAGAACAGGCCAGAACCCAAAATATGGATTTGCAAGGTCAAACAAACAACAACCAGTCAAGCAAATCAAACCAACAGAAACCAACTACTGGTTCAAAACCAGTAAAAAACAAAAACAGAGGAAAAGTCTCTGTGTGTAAGAACATGCATGTGTATGTGTGTGTGTTTCGATGCGTGCGTGTCAAAACCTGACACACTTTTTTTTGGACAACATGAGCCAACAGTGGTGGTGTCTGTCAAAGAGGTGGAGCTCTGTCCTTCACCTGCAAGATTTCAGCAGGCAGTTCAGGTCCAGTTTTCTTCACTGTGCCACCATGAAAAGTTTCCTCCTGAGAAGTCCTTGTCCAAGGTCATAGCTGGTAAAAGAATTGTCACCAGTGACATTGGGACCCTGCAGGGGGGGGGGCCCTGGGCTCTGGTGCCGGGGATTCGCGCTGGTCCCCCGGTGGGGTCCTGCGGTGGGGTCCTGCGGTGGGGGGGCTGTGGTCGCCAGGTCACCGGGCACTGGCGGGGCGTGCTGGGGCCTGCCGTGGTGGCTGGGGCATATTTGCCCCCAGACGATGGGAGGAGGGTGGGGAAGGAAGGTTAGGTGGGGTTTGACTGGGAGGGGGGTCGGGGGGGGGAGGGGGAGGGGGGTCGGGAGGGAGGGAGGTAAGGGGCTGGAGAGTGAGGTAGAGGTGGATTGCCTGGCGCCTGGGACTTGCTGGCCTGGGGCCCTGCCGCTCCCCCGGGGGGGGGGGGGGGTCGCACCCACATTTGGGAGGGGTTTGCTAACCTCGGCCCATCCTCGGGCGGGCTGGGCCCTGGCGCGGTGTCCTGGACTGCCGCCACTCCGGACAAAGGGAGGATGCTGGGGGACATCTGAGGGATGGGGGCTGACCTCCTTGATGCTGATCGAACTGGGGGCCCTGACCACGGGCTGCTGGCTGGGGGTTCAGCTGTGCACTGGGGGCCTGGGCCCTCCCTGCCCTTGCACTGCACGGTGGTGGGCCCTCTGCCCGGATCTCCGGACAGTGCCCCTTGGTGCTCCTATCTGACCCCTGGACCAGGGAGGCTAGACTCCCTGTCGGCTGGTTGCAGTGGTGATGGGGTGGTCAGCGGGGCCAGTCTGGAAGTTGGCCCCCTGCAGGTCTGGCCCATTCCTCAGCTCCTCTCATTGCCTCTCTGTCCCATCACATCACATCTTATGTATCACTAGGCCTTGAGGGGCTGGACCCCCCAATTTTAATCACATCGTAGACATTTAGGGCTTGGGGGAGTGCATGAGGATGTACTGGGAAACTCTGCCGTCTGCAACCGGCGGGACTCCCATGCCCTGGGTGCCTCCGCCAATTTTAACTACATTCTAGTCATCCACATCATCACATCTACATTCCCATGCACAACACGCACCCTGCACCATGTTGGGATGGGGGGGCAGCTGGGGCAGGGAGTGGGTCCAGTGCTGCCTCCTTTGCTAACTGCACCATTGCAGGCCTGGGGGCCTGGCCGGGGCTCTTTGGGGGAGGTGGTCCTCTGTTGTGGGCCTGGTCGTTGTGGTGGGCTGTGGCTGCCCCGCCTGGGTGTGGGGTGTGGGTGGGTGTCGGCCTCGCCGCTGGCGGACCTCTTGGGGGGCTCTGGTCGGGTCTCGGGCCAGAGGGGCCCTGTGCCCCTGGGCTCTGCTCATGCTGTGTGTGTGTGTGGGGGGGGTGCCCGGCGGGAACAGGGTCATCTCTGCCCCGTCTCTCTGTGGGTTGCTTCTGAGTGGGGGTTGCTGCTCCTATGCTTTCCTATGGGTCCTGGCATGGGTTGGGCCTGTGGCTGTTTCATGGGGAAGGGGTGGCCGGGGGCTCCCCATGTTCTGGGGGTTTCTGGGTGCTCTGGTGACCTGGTCCTGACCTACCTGCTATCCTGGACTGGGGGTGCGAATGTCCTGGCCCCTCACATCAGCTACAGCCAGCTACGCACAGCATCCAAGACAAACCGTAGCACACACACATACACATACACACGCGTATACACACGCGTATACACACATACATGCATGGAGCGCACAACTGACCCATAAACACACACTCAGACATTTATCTTAAAATTATATTAAACCAAATGGTAAGCCTGCACCGGAAATTCTGCAACCAATGTTTTTTCTTTCTTTTTCTTTTGTTGTTGTTACTTTTTCTTTGTTTGTTTATTTGGTTTTTGTTTGTTTCTTGTTAGTTTTTGTTTGTTTGTTTGTTTTGTGTTTTTTATTGTTGTTTTCTGCTATTGCTGTTGTTGTTTTTGTCTCCCCCCTCCCCCTTGTCTTCGCTGTCCTGTCCCTGTTCTCTCTTCCTGTCCACTCCTGAGCCTCAGTCCGGTAGCTTTATCAATGAACCAATACCATTCCTAATAAAATTAAACATAAATGGCGATAGGAGGAGTTTATCAGATTCCTCCTATGCAGAATAAAACTGCTTCAGTACAACAAGGCACCAGGAACACTGATGCTGCTTGCCTCAGCTACTGAACAGGACAGGTTAAAAAAAAATAAAAAAATAAAAAATAAACAGTATTATTTCCACCTCATACTCCTGCATATATTCAAGTGAACAGGGAACACAAATTCATGCTCAACATCTCCTGTGTATTCATCCACAGTCACTAAACAACAACCAAACCAAACAAAAGGGGGTTTGCTAGCGTGGCGTGCTGAGGTAGAAAGGAGCTGTACAAATTGAGTCCTTTTACCATTTCTTTCCTGGGTGCTTCTAGCGGCGCTGTCGTCACTTCCTGTGACTGCGGGAGGAAAGGGGTCCCCCTTCAGAGTAAGTTTTATATCATTGTTACTTCCTCTTCAACATGCCTTTCACAGACCAACTCACTAAAGAGCAAATTGAGGTAGTGTGGCCGAGCGGTTTAAGGGGCTGGATTAAGGCTCCAGTGTCTGAGGAGGTGTGAGTTCAAATCCCACCACTGCCATCATATCCCAGGTTACTGGAGAGGTGTGGCAGGTCTCTCACAACCTCTCTGTGGGGGAGGTGTTGGCTGCTATATTCACTCGTGGGAAGAAAATGTCCTGAACTGGAAGAGTTCTCTTCATCTTGAACTCTCCAAAACAACAATGTGCAGTAATGCTGAGCTACCTTCAAGCCAACAACATGGGCACATCCTCCCAATTTATGTAACACTGCCAGTGACCTCTGCTTCAGTGTAATGGTGACTCTCCAAACTGAAGCTGATCCAGGAGGAGACATGGAGCAGACAGGCTCTCTGATTTAATGCTGCTGTCTATTGAGAGGAACATCCCAGTTGACTCAAACAAGGCTGCTGATGTCTTCAAACCCAGGACCAGAAGAAGAATCCTCCTCTGAGTCCACAGATCTGAGCATCACTGCTCTGACAACCACGTTACCTCCTGGTTATCAGTGTGAAGTCAATGGTGAGGTAGTCAGTTGTTCCTGGTGTTTTATTCCAGAGGCCTGGTAGTTGAACACTGAATTAAATCATTTTAATTCTTTACTTGAAGTTTCATGCTGTTTTGCTGGAAATGTTTGACAACTTCTTGCATGTTGGTGCCCCATCACACACAACAGGTGCACTTGTACTCTTTTCACCTCTGACCCACAAACATTCATAGTCTTCCAGTGAACGTCCAATTATCTTCTGAAATAAATGATGAATCTTTACCTGCTGAGACTCATTATCTCTGACTGTGACTAGCATGTGCTAGCAGAATACAGCACTCCTTCTTCATTGTCTGTCTTTGTCTCTGACCAGCTCTCCTGCTCTCTTTCCTCCTACCAGTCAAAGCAGACATCTGCACCTACTGATCTTGGATCTGCTGCCTGTTCCTGCCTGGTAAAAGAAGGAACCAGCACCTGGTTCTCCAGGCTGAATTAACTCCAGGACGTTGGCCAGCCGTGTCAGTTGAAACCTTATTTGTCCAAATAGAGAAAAAATAAGTCTGATTGTTAATGAAAGATGTCATCATGGCTTTGAAACTGTGGTTGGGGACAAGCCAACAAGAGCACATTCATGGAAGAATAGCAATAAAAACAGGAAGTGTTAGTTAGCAAGAACTCACCAGTCTTTCACTATCATATTTGAGTCTAGTGGAACAAAATGGCTGCTGCTGACTGTGCTGCCTGGTGGTGGATCACTCTTCACCATCCTCACAGGCCTTGATGGAACCAGGAACCAGGATCTTCCTGGAGAAGATCTTCTAGGGGGTCCAGGTTAAAGCGGTGCCCCAGCTGGCACCAGGATCTGACCCAGGTCCTGCATGTGAGATACTGTCAGTTCTGTTCTGCCCTGCTCACAACCACAGGCTGGTGTTGAGGCCTGCAGCAACCAGGGCCCCAGTCACCAAGTGTATAAAGGCTTGTCATTGTGGCAGTGGGAGGAGTCAAAATGAAGACAGACCAATGTGAAGGAGTTTGGTACTGGACCTGCTCTACCTGTAAAGTGTCATGAGATAAGTTTTGTTGTGATTTGGCACAATATAAATAAAATTAACTTGACCAGTGTTATTTGTGGTCTTTTGTTAATTGCATGGCACATGAAATTATTTTTGGTCACTTTTCTAGTGACAGTCTCACAGTGGCAAGACAAGAACACTTCTACTTTTGATGATGACAGTTTGTTCAACACTAAACTTAATCCAGTACCATGTTGTCAACCACTGGAACATCCACAGCACCTGAACAGGGACTTGAACCCTGGACCCTCAGATTAAAAGTCTGATGCTCTACCATCTGAGCTACTCAGGTTCTTCCTACAGCATTTAGACAGGAAAAGACACACCTGTGAAGGTCAAACTGCTGCTTTCTTGACTTGTTCAATCCTCCATGTTAAAGTCCACCATGCTTTTGATTGGCTCTGATTCTCTGTGGCAAAATCCAACAAGAGGCTCCAAAAATGTCTTGAATGTCATAAGAATGCACAGGACAAGATGGTAGTTTCCTTCATGTCTGCAGTTCCTCCACTGGAAAGTAAAGTCAATGCTGTTCCTCTGCTAAAACCTGGGATCGGACCAGGGACCTTTAGATCTTCAGTCTAACGCTCTCCCAACTGAGCTATTTCAGCTCTGAGTGAGGGCCCTGCTTCTCTCATTTTATAATCTCTTCCACTCTCACTAGAACTTAGAGAGGATTTGAGCTTCTGAAGTCATGACACATTGAACAGTTCTACAGGACCATTTTTGATGAATGTCTGAATCACACAAGCCTTTTTTGTTTGTCTTCTTCCCAGATGCCTCAACATTGTGTGAGCCAATAATTCCACATCTGTACCAGACACACCTCTTGTTGGTGGGTTTTCTGGATCTTTCTGTTCTAACAGTGTCTTTTGTCTTAATTATGCCACTTTCACATGATACAAACACAAAATGAAAAGCAGAACAAGCCAGAACCCAAAATATGGATTTGCAAGGTCAAACAAACAACAACCAGTCAAGCAAATCAAACCAACAGAAACCAACTACTGGTTCCAAAACCAGTAAAAAACAAAAACAGAGGAAAAGGCTCTGTGTGCAAGAACATGCATGTGTATGTGTGTGTGTTCAGATTCGTGTGTGTCAAAAACTGACAACATGAGCCAACAGTGGTGGTGTCTGTCAAAGAGGTGGAGCTCTGTCCTTCACCTGCAAGATTTCAGCAAGCAGCTCAGGTCTAGTTTTCTTCACTGTGCCACCATGATAAGTTTCCTCCTGAGAAGTTCTTGTCCAAGGTCATAGCTGGTAAAAGAATTGTCACAGTGATACTGGGACCCTGCAGTCCAGTCGTCATATCCAGGACCACACTGGACATGGCCGTCTTTGTTTGTTTTGTTGTTGTGCAATGTGAGAGAACGTGACAGACCATTTTATACCAAAGACAGGCTCTGTGTGTGTGTGTGTGTGTGTGTGTGTGTAACCATGTTAAATTCTTTTAAATAAATATATTTCAACCTGCTATTATTTGTATGCTGTGTGATTTATGAAACCCAAGACTAACTAAGGTGTACATACTGCAACCTAAAGTATGGTAATGAGGAGAATGATGAAAAATCCACAAGGTGATCAGAAAATAATAAATGAAAAAAAAAAATCTCTGAACATGTGTGATTGAAATATGTCAGTGGGACTGGCAGAATCTGGCTTTACCACAAAGTGTCTCATTAAGAGATCTGTCACATGCGTCTGCTGTGGAGGGTCAATCTGTCTGTCCACATTCAGATCATTGATGCAAAAGCTGTGCTATGATCAAACTACTCAGGATGAAACAGACCAATGTTGACATCAAGTAGCAACTCAGCAGCTGATCAACAGAGTCCTAAGCACCAGTAGAACCTGTTAAGCGTCCCTGGGTGGGCTCGAACCACCAGCCTCTCGGTGAACAGCCGAGCGCGCTGACCGATTGAGCCACAGAGACTCTGAGTCTCCTGCTTTTCATGAAGAGTTTTCAGGCTAAATTTCAGAGTGTGAGGTCCACACTGCACATTTGAGGGAACATGAAGGACAGATGAGAGTCTGACTGTCATGGTGAAAGCCTTCAGCACTAGAACTGAAACAACCCCCACCATCTTAACCCCCCAGACCAAACATCATCGTCCAGCCTCCAACCAGAGGTCCATCAGTTATCATGGGAGCCACATGTGGAGTCTGGATTCTTTTCTAGAAAGTGACGGCAATGACAGTCCTGCCAAGTGACATCACTGGCATGAATGGATGACTTCAGTGCATCCAATTACCAAGTGCACTGCAGCAGTCCTTGTTGCTGTCTGCTGTTGTGTCACAGCAAAGTAAGGAAACAGCCTGACGGTCCTCAGGAGGAAATTCAACAACCTCCAAAGATGGAGGTGAACCTAGACCTGCTCATGTTTGCTGTCCTTGATGAACTTGGGCGGGACTCTGGTGCTGGGATGAGGTCATGGAGACGATCTGGGAGCAGTCCTGATGTTAAATGGACAAAATGTGTCAACATGAAATAAAATTGGAAACCTATTTGAAGCCTTATTTTGTATTTGATGGACATTTTTTAAATCTCTAATGACTTGTTTTAACTGAACCTACTGGATCCTGTGGTGCCTGATGAGGAGACAACTTGGGTACAAAGTTGAAGAGGAGGGTTTTTGGAGGGGAGGTGATTTTTTTTTCCAGTGTTGTAAATCAAAATAACTACAACGACATGATAGAATTTCTCAAAATGTCCTGACTAAGATGGATTCCAAACCAAGGGACTAAACCAAACCAATTCCTACTTAACCCTAAGCTCCACCTCAGTTCCAGATGAAACTGGTTGAACATGGAACCGTCCCACTTGGAACATTTCCATCACCTTCACCACCACTGGAGTATCAACAAAGATTTTGGTCAACACCAGAATGGTTGAGACAAGACAACATGCTACCAATCCTCTCTCTCTCCCTCATCATCAGCTGCTACAGCCCTTGAAAGAAAACCTTTGACACATGGACCTACAGTAGGAGCAGATTTTGTCTCCTCTGGAACAGCAGTTTAACGTTGTTGGCAGGACTCAAACCTGCGCGGGGAGACCCCAATGGATTTCTAGTCCATCGCCTTAACCACTCGGCCACAACAACTACACGCCCATGAACATGAGTAGAGGATTGATATTCAACATTTCATCTTCATCGAAGCACAGTCGATTTTTTTAATCTTCTCACAAACACAAACTATTTGTGTGTGTGTGTGTTGTTTACCAGCAAGATGAAAACTGTTGTGGTATTTGACAATTCTATTGTTTCTGAATGAAAATCCTGTGAAGGAGAATCACTGAGACATCCTAAAAATGGCTGAGGTCTGCTGAGCTGCAGCAGGTCTGAGCTGCTTTTGATGCCCAGATGATGAGGAGGCAGTGAATGTTGGGTTTGGTGGAGCTGAAAAAATGCTGCAAGTGTTGAGAGGTCTGCTGGTGTCCAGGACTTCCTCTCCAGGTCTCAGCTTCTCCCTGCAGTTCCCACAAACACCACAACAGTCCTGGAACCCCTGCAGATGGTGGAGGACCATGATGACCCCGATGCACCATCAGGCCATCAAAAACCAGTCCTGATGATCAAAAAGGTCCCTCCACTCATTCAGGGTCAACTCTAGAAGAAGCTTCTGGAACAGATGAGCAAACACACTCAACTAGAAATCATGATTTAAACGCAATGTTGATTTTTACATTTTCCTTCAATGTTTTAAAAACCATCAAAGTGGACAGAAGCCCAGATGGTCCAAACCTGTTTCCTGTCTCCTGCCATTGTGCAGAGCCTCTGTTCTGTCCTGCTGCTGTCCAGTTGTCTCTACTGAGCTCCTCTGCTGGTTCCACCTTGAAGAGTGTCTGAGCTAAAATTGAATCTTGAGGAACTTCAACCTTTGATCTAAGAGTTTTGTGTTTGATTTTAGAATTCTTTGTTTGATCTCAAAGACATGGAAGCTCAATCTGCTGTTGAGGAGGCCGTGATCCTATAGTGGTTAATACTCTGTGTTGTGGCCCCAGCAACCCCGGTTCGGCTCCAGGTCACGGCAGCATGAGACAAATTTCTTGCGTGTACTGATGGACACAAACCAAGCTGAAATTTCCCACAATGCAATAAGGTGGGGTTTGGTCAGTGTTGAGCAGGCGTCAGTCTGACAATGATGTCATATTATTTTGTTATCACTTGACCAGACCCAAAAGTAGGCTCCAGGTATCAGTTTCTTCTCAATGCTAATGTCTGCTAGCTTAGTCTGCTACTTTGATGGCTCTGACTACTAAAAGGTCCAGACCCCAGGATATGGTGGTTCCTCCCTAAACGTAGATTCTGTCAGCTCATGTTTTGAAATCAACTCACCATGAACACAAGTAGATTTCAATGGACTGCAAATGTGTCTCATTTAATGGTAAACATGTCAAATATAAATTCCATCACCTGAGGAGGTCTGCTGCTGGAATTAAGCTCCAGATATTCACAAGATATTTTATATCTTAAAATAAAGCATTTTTATATTTGATTTATTATTCATTAGCCTGCTTCATGTGGTGTGATTTTATGTGTCCTATATTAAATCGAACTTTGTAAACGATCGTCCCTGAGGATGTTGAATGATGTCAAAAAAGTGTTCTCTAAGCTCTCCTTTCCTCTAAATAGAGGAGTCTCTGCTGAGGTCGTTCCCTCTCAGAGTCCTGACGTCTATTCGGATGCACCGAGAGACTCAGGCAAACAGAAGACAAGGGCAAGTGAAGTAACCTGAAAATGAGAGGGGAGGTTCGACATCAAACTAAAACAGGAAGAACAGGACACAAATGGGATATCAAAATAAGAGAGACCATGAGACATGACCCCCCAGTTCCTGCTGCTTCCAGCTCTTTATATCGAACCCCTCGTACAGTGGTTGAGAGAGACCACAAATATTAAAGGTGTCCACATAAATGGAGAAGAACACAAGGTGGCGCTGGACGCTGATGATGTTTTAACATATTGAAGTGAGCCCCCTAACACAGGACCTGCATTAATAAAACTCTTTGAAACACTGGGAAGCTCTGCTGGATATTAATTCTCCATTCTAAAACACAGGTTCTGACCTTTAATCCCTCACCTCCAGAACACATGGAGGAAAACCTCCACCTGGATTGGGGCCAGAACTCCTTGAAGATGATAGAAGAAGATGGAACTCCATTTCCTTTCTGAGTCTGAGTCACAGGGTTGATAGAGTAAAAATAAATGTCCTACCACAAGATCTCTTTCTAGTTCCAGGACCAACTGGAGAAATTGCCTTCAAAACCGTTTCTGAATTGAACAAAATGCTTTCCAGATTTATCTTGCAGGGGAAGAAACCCAGGCTCAAATTTAAACCACACCATGAATGAGCCCCAGTTCCTGCTCTACTGGCCCACCAAAATCTGGAAAAATGTTTCCGTAAAGTCCAAATCTCAATGAATAATTTGGAATGTTAACAGGAGAATATCACTACAAGTCATTTAATGATGTGCTTTTAATCCTGGGTTCAAGCTTCATGAAATGAACCCTAGATTTAAATCCTGGATTCAAAGAGAGTAACAACTTTCTACTCACTTGTGGAAAATGGAAATTTAAAAGATTTGAAAGCCTGAGAAGAGAATATCACTGAGAAAGTCTGACTTTTTAGAATCCTCTTAGGTGAGCAATTATTTTAGAACACGACATCAGAAATGAAACAGACTTTAATGATCCAATGCTGAAAATATTTTTGGCTGCCCATCAAGAAACAAGAAAAACCTCATATCGTATGTTGTTTTCCGTTTGACCTGATTCTTGGTTGTCAACTAACTGGCTCATTGGCTTTCTTGATGGAACAACAAAAGCAAAAGTTGAAGACTTTGAATATCCAGGCCTCTGGCGTGATTCTCAGCTGTCATTTAAATTTCACATGAACTCAGTGTCCAAGCAAATATCTGGTGGGCTAAAATTACGTTTGTTGTTCTGTTGACTTTTTCCATGAGACGTCTGGAAAAGTATTATAACACAGTTCATGTTCCTCTTATTGGACTCCGCTGGTGGTTTCTATGGGAACACTGGTGACGGCCCCAGGCCTGGGGTCCTATGCAGTGTTCTGTGTGCAGGATCCTGTTGGTGGGTGTGTTTGTGTCTTTGCAGGTCTGGAGCAGCCTGGTCATTAGGCTGACTGGGAGGACCAGGCCAGTGTTCCCAGTTAGGCCTGTTTAACCCCGCCTTCCCACACATTTGTCTCCCTTTTGTGCTCAGCCGGCGTGCTGTTGTTGTCCTTTTGTTTTTCCTTGTTTTCCACCAACAACATGCGGTACACATTGACATCACATCCACACACTCACCTCCACTGCTGACACTGACTTCCACACCTTCCGCTTATTCCTTTCGAGTAAGGGTCGCGGGGGGCTGGAGCCTATCCCAGTGGCTACGGGCGAGAGGCGGGGTTCACCCTGGACAGGTCATCAGTCCATCGCAGGGCCAACATACAGAGACAAACAACCATTCACACTCACATTCAAACCTATGGTCAATTTAGAGAACCCAAGTAGCCTTGTCCCCAAATTGCATGTCTTTGGACGGTGGGAGGAAGCCGGAGTACCACAGAGAACCCACACAGGCACGGGGAGAACATGCAAACTCCACACAGAAAGATCCCGTGCCCGAGCCGGGACTCAAACCCGGAACCTTCTTGCTGTGAGGCCACAGTGCTGACCACTGCACCACCGTGCAGCCCTTCCACACCTCATATGGTTGATTATTTACTTCAATAAATGTTGATTTGCTGCTACTAGGTTTTGCTGCACCTCTGAGCCGGTCCTAACACATTCAGACATCAATCTTTGTCCTCTCAATGTCTGATATAATAGTCTTTGTAGATTTGTGCTCAGGTGTTTGGATTGAACCCATCATTATTTAATGTAGGAGTCCCAAAGTGTCAGGATTGAGGGTTGTGGATGGTGAGGGAGACTCAAACGCAGACATTTTTGGTGAACAAAACAGGGATCGTGACACAAAGACAACTCCACTGGTCAGTATTTATTTTCAAATGTGTCTGCTTGAATTTCCCTTCATACTTGAAGCAACTTTCAATTCCTTTCAGCTCACAATGCAACCTTGAGTGTAGAGATCATTTGTTTCTATATCTTCCTAGAATCAGCAAAAAAACTGGTCATCGCACATTCATATTTTCCTCAAGTTAATTTTATCATTTGGAAACCATCTTGAGGATATTTGGAGAAAGTTCAATCATTCAGCTGCAGTTACAGTGACTTACAACACTGCAAAAAATAAAAAAATCACCCCTCCACAAACACTCTTGTCCAACTTTTGTGCCCAGATTTTCTCCTCATGAGGCACCAAATCAAGTCAAGTCATTTTTATTTGTATGGAACCAAATCACAACAAAAGTTCTCTCATGACTCTTTACTAGTAGAGCAGGTCCAGCACCAAACTCCTTCAATGAATCTACACCCAACAATTCTCCATCAACAAGCACATCCTGCAACAGCGGTGATGAAAACCTTCCTTTTAACAGACAGGAATGTCGAGCAGATCCAGGATCAGTGGGGACGGCCTTCTGCTTTGTCCGGTTGTATTTAAAGCTCCATCAGATTGGAACAACCTTTCCTCCTCACTTCGGTCTCTCACTTCCTTTCTCATCTTCAAATCATCAAGCATTTTCAAACATCTTGCTCTTGTTTCTGATGCACCTCACCTTTTCTCTCCAGGATTCACTCTGTACTTGTTCTTGTTTGTTCTCTATACTGTATATATGTGGATATTTGTGTATGAATATGCATTGTGTACTTTAATGGTGCATGTAAGCAGTATTTATTTAGATGGGTGTTGAAATGTATGAGTATGGGTACACAGGCCCACTCTTATTCTGCAGTGGGATCTCTGATCATACTTTTTATAATACTGGATGGTGAGTGATGGGGTTTGGCTTTGGGGAACATTGTTGGCCTGTACCTGGGTGTATGATGTGTGTATCCTTGTCTTGAAATGTTTGGTATTTTGTTTAGAATCTACTTTTATTATTGTTGTATTGTTGGTCATTATTTGTCAGGACCCCCTCCAAAATGAGATGGTGCATCTCAAGGGGCTACCCTTGAAATAAAGAATCAAGAATGAAGGTGTATGCTTGTCTTGGTGGACCCTCTGCTCCTCAAGCTGAGTCAACAGATTCCTGTGTTGCCTGAGTCATTGTGTATGGTGGCTGGCATTCGGCGCTTTCACCGCTGCAGCTCGAGCTTGATTGGCTGTCAGGACAGGTGTTATTAAGAATGGTAGAGGTGCCAGTTTTGGCAGGACAAGTTGCTCCACATTCAGGAGATGGTGGGAATTTTAAAGGCTGGTGACAAACTCTTTCACTGTGTGGTTCAAAGTCCCTGGTTTCCTTGCAGCTTTGAACTGAGCAGGTGTTCATTCACATATCAGTCACAGGGTGACACTTTATCACAGCAGTGGACAAACATCAGCATTCATCACCCAGCAGCTCCTCTGATCAACAGAACAAGCTAAAGTATTCTGGAGAATGAGGCCATGGATCCCTCTACCTCTCACATGCTAAACTGGCACTCTACCATTGGAGCTAATTCCCCTGCTAATGAGCACAGCAGATAATGCAGCTTGACCTTCATGCATGGTTGGCTGAGCGTCACCAGTTGAAGCTTCTCTGGTTCAACAAACCCTTGGGACCAAGACACAAATTGGAACCTGTGCAGGTCTAGACCCATATTGAAGTTAGTGGAGACAATTGACTGAATGAAAAGATTTGCCCAGAGTCCAGCTGACTTTTCTGAACTGACCCCTCATTTCTGTGTGGAGTAAACATCAGAGGAGGAGGGTGCAGGTTCTGCTTTGACCTCCTGACCTCCTGGGTAAAGCAGCGTAGATGTTGAGCTTGAAGGAGTTGACGGCCTCCTTCATCTTCTCATTGGTTTGCTCAGCATCATGAAGTGTTGCTGAAATTCAACATGTCAGCTGAGGCCAGAGATTCCTGTGTTCCGTGAGTCATTGTGTATCGTCTCTGTTGTTTGAAAGCACAAAGCTGTTCCTGATGGTCCAGTGTGTCATATGTTGGGCTCCCACAGCTGTAACTGGGGTTTGAGCTCCGTTAAGGGAATGGTTTTGTGGAGAGAACGAAGCACAAGAATTGACAATTTCAGCAGGAAAGGTGACCATTGCTCCACAATGTCAGTCCCAGGGGGAATTCATGCTTCCCCCAGCATGGCCCTATGATCAACAGAAATGAACTGCCAGTGGAGATCCTCAGTAATCCAGGTCATGGTTTCTCTAGATTTCTGTGTTGTAGTCAGGACACTTGCAAATATCAGCCTCTTTCCTCCATGATCTCTCATTTTTTCTGTTCTCTCCATTTCTCCTCTTCGTTTCTATTCCTTGCTGACTGTTGTTCCTCATTTGTGGCAGAGTTCAGTCAGTGGACCAGACATTTTGCCACTACACTGTCCATCATCAGGGCATTTAACATCCAGGACTGGCTCCCAGATCATTGCCATGACCTCATCCCCTGCACCAGTGGACAGTTCATCAAGGATGGCAAACATGTGGGTCTCAATTCCCCTCCATCTTTGTAGGTTGGTTACATTTCCTCCTCGTCTTTAATACATCTTAAGTTGACATTTTTCTGTTTTTTCTTGGCTGCCAGGCTGTCTTACTTTTCAATGGCACAGCAGCAACGAGGGTTGCTATGGTGCAGTGGGTAAAATCCCTATCTATGGTCTGCAGAAATATGCTGAGTTCTTTTTTTTTAACAGAAATTCAAAGACTGACCAAGGACACCAAAGCACAGAATTTAGAGATCAAAGAAAGAAATCCAAGACGGAAAAAGAAGATCAGAAAATGGCACAGATAAATAAGATCCATGGACTCATCAGTGAAGGTTTTCTTGTGGTTCACGGTCACTTTTTGTCGTACTGGTGTGATGATGTCAGACCCTTCACATTCAGTTCAAACACTACAAAGTGCAGCGTGTGATGCAGAGGGCAGCAGCCTTGTGCTTGGTTCCGTCATGGTTCTCTGCAATTTTAGCAAACTCACCAAAGACCTCCCTGAAAGCAGGATCATTTTCCCAGAGTTCTTTTTTGACCAAGTACCAATTTGTCCCTCTTTCAAAACAACAAACAAAGATGAGATCAGATGACATGGACGATATGATATGGATGTTATTTATGGCTTTCAAACTCCAAATATTCAATTTTTTCTTCAGGGCTTTTGAGAGGTTCTGGGTAATGAATGAAAATTTAAATTGGACAGAAACGACATGCAGGGTCACTGTGTGTGTTTATGCGTGTGTGTATTTCTTGATTTATCGTGCTGGAGACCATTTCCATCATCAACACTGATCAGGAGTCCTCTTCCTCATGGGGACCAAAGACCGGCCCTGATGCAACACAACGCAGTTTGTGAGTTCTTGCATGAATTTCAGAGTCAAGGTCTGGATTGAGTTTAGTTTCAAATAAAGATTAAGATACATTTGGTTAAGATTAAGATTAAGGTTAGGCTGCACATAGAATGAAGTCGATGGAATGTTCTAATAAGAATAGCTGGGCACACCTGAGTGTGTTTGCATGCAGACTTTCTCTTGTGACAACTGATGTCATTTGGAAACCATCTTGAGGACATTTGGAGAAAGTTCAATCTTTTAGCTGCAGTTACAGTGACTTACAACACTGCAAAAAAAAAAAAAAATCACCCTTCCACAAACACTCTTGTCCAACATTTGTGGCCAGATTTTCTCTTCATGAGGCACCAAATCAAGTCAAGTCAGTTTTATTTGTATCAAACCAAATCACTACAAAAAAAGGCAAAAAAGGCAAACCTCAGCGGTTCTGAAACTCTTCTCCTGAATCACTCCTGAGCTGCAGCAAGAAAAAATACCAGTGCCCAACCAGATCAACTTAATGGCTGCTAACAGCCTCAGACACTTGATTTCCATCAATCTGGAGCCAAGAAGGCCCTCACCTGTGGTTCTCCTCCAGGAGGGTCCAGGTTCTGCCATTGTGGCTCCTTGTGCCACTGCCAGAGAGCCTCAGCTGCACACTGCAACATTTCAACAGGAGATTTACATTCCTTCAAATGTCCTGACATCTTATTCCAATGGTTCTGTTCCATCTTTATATTTTAAAATCAATCACACAATGAAAGCTGCCACAGCTGGTTTAAGTGAGAGAACACACTAAGAGATTTGAAACCAGTAAAATATGCTTTTCTGTGTGCAAACTAGTGAGGGGCATGGAAGGATATTTTACCACCAATACAGAACCCAAACTTTAGTCATGTGATGAGATGGTGACTGAGAAGAGTGATTATGAATTTAATGGACAAAATGTGAATTGAAAGAAAATGCATTTCTTCTGTAGACTTTGATCCAACATTTGAAGTTAGATTTTGGTGGCTGCTCTATGTTGGAGGAAACCAGGCCGATGTTGGAACGTCACAGGGAAACTCGTTTGCCTCCTCAGACTGTGTGGCAGACTGCAATATGAAATGAATTAATTCATTGACAAAGTAGAATTTTTTCCACTGGAGCTACTGGCTCCTGAGTTGTTGCATTTATTGTTAACATTAAACACACAGTCTGTGTTCATGGCAATAAGAAATTAATTTCATTTTTCTAAAGGACAAGAAATGAACCAGAACATTAGAACCACATAATATCTCTTTATCAGTTTGTTCCATGGGACACATTCCAGACAGGAAGGTCCCACTGAGACTTGAACTGTGATCACTGATTCAGAGTCCAGAGTGCTCACCATTTCACCATGGAACCAAACACAAGGAGGAGTTTCCTCAAAATACAACTTGACATCACCTGCAATCCAAACTGTTGATATTTGGAGGTTCATCTTGCTCTTGTTCCAGACTACATTGCCAAAAGGAACATGAACCACAAGGAAATCATGGAACTCCAGATTTATTCAGGACTTTCTAACTACATCGTATGACCTGTGAGCAAAGACTGGCCAGGCCTTCCTTAATTTATCAATTAATTACTGCTTCAACAAACATGCCACATAATTAAGTTACCAGAATTTCTCTCATTGAAAAACCCACCAGCCTGATTTCTTGACATGACATGAAAAATTCTCCAAACCCACACAGTTGGGGTCGATAGATACAAGGTTAACCAGGAGGAATCCTGCTCCTGAACCATGGATGGAACAAAATCCACTGGAAAACTCAGCAATTCCTGAGTGCCACATCCATCCAGGAGCTTGGGTCTCCACTTGACTGTGATGATCCATGAGATCCAAGGAGGACAGAGGAAAGAAGGATCCTGTTGGAGATCTCCTACCTTCTTCCTACAAGTCAGAGGTTCATAACCTCCCTTGTTGGTGGTGCCCTCAACCTGCTGAGAGCATCACTTAGTTATCTACAGAGAAACATAGCAGCTCTTCTGAAGGCTGCAGGAAACCTGCTGGAACTGAGACTTGGACTCAGGTCACTGGATTCAAAGTCCAGGGTGCTAACTGGTCCACCATGGCATCTGGGCTTTACTTACCATGTAAAAAGGACCACAGTGGTCGTCTGGTTTTAATTTTCACAAACAAATACGGTTTAAAACTTTTAGACAGTGACACAGGGCTCGTATTTGAAGGGCCATGGGATGTGAAATATCCCAAACCTCTGAGATCAGAGCGATCACTTTGATCTCAGGGTCCTGACCTTGGGGGTTCTTCCTTTGGTCTTCCAATACTTGTGGTTTTTATTGGCATAACTTTCAATTTGCACGCAAAAAGAGAATCACAGTCAATTTAAACCCAGCAGACAGTGTTTATTTCTAATGAATCAGACAATCGCACAAATGAGAATTAAAGGAAAAACAAAACAAGAAAGGTTTAAAAAAATCATTCACCACTCTGAAGCTTTTGAAAGTTCATTTGAAGGTTTAAAGGTGGTGGTGAGGAGGACACCCTGATCCTCCCTGTCGTCACTGCCAGGATTCTTTCTTCTGGTGCTGTGGTTCTTCTGATGAAGGGCGGCATGATGTTTGCTGTCTCAGGCTCCACCAAATGTCCTCTTCAGGACGCCACAATGTGTCCTCTTCAGTGCTCCATCTTCCCTGCATCGCAGACACAAGGGTTTCTCCTGGTGCCGACCCTATCATCCTTCTACCGAATGGTGAGGCGATGGATCCTGGGATCCTTCTTCTCATCAGTGCCACAGTTTTTCATGGAGGGAACAACAGGAGCTTTTTAGTCATGTTTTGCTTGGTGTTTCCTGCTCAGAGCATCAGGATCTGTGACGCCATCTTGTGATAGTGGGTCATCATCTTGTTGTGTGATAGTGGATTCATTTATCTGCTATTTCAACACATTCAAGTTCATTATCCCTACATGTCAAAATACATTTGGTGTGGAGTTTTACTTTCTGGCCTCAATCATAATGTGTGCATTTATTCTTCATGAACATTTCTCAGCTTTGTAAGTTTATGATATTTTGTCTTCCTCTGTTTTCTATTCCATTGTTGTTGATGATTCTATTGCAGGTTTGAGTTCCCTGTTGACTGAAGCAGAAACAGGAACAAAAAGCTGGAGGTGGTCAGAGCTCCAAGTTGGGACGCTGATATTAAAGTAGGAGATGAACACATCCAGGTTAGCCATCACTCTCAGAACCTGCTACTTTACCTCTTCAGAATGTAGCAGCATAGCATAGCTTCATCTCACCAGTTAGTGGCCCACTTTGATGTCTGGGATATGAGGTTAAAGGTTCTTTACAGCTCTGAATGAAGGGTTTATAAAGTGTTTACAATGCCATAAATAACACAAGCATTCAGTAATCCTTGATAAAAGGAGACTCACCATCAAGTTGGACAAGTTGAAGAACAAAAGGACTTCTCCACGATCACATTTATCCTCTCTGTCTCTGCGTGGACACAACAAATGAGCTGGTTCAGAGAAACGAGGCAAAAAAAGCTGGATGAACTCTTCTTCATTCCAAAAATGACTTCACCCTTGAACACTGACGTCAGTTCATTTTATAGGGTCCTCCATTTTTTCATTTATGTGACATTGCATATTGGGAAATAATTAATTATAAAAAAAATACTATATTTTGATGAAAACTATATTTGATCAGGAAAACTACATTGGGTCAAATAAATCCATTGTTAGTGACAGTGTTACTAATTTTAACTTTAGTGCTCTGGTGCTGATTGCCTCATTAAGATCTTCATGAAGAAATAAACTAAAATTTGTAAAAAATTTTTTATATTTATTTTTTTTTTTTTTTTTACAGAGTTGGCAGTTTGAGCATTGAATCTTTCTTTGTGTTGAGAACAAACCCTCAAAGCCTTCATGTTTCAGTTTGCTTCACAGCTAACAGACAAACACCTCTTAGCCTGGTTCTGGTAGTCCAGGTTTAAACACCAACACAAGGATTTTATGCTGATTTCTTCACATGCAGCTGAAATCTAGACTTCAAGTGTTCATGTGAGGTTACAGCTTCACGCCTGTTTAGTTTTCAACAAATATTACGTCACTTTTATGCATTGAGCTCACTAACGAACTTTAGTCTCAGTAGCTGAATCTGTTAGGGGGAAGGCAGTGTGGACCGGCAGGAGCCTCCTACAAAATGCAATGGAGAGAAGAAGAAATCCTGAGGAGTCGCTATGAGATTGAAGTGTTAAAGACGTGGCTCCTTTGGTGGTGATAGGATTTGAGCTATTGACTCTATTTTTAGTTTATTTCAATGTTATTACAAACATCAGCTGCTCACTTATCAGCTAGCAAGTAAACAACAGTATTGTTCAGTGTGCTAGCTGAAGTAGACCGAGCGGTCAGTTGAGTCTTTATTTCCATGTGTGCTCATGGTAGCAGGGGTTTAGATTTCTAAATGTAACCCTTTTACCACCGGCTCCAATATTAAAACCCACCTTAGGCTTACAGGGAACACTTTAACTCATTTCAAATATCTTGTATGGTAAAAGTCCCATCTCAAATAATTAATATCAATCTAGGGCAATGTATGATTCTCACTCTTAAATATTCAAATGGAGGCTGTGGGGAGTACACTTGACCTTTAAACTCTGCTGTAAAGCTTCAGTAACAACACACAAATTCAATGAAACAACACAAGATTTCAGTTTAGAAAATGTATTAAAAGCTTGCAGAAAAACACATTCAAACCTTGAATAAACAAGACTATAGAAAATAAAAAAACCCCGGGGTATATTGTTTGTCTCTCTTTCAACTGTCTAATTTTATTTCGAGTGCACTCTTGTTTACTTTCGTTGGCCCGCTTTAGTTGGAGCTCATGATGGAAACCTTTACCAGATCCCCCCGTGTGTCGGTGAAGTCAACAATACCGGACCGCAGCCGATGAATCCCTCGCTCGTTATGGCAGCAACCGTCCCGCTCGCAGCAGCCCGCAGCAACAGACCTCCGTGACTCGGCAGCAGCGGCACATCCTCCGTTAACGACTCTCTCCCGAGGCGACTATCCGAAGCTCCTGTCCCGTCCGTGCAGCGGCGTCTCCCTTCAGCGTGGACAGCGTTAGCCTAGCTCCCGCTAGCTTCTGTAACTGGACTTGCCTGGTGCTCAAAACACAATCGGTGGCGGAGAATCCGACTCACGCACTCCGATCACGTCGGTCAATTACAGTTCACAGTCCGTTACCGATAAAAACTCCTCTCCGACGACACACAGTCTCCAAACTCCGATAACGTTACGCCATTCACACGATGCTCCTTCCTCGCGCTCGTTTCTCCCGGAAGTGTAAACACTAAAGGTCATGAACTCACGCACGTAACCTAACGTAATAGAATTACTTTAACATTTTTTAAAGACATTCACACCCCGTGAAATGATGTTTTTTTGAAAGTTACTAATTTTAAACAAATTTTATTTACATTTTAATCTCTTCTTCATGACAAATACTTATTTATGTAAATTTTAGCTTAACCATGAACTGGCATTTTATTCTTAATTTATTCCTGTGAAAATCATGAAATAAATACCACTGATTTATCAGAGTATTACATCAACCTAGGAATAAATTAAAGCTGCAGTCAGCGTTGTTTGGGCCTGAGCCTCCTCCCGCCCACCGGGGCCGAGTAGCAGGGGTCGTCCTGAATGCAGTGATGAATTTTATGAAAGCGGTGGGACTTGTACACTGCAAGCAACTGCTGTAAATTTACTACAAGATTTCAATAGTATCACCGTTTATAAAAATACAGTACTTTGCCGTTAATTCTAATAGGAATCTGTTAAATTACACCCCATGACTGTTTAACAGAACTATGCTGTAATGCTAAAATACAGTACTTCACTGTAAATAAAACAGTATCATGCAGTATCTTTGCCTGATGGACGCAAGGAGAATCTCCTGATCTGCACATGTGAGGCCAGAGCCTTGGTTTTCGTCATCCATCTCAATCACAGTCATTTGGTGAGTAGCGATTGCATTTATTGTAGACATTGGCGCAAAGTCTGTAGGCCAGTGGAGGCTAAGTGAAGTTTCCAGTTTGTGTGGCGACACACACGAGTGGGGGGTGCACTTATTAAAATATAATAGTGACCAAAGCCGGACAACGCCACCTTGGGAATTTTGCCAAAGGAAATAGTTAACGTACCGACCAAAAGGCACTCACAGGTTCATTTACTAATTGGCAGGAGATGTGGTTCCATGACAAAAATATTTTATTGTAAACAGGCCAGCAGATTAAAAAGAGAACAAGAATGAATCTAAACAAGTCTGGAGCTTACCAGTGGGGGGGAGGGATCCCAAGGCAGAAGACACCCTGATCAATTGGGACATCACATTTAAAAAACACACATGATTAAAGCAAAACAGGGGTGCACAGCACACAAGAGGAGAAGAGACGCCAGGACTGTGAGCTTCCAGTACCTGAAACGAAATGACAATTATAATTTAACACCAAAACTAAAAACAACAAACAAAAACCAGAACCAAACTCAAACCACAATTTAAAAATTAATTCGAGAAACAAGATTTAATTATTAAACACAAATTAGCAAGGAAAAATAATACAACCCAAAAAAAACAGAAACGAGTTAATTTCTCCATTGCTAGACCAGGGAGCTAACGGATAGCCATCCAGCAGCTTGCTACACCCTGAAGCCCAAGCGGAGGAATGGGAAACAATGCAGATCCAAACCTTCAGAGCACCATGAAGTACAGTTCAGTGGCGCCACACGGTGGACATCAGGATCTGGCAGACCCTGGTTAAACAAGGTGAATTACTGAAACAACCTCCAGTTCAACACACAGCGGCTTCCAATTCGTTAACACAGAAGCAGAGCACTCCAGTGAACACAGTAAACAGTGAACAAACAAACAAGCAAAACATGTGTAGATGGCCAGTAGGTCGCAGAACAGGCTAGTAGCAGAGCAGGCTAATAGAGCAGGAGCCTGTAACAAAGCAGGACAGTCTGTAGCCAAACAGCAGCCACAGCAAAGCAGGGTAGTCTGTAGCAAAACAGCAGCCAGAGCAAAGCAGGGTAGTTTGTAGCAAAACAGCAGCCAGAGCAAAGCAGGGTAGTCTGTAAAACAGCAGCCAGAGCAAAGCAGGAGCATCTAGCAAAGCAGGATAGTCTGTAGCAAAACAGCAGCCAGAGCAAAGCAGGGTAGTCTGTAGCAAACAGCAGCCAGAGCAAAGCAGGAGCATCTAGCAAAGCAGGATAGTCTGGCAAGACAGCGCCCAGTAGCAAAGCAGCAGCTAGTTGTTCCTCAGTGTCACGGCTCACCAGCTGTGCCAATCAGGTGTAGATCGCACGCATGCCGAGCAAAGGGTTTCACAGCTAGTATGCTGTGGCAAACAGCCTCTGCACGTCAGATGGGGGGGGGGGGGGGGGTGTTTCCCCACTAGCAGCGATTAAGGGACCGTGTCCCAAAAGCCGGACGCCTACAATTAAACATGTGAATATGAAAAACGTGCATGATCAGCATGCAACACGAGCTACAGGGAGCTACTGCTACATACCAGCAAAGACGGTGGCGAGAAGGCAGACGTGAGGCGATCAGAGGCGGAAGCGAGGTGACCAGGAAGTGGGAGGACCACGGACCCCAAGAGCAAGAGATTGACCAGGTAGATGCTGCCCCTATTTATAGAGCAGCGCCTCACACTGGTTGGCTAATGATGGTACAAGCCAAGTCAGGCATCACCAACCAGTCTCACTGCTAGGATGGGACCTCTCATCCTGCCACATTTGCATTGATAATTACACTCGGTGCACATCATGCTAGCCAGATTTAGCAGCTAGCCAAAATGTTGAAAATGCTTGCAAATTAATCCAAAAAACACAGAGAGTTGACTTTACTTTTTACATCTCGAGCCTCCACAAATTAATGTGTGCGACATCTGTATTTTGCCTGTGAATTCATGAAGCTTTCTGATAGTCTGAACCATTTTACAGTACACACAATATACGTGTCACACAACAGTTAAGTCGGTTCATATTAAGATGAGTGCACACTGACTGTGTTTACATGCAATTACGTTCCTCCATCTTGTGCTAGGCTACTGCTCTGGCATGAATCTGTCTGATGGCATGATTACAGTGTCCTTAAGGCCATAGATCAGAAGCTGTGGTTGTATTTGTTTAAATAAGAGTGGTTTTAGCATTGTTCAAGTGCCTGCTCATTTGTGTTGATTTTTCTTTGTCTCTGATATTGCCTACAGATGCAGGAGCCTATTTTCCAGCTGCCCTGATCCTAGTAAGTACTTGCCTGTCCATCACATTTCACAGTTAATCAGTTATTTTTTTCAGACCTCAAACATTGAAATAGACAACTATGTTATCTGGTCAAAGAAGCTGTTTTTTTCTTCTTCTTCTTCTCTTCTCTTTTCTCCCTGTTTTTTTGGATCTCCAACACTATATCTACATGTATATATTTGATGGCTTATAATGTCTCATTCATCTGAGTGAGTTCCAACACTCCTTTTTTAGGCGCTTCATTGGAATAAATCCTGAGAGTGTCTGCATGTTTTCCCTGTGCTGGTTCTCTCCAGGTACTCCAGCTTCCTTCCACAGTCCAAAGACATGCAAATGGAAATGCAACTCTAAATTGACCGTAGGTATGGCTGTGAGTGTGAATGGTTGTCTGTCAATATTTGTTGGCTGCGGTGGACTGCGATGGACCACTGACCTGTCCAAGGTAATGTCCCCTCTGGGATAGGCTCCAGCCCCACCCTGTGACCCTTAACAGGATAAGCGGAAAAATGGATGGATGGATGGATGGATGGATGGATGGATGGATGGATGGATGGATAGATGGGTGGGTGATCACTCACAGGACTGTGAGTCTCTCACTCTGACCAGTTCATGCTATGGGACTTACACTGACGTAACCTGATTAGCTCAGTCAGTCGAGCATGAGACTCTTAGTCTCAGGGTTGTTGGTTCAAGCCCCATGTTGGGTGTTGATCTTAAACACCACTGCTTGTCCTCTCAGTTTTGAAAGCTTTGTTTGTAAATTGTCAGAAAAATCAGTGAATAAACAATACAAACTTAGGCTTTGTCAGAAATTCCATGCTTCCAAACTAACCAAAATGAAAAAAACAAAAGGTGAGACTTTTTCGTGCGTTCGAAAAATTTGTATGCGCTTCATTGTATCCGCTTTCTATACTTCCATGCATCCCAGCTTATTTCTGTTAAGGGTTGCAGGGGGAGGCTGGAGCCTTTCCCAGTGGCTTTCAGGTGAGAGGCAGGTTTCACCCTGGACAGGTAGCCAGTCCATTGCAGACAGAATACCCACGCAGGCACGGAGAGAACATGCACACACCACACAGAAAGAACCTGTGCTCGAGCCAGGACTTGAACTTGCTTTGAGGCGACACTGTTAACAACGGTACCACCGTGCCACCCATTGACTGTAACACATTGTAAACAATATACACTCTTGTTATCATACAACATGTAGCCCTGTACAAAAATCAAATAAATTACATCGCATAAAAAGCATAAAAAGATGTGTTAAAAAGTTCAAAAATAAATAGAGTTCATGATCTTTAAAATTGGTTATAATGTGAGCAGGTTAAAAGCATAAATATAATATGTAACATTTAAAAAGTAAAACTATTTACAGTTAAAAAATAAATTCATATAAAGGTCTTTAAGTTCTCTGAGTCTGTAAAAGATCAGTGATCTGAGAATAAGGAGAGGGGAAGAAGCCGTGTTTATATGTAACCTCAATTGTTACCTGTCAATCATTTCATTCCTGTCTTATCTTTGGGTGTATTAAGACCGCAAAAGCCAATGAGAGGAAAGTTACTGTGTAAGGGGTGGGACTAGTGGCTCAGGTTTGTGAGGTGAGTAGTTAGCGCGCATGGGGAGAGAAACAGAGGCAATGATCAGAGAGTTAAGAGGGGAGGCATCGTTTGTGTGGAGAGCATTTAAGTTTATTTTGGAGGTCGACGACTGGTGGTCCTGATGTAAACTTCTGTGTGACCTTCGAGAGGTGAATATTTATGCCTGTATTTGCGCTTTATCTAACTGTTATAGTGAAAAGAGACTGGATGTGTACATGGTTAGCGACGTGCTAGCTAGGGATAGCATTCCGTGCTAATGTGCCTGCAAATCGTAGCTTTAGCGTTGTAATATTTTTGGAGCGAAAGTAAAGGTAATGCGAATTCGACACGAGATAATGTTTGATAATTGTGGCTAAATTAAGATAATATGCTTGAAGGAGACGGACATTGGAGAGAGAGAGACGGGTTTCCATCCGATGGCTCTGCTGTTCTGCTGTGCCCTGTCCTGCTGTGTTTTCTTCTTCGTGACTTTCGCTGTCCCGCCATTGCGTGTGAGTGTTTGGATTGTGACTGCCACCGCCATTGCCATTACCATTCAGACTCTCATCCTCCATTCCCGTTCTCCCCCTTCTAATAAAACCCTGGATTTGTGAGGACTAACATACACATACACATGCACTTGCTTTTATTGTGTGCTCAGCTGCGAGTGAAGCGGCCATTACAGTTGTGAAGCCCCGACCTCACACGAGCTTCAATAAACAGGCCTGAAACAGGTAAAAATTTAATTTAAGGTGTTTCATATGAATGTGTGTGTGCCCACAGGTAAAATATTGAGTTTTAGTTGTTGTAAATTAAAGAATACCGTTTTAGAAGGTAACTTAAGGATTCTGAAAGGGATTAAATATGATGTATATTTTTAAAAAACAAAAGGGTTATCTTTTGTAGAGGAAACTTTTTTTCCTTACAATTGAGGTGTAAAGGATGACTTGAGGGTATTTTATGTGAAACTATCTAACTAAAAAAGATTTTTATTTTCAGTGAAACGAAAGTTCAGAACCAAGAAAGACACTGTTTGTTTTGTTTTGAAAATCCTCTTACTCATTGTTAATAATTTTGTTCATTGTATTTTTATAATACTAGAATATATTCAATTTTTATTTCATCCATCTCTGTGAACAAGTACCTGTGAAGGATTAATTTGCAATTCTTTTAACTTCAGCTTGAGGAAAGGGCAGCTTTGAGTCTTTGGGGACCAGCATGAGCGAGCTTCCCTCACACACCTTTTCTTGAAGCGCCCTCCACAGCTTTCGAATGGAATGTCATGCAGTGTGTAATTTGAAGTAGACAGATTGCAGATGCAGTACTTTTCTCTAGATGACATCAACATTCTTTTCTTTGTATTGACAGGACAACTATTTGGTGTGTAAAAAGACCGTGAGGCTGTTGCACATCACATTTTTTTTGAGGTTGTAAAGTGAGTGAAATGGATATAGAGCCCATGTGTGTGAGAGTCAAGGGCTTACGGCCATACCACTCTGAACACGCCCGATCTCGTCTGATCTCGGAAGCTTAGCAGGGTCGGGCCTGGTTAGTACTTGGATGGAAGACCGCCTGGGAATACCAGGTGCTGTAAGCTTTTTTTTTTCATTGTTAGGAAAGGGCAGCTTTGAGTGTTTGGGGACCAGCATGAGCGAGCTTCCCTCACACACCTTTTCTTGAAGCGCCCTCCACAGCTTTCGAATGGAATGTCATGCAGTGGTTAATTTGAAGTAGACAGATGGCAGATGCAGTACTTTTCTCTCGATGACATCAACATTCTTTTCTTTGTATTGACAGGACACCTATTTGACGTGTGAAAAGACCCTGAGGCTGTTGCGCATCACTTTTTTTCTGAGGTTGTAAAGTGAGTGAAATGGATATAGAGCCCATGTGTGTCAGAGTCAGGGGCTTACGGCCATACCACTCTGAACTCGTCTGATCTCGTCTGATCTCGGAAGCTCAGCAGGGTCGGGCCTGGTTAGTACTTGGATGTGAGACAGCCTGGGAATACCAGGTGCTGAAAGCTTTTTTGTTTCATTGTGAGGAAAGGGCTGCTTTGAGTCTTTGGGGACCAGCATGAGCGAGCTTCCCTCACACACCTTTTCTTGAAGCGCCCTCCGCAGCTTTGGAATGGAATTTCATGCATTGGTTAATTTGAAGTAGACAGATGACAGATGCAGTACTTTTCTCTAGATGACATCAACATTCTTTTCTTTTATTGACAGGACACCTATTTGGCGTGTGAAAAGACCCTGAGGCTTTTGCGCATCACTTTTTTTCTGAGGTTGTAAAGTGTGTGAAATGGATATAGAGCCCATGTGTGTCAGAGTCAAGGGCTTACGGCCATACCACTCTGAACATGCCCGATCTCGTCTGATCTCGGAAGCTAAGCAGGGTCGGGCCTGGTTAGTACTTGGATGGGAGACCTCCTCGGAATACCAGGTGCTGTAAGCTTTTTTGTTTCATTGTGAGGAAAGGGCAGCTTTGAGTGTTTGGGGACCAGCATGAGCGAGCTTCCCTCACACACCTTTTCTTGAAGCGCCCTCCACAGCTTTCATATGGAATGTCATGCAGTGTGTAATTTGAAGTAGACAGATTGCAGATGCAGTACTTTTCTCGAGATGACATCAACATTCTTTTCTTTGTATTGACAGGACAACTATTTGGTGTGTAAAAAGACCGTGAGGCTGTTGCACATCACATTTTTTTTGAGGTTGTAAAGTGAGTGAAATGGATATAGAGCCCATGTGTGTGAGAGTCAAGGGCTTACGGCCATACCACTCTGAACACGCCCGATCTCGTCTGATCTCGGAAGCTTAGCAGGGTCGGGCCTGGTTAGTACTTGGATGGGAGACCGCCTGGGAATACCAGGTGCTGTAAGCTTTTTTGTTTCATTGTGAGGAAAGGGCCGCTTTGAGTCTTTGGGGACCAGCATGAGCGAGCTTCCCTCACACACCTTTTCTTGAAGCGCCCTCCGCAGCTTTGGAATGGAATGTCATGCAGTGGTTAATTTGAAGAAGTCAGATGGCAGATGCAGTACTTTTCTCTCGATGACATCAACATTCTTTTCTTTTATTGACAGGACACCGATTTGGCGTGTGAAAAGACCCTGAGGCTTTTGCGCATCACTTTTTTTCTGAGGTTGTAAAGTGTGTGAAATGGATATAGAGCCCATGTGTGTCAGAGTCAAGGGCTTACGGCCATACCACTCTGAACACGCCCGATCTCGTCTGATCTCGGATGCTAAGCAGGGTCGGGCCTGGTTAGTTCTTGGATGGAAGACCGCCTGGGAATACCAGGTGCTGTAAGCTTTTTTTTTTTCATTGTTAGGAAAGGGCAGCTTTGAGTCTTTGGGGACCAGCATGAGCGAGCTTCCCTCACACACCTTTTCTTGAAGCGCCCTCCACAGCTTTCGAATGGAATGTCATGCAGTGTGTAATTTGAAGTAGACAGATTGCAGATGCAGTACTTTTCTCTAGATGACATCAACATTCTTTTCTTTGTATTGACAGGACAACTATTTGGTGTGTAAAAAGACCGTGAGGCTGTTGCACATCACATTTTTTTTGAGGTTGTAAAGTGAGTGAAATGGATATAGAGCCCATGTGTGTGAGAGTCAAGGGCTTACGGCCATACCACTCTGAACACGCCCGATTTCGTCTGATCTTGGAAGCTTAGCAGGGTCGGGCCTGGTTAGTACTTGGATGGAAGACCGCCTGGGAATACCAGGTGCTGTAAGCTTTTTTGTTTCATTGTGAGGAAAGGGCCGCTTTGAGTCTTTGGGGACCAGCATGAGCGAGCTTCCCTCACACACCTTTTCTTGAAGCGCCCTCCGCAGCTTTGGAATGGAATGTCATGCAGTGGTTAATTTGAAGAAGTCAGATGGCAGATGCAGTACTTTTCTCTCGATGACATCAACATTCTTTTCTTTTATTGACAGGACACCGATTTGGCGTGTGAAAAGACCCTGAGGCTGTTGCGCATCACTTTTTTTCTGAGGTTGTAAAGTGTGTGAAATGGATACATAGCCCATGTGTGTCAGAATCAAGGGCTTACGGCCATACCACTCTGAACACGCCTGATCTCGTCTGATCTCGGATGCTAAGCAGGGTCGGGCCTGGTTAGTTCTTGGATGGAAGATCGCCTGGGAATACCAGGTGCTGTAAGCTTTTTTGTTTCTTTGTGAGGAAAGGGCAGCTTTGAGTCTTTGGGGACCAGCATGAGCGAGCTTCCCTCACACACCTTTTCTTGAAGCGCCTTTCTGCAGCTTTGAAATTGAATGTCATGCAGCGTGTAATTTGAAGTAGACAGATGGCAGATGCAGTACTTTTCTCTAGATGAAATCAACATTCTTTTCTTTGTATTGACAGGACACCTATTTGGCGTTTGAAAAGACCGTGAGGCTTTTGCACGTCACTTTTTTTCTGAGGTTGTAAAGTGAGTGAAATGGATATAGAGCACATGTGTGTAAGAGTCAAGGGCTTACGGCCATCCCACTCTGAACACGCCCGATCTCGTCTGATCTTGGAAGCTAAGCAGGGTCGGGCCTGGTTAGTACTTGGATGGAAGACCGCCTGGGAATACCAGGTGCTGTAAGCTTTTTTTTTTTCATTGTTAGGAAAGGGCAGCTTTGAGTGTTTGGGGACCAGCATGAGCGAGCTTCCCTCACACACCTTTTCTTGAAGCGCCCTCCACAGCTTTCGAATGGAATGTCATGCAGTGTGTAATTTGAAGTAGACAGATTGCAGATGCAGTACTTTTCTCTAGATGACATCAACATTCTTTTCTTTGTATTGACAGGACAACTATTTGGTGTGTAAAAAGACCGTGAGGCTGTTGCACATCACATTTTTTTTGAGGTTGTAAAGTGAGTGAAATGGATATAGAGCCCATGTGTGTGAGAGTCAAGGGCTTACGGCCATACCACTCTGAACACGCCCGATCTCGTCTGATCTCGGAAGCTTAGCAGGGTCGGGCCTGGTTAGTACTTGGATGGAAGACCGCCTGGGAATACCAGGTGCTGTAAGCTTTTTTGTTTCATTGTGAGGAAAGGGCCGCTTTGAGTCTTTGGGGACCAGCATGAGCGAGCTTCCCTCACACACCTTTTCTTGAAGCGCCCTCTGCAGCTTTTGAATGGAATTTCATGTAGTGGTTAATTTGAAGAAGACAGATGGCAGATGCAGTACTTTTCTCTCGATGACATCAACATTCTTTTCTTTTATTGACAGGACACCGATTTGGCGTGTGAAAAGACCCTGAGGCTGTTGCGCATCACTTTTTTTCTGAGGTTGTAAAGTGTGTGAAATGGATATAGAGCCCATGTGTGTGAGAGTCAAGGGCTTACGGCCATCCCACTCTGAACACGCCCGATCTCGTCTGATCTCGGAAGTTAAGCAGCGTCGGGCCTGGTTAGTACTTGGATGGAAGACCGCCTGGGAATACCAGGTGCTGTAAGCTTTTTTGTTTCTTTGTGAGGAAAGGGCAGCTTTGAGTCTTTTGGGACCAGCATGAGCGAGCTTCCCTCACACACCTTTTCTTGAAGCGCCCTCCGCAGCTTTGGAATGGAATGTCATGCAGTGGTTAATTTGAAGTAGACAGATGGCAGATGCAGTACTTTTCTCTCGATGACATCAACATTCTTTTCTTTTATTGACAGGACACCGATTTGGCGTGTGAAAAGACCCTGAGGCTTTTGCGCATCACTTTTTTTCTTAGGTTGTAAAGTGTGTGAAATGGATATAGAGCCCATGTGTGTGAGAGTCAAGGGCTTACGGCCATACCACTCTGAACACGCCCGATCTCGTCTGATCTCGGAAGCTAAGCAGGGTAGGGCCTGGTTAGTACTTGGATGGAAGACCGCCTGGGAATACCAGGTGCTGCGAGCTTTTTTGTTTCTTTGTGAGGAAAGGGCAGCTTTGAGTCTTTGGGGACCAGAATGAGCGAGCTTCCCTCACACACCTTTTCTTGAAGCGCCTTTCTGCAGCTTTGAAATTGAATGTCATGCAGCGTGTAATTTGAAGTAGACAGATGGCAGATGCAGTACTTTTCTCGAGATGACATCAACATTCTTTTCTTTGTATTGACAGGACAACTATTTGGTGTGTAAAAAGACCCTGAGGCTTTTGCGCATCACTTTTTTTCTGAGGTTGTAAAGTGTGCGAAATGGATATAGAGCCCATGTGTGTCAGAGTCAAGGGGTTTCCGGCCATACCACTCTGAACACGCCCGATCTCGTCTGATCTCGGAAGCTAAGCAGGGTCGGGCCTGGTTAGTACTTGGATGGGAGACCGCCTGGGAATACCAGGTGCTGTAAGCTTTTTTGTTTCATTGTGAGGAAAGGGCCGCTTTGAGTCTTTGGGGACCAGCATGAGCGAGCTTCCCTCACACACCTTTTCTTGAAGCGCCTTTCTGCAGCTTTGAAATTGAATGTCATGCAGCGTGTAATTTGAAGTAGACAGATGGCAGATGCAGTACTTTTCTCTAGATGACATCAACATTCTTTTCTTTGTATTGACAGGACACCTATTTGGCGTTTGAAAAGATCGTGAGGCTGTTGCACGTCACTTTTTTTCTGAGGTTGTAAAGTGAGTGAAATGGATATAGAGCCCATGTGTGTAAGAGTCAAGGGCTTACGGCCATCCCACTCTGAACACGCCCGATCTCGTCTGATCTTGGAAGCTAAGCAGGGTCGGTCCTGGTTAGTACTTGGATGGAAGACCGCCTGGGAATACCAGGTGCTGTAAGCTTTTTTGTTTCTTTGTGAGGAAAGGGCAGCTTTTAGTCTTTGGGGACCAGCATGAGCGAGCTTCCCTCACACACCTTTTCTTGAAGCGCCTTTCTGCAGCTTTGAAATGGAATCTCATGCAGCGTGTAATTTGAAGTAGACAGATGGCAGATGCAGTACTTTTCTCTAGATGACATCAACATTCTTTTCTTTTATTGACAGGACACCTATTTTGTGTGTGAAAAGACCCTGAGGCTTTTGAGCATCACTTTTTTTCTGAGGTTGTAAAGTGTGTGAAATGGATATAGAGCCCATGTGTGTCAGAGTCAAGGGCTTACGGCCATACCACTCTTAACACGCCCGATCTCGTTTGATCTCGGAAGCTAAGCAGGGTCGGGCCTGGTTAGTACTTGGATGGGAGACCGCCTGGGAATACCAGGTGCTGTAAGCTTTTTTGTTTCATTGTGAGGAAAGGGCAGCTTTTCTTCTTTGGGGACCAGCATGAGCGAGGTTCCCTCACACACCTTTTCTTGAAGCGCCCTCCACAGCTTTGGAATGGAATGTCATGCAGTGTGTAATTTGAAGTAGAAAGATTGCAGATGCAGTACTTTTCTCTAGATGACATCAACATTCTTTTCTTTGTATTGACAGGACAACTATTTGGTGTGTAAAAAGACCGTGAGGCTGTTGCACATCACATTTTTTTTGAGGTTGTAAAGTGAGTGAAATGGATATAGAGCCCATGTGTGTGAGAGTCAAGGGCTTACGGCCATACCACTCTGAACACGCCCGATCTCGTCTGATCTCGGAAGCTTAGCAGGGTCGGGCCTGGTTAGTACTTGGATGGAAGACCGCCTGGGAATACCAGGTGCTGTAAGCTTTTTTGTTTCATTGTGAGGAAAGGGCCGCTTTGAGTCTTTGGGGACCAGCATGAGCGAGCTTCCCTCACACACCTTTTCTTGAAGCGCCCTCTGCAGCTTTTGAATGGAATTTCATGTAGTGGTTAATTTGAAGAAGACAGATGGCAGATGCAGTACTTTTCTCTCGATGACATCAACATTCTTTTCTTTTATTGACAGGACACCGATTTGGCGTGTGAAAAGACCCTGAGGCTGTTGCGCATCACTTTTTTTCTGAGGTTGTAAAGTGTGTGAAATGGATATAGAGCCCATGTGTGTGAGAGTCAAGGGCTTACGGCCATCCCACTCTGAACACGCCCGATCTCGTCTGATCTCGGAAGTTAAGCAGCGTCGGGCCTGGTTAGTACTTGGATGGAAGACCGCCTGGGAATACCAGGTGCTGTAAGCTTTTTTGTTTCTTTGTGAGGAAAGGGCAGCTTTGAGTCTTTGGGGACCAGCATGAGCGAGCTTCCCTCACACACCTTTTCTTGAAGCGCCCTCCGCAGCTTTGGAATGGAATGTCATGCAGTGGTTAATTTGAAGTAGACAGATGGCAGATGCAGTACTTTTCTCTCGATGACATCAACATTCTTTTCTTTTATTGACAGGACACCGATTTGGCGTGTGAAAAGACCCTGAGGCTTTTGCGCATCACTTTTTTTCTTAGGTTGTAAAGTGTGTGAAATGGATATAGAGCCCATGTGTGTCAGAGTCAAGGGGTTTCCGGCCATACCACTCTGAACACGCCCGATCTCGTCTGATCTCGGAAGCTAAGCAGGGTCGGGCCTGGTTAGTACTTGGATGGGAGACCGCCTGGGAATACCAGGTGCTGTAAGCTTTTTTGTTTCATTGTGAGGAAAGGGCCGCTTTGAGTCTTTGGGGACCAGCATGAGCGAGCTTCCCTCACACACCTTTTCTTGAAGCGCCTTTCTGCAGCTTTGAAATTGAATGTCATGCAGCGTGTAATTTGAAGTAGACAGATGGCAGATGCAGTACTTTTCTCTAGATGACATCAACATTCTTTTCTTTGTATTGACAGGACACCTATTTGGCGTTTGAAAAGATCGTGAGGCTGTTGCACGTCACTTTTTTTCTGAGGTTGTAAAGTGAGTGAAATGGATATAGAGCCCATGTGTGTAAGAGTCAAGGGCTTACGGCCATCCCACTCTGAACACGCCCGATCTCGTCTGATCTTGGAAGCTAAGCAGGGTCGGTCCTGGTTAGTACTTGGATGGAAGACCGCCTGGGAATACCAGGTGCTGTAAGCTTTTTTGTTTCTTTGTGAGGAAAGGGCAGCTTTTAGTCTTTGGGGACCAGCATGAGCGAGCTTCCCTCACACACCTTTTCTTGAAGCGCCTTTCTGCAGCTTTGAAATGGAATCTCATGCAGCGTGTAATTTGAAGTAGACAGATGGCAGATGCAGTACTTTTCTCTAGATGACATCAACATTCTTTTCTTTTATTGACAGGACACCTATTTTGCGTGTGAAAAGACCCTGAGGCTTTTGAGCATCACTTTTTTTCTGAGGTTGTAAAGTGTGTGAAATGGATATAGAGCCCATGTGTGTCAGAGTCAAGGGCTTACGGCCATACCACTCTTAACACGCCCGATCTCGTTTGATCTCGGAAGCTAAGCAGGGTCGGGCCTGGTTAGTACTTGGATGGGAGACCGCCTGGGAATACCAGGTGCTGTAAGCTTTTTTGTTTCATTGTGAGGAAAGGGCAGCTTTTCTTCTTTGGGGACCAGCATGAGCGAGGTTCCCTCACACACCTTTTCTTGAAGCGCCCTCCACAGCTTTGGAATGGAATGTCATGCAGTGTGTAATTTGAAGTAGAAAGATTGCAGATGCAGTACTTTTCTCTCGATGACATCAACATTTTTTTCTTTGTATTGACAGGACAACTATTTGGTGTGTAAAAAGACCGTGAGGCTGTTGCACATCACATTTTTTTTGAGGTTGTAAAGTGAGTGAAATTAATATAGAGCCCATGTGTGTGAGAGTCAAGGGCTTACGGCCATACCACTCTGAACACGCCCGATCTCGTCTGATCTCGGATGCTAAGCAGGGTCGGGCCTGGTTAGTTCTTGGGTGGAAGACCGCCTGGGAATACCAGGTGCTGTAAGCTTTTTTGTTTCTTTGTGAGGAAAGGGCAGCTTTGAGTCTTTGGGGACCAGCATGAGCGAGCTTCCCTCACACACCTTTTCTTGAAGCGCCTTTCTGCAGCTTTGAAATTGAATGTCATGCAGCGTGTAATTTGAAGTAGACAGATGGCAGATGCAGTACTTTTCTCTAGATGACATCAACATTCTTTTCTTTGTATTGACAGGACACCTATTTGGCGTTTGAAAAGACCGTGAGGCTTTTGCACGTCACTTTTTTTCTGAGATTGTAAAGTGAGTGAAATGGATATAGAGCCCATGTGTGTCAGAGTCAAGGGCTTACGGCCATCCCACTCTGAACACGCCCGATCTCGTCTGATCTTGGAAGCAAAGCAGGGTCGGGCCTGGTTAGTACTTGGATGGAAGACCGCCTGGGAATACCAGGTGCTGTAAGCTTTTTTTTTTCTTTGTGAGGAAAGGGCAGCTTTGAGTCTTTGGGGACCAGAATGAGCGAGCTTCCCTCACACACCTTTTCTTGAAGCGCCTTTCTGCAGCTTTGAAATTGAATGTCATGCAGCGTGTAATTTGAAGTAGACAGATGGCAGATGCAGTACTTTTCTCGAGATGACATCAACATTCTTTTCTTTGTATTGACAGGACAACTATTGTGTGTGTTAAAAGACCCTGAGGCTTTTGCGCATCACTTTTTTTCTGAGGTTGTAAAGTGTGCGAAATGGATATAGAGCCCATGTGTGTCAGAGTCAAGGGGTTTCCGGCCATACCACTCTGAACACGCCCGATCTCGTCTGATCTCGGAAGCTAAGCAGGGTCGGGCCTGGTTAGTACTTGGATGGGAGACCGCCTGGGAATACCAGGTGCTGTAAGCTTTTTTGTTTCATTGTGAGGAAAGGGCCGCTTTGAGTCTTTGGGGACCAGCATGAGCGAGCTTCCCTCACACACCTTTTCTTGAAGCGCCTTTCTGCAGCTTTGAAATTGAATGTCATGCAGCGTGTAATTTGAAGTAGACAGATGGCAGATGCAGTACTTTTCTCTAGATGACATCAACATTCTTTTCTTTGTATTGACAGGACACCTATTTGGCGTTTGAAAAGATCGTGAGGCTGTTGCACGTCACTTTTTTTCTGAGGTTGTAAAGTGAGTGAAATGGATATAGAGCCCATGTGTGTAAGAGTCAAGGGCTTACGGCCATCCCACTCTGAACACGCCCGATCTCGTCTGATCTTGGAAGCTAAGCAGGGTCGGTCCTGGTTAGTACTTGGATGGAAGACCGCCTGGGAATACCAGGTGCTGTAAGCTTTTTTGTTTCTTTGTGAGGAAAGGGCAGCTTTTAGTCTTTGGGGACCAGCATGAGCGAGCTTCCCTCACACACCTTTTCTTGAAGCGCCTTTCTGCAGCTTTGAAATGGAATCTCATGCAGTGTGTAATTTGAAGTAGACAGATGGCAGATGCAGTACTTTTCTCTAGATGACATCAACATTCTTTTCTTTTATTGACAGGACACCTATTTTGCGTGTGAAAAGACCCTGAGGCTTTTGAGCATCACTTTTTTTCTGAGGTTGTAAAGTGTGTGAAATGGATATAGAGCCCATGTGTGTCAGAGTCAAGGGCTTACGGCCATACCACTCTTAACACGCCCGATCTCGTTTGATCTCGGAAGCTAAGCAGGGTCGGGCCTGGTTAGTACTTGGATGGGAGACCGCCTGGGAATACCAGGTGCTGTAAGCTTTTTTGTTTCATTGTGAGGAAAGGGCAGCTTTTCTTCTTTGGGGACCAGCATGAGCGAGGTTCCCTCACACACCTTTTCTTGAAGCGCCCTCCACAGCTTTGGAATGGAATGTCATGCAGTGTGTAATTTGAAGTAGAAAGATTGCAGATGCAGTACTTTTCTCTCGATGACATCAACATTTTTTTCTTTGTATTGACAGGACAACTATTTGGTGTGTAAAAAGACCGTGAGGCTGTTGCACATCACATTTTTTTTGAGGTTGTAAAGTGAGTGAAATTAATATAGAGCCCATGTGTGTGAGAGTCAAGGGCTTACGGCCATACCACTCTGAACACGCCCGATCTCGTCTGATCTCGGATGCTAAGCAGGGTCGGGCCTGGTTAATTCTTGGGTGGAAGACCGCCTGGGAATACCAGGTGCTGTAAGCTTTTTTGTTTCTTTGTGAGGAAAGGGCAGCTTTGAGTCTTTGGGGACCAGCATGAGCGAGCTTCCCTCACACACCTTTTCTTGAAGCGCCTTTCTGCAGCTTTGAAATTGAATGTCATGCAGCGTGTAATTTGAAGTAGACAGATGGCAGATGCAGTACTTTTCTCTAGATGACATCAACATTCTTTTCTTTGTATTGACAGGACACCTATTTGGCGTTTGAAAAGACCGTGAGGCTTTTGCACGTCACTTTTTTTCTGAGATTGTAAAGTGAGTGAAATGGATATAGAGCCCATGTGTGTCAGAGTCAAGGGCTTACGGCCATCCCACTCTGAACACGCCCGATCTCGTCTGATCTTGGAAGCAAAGCAGGGTCGGGCCTGGTTAGTACTTGGATGGAAGACCGCCTGGGAATACCAGGTGCTGTAAGCTTTTTTTTTTCTTTGTGAGGAAAGGGCAGCTTTTAGTCTTTGGGGACCAGCATGAGCGAGCTTCCCTCACACACCTTTTCTTGAAGCGCCTTTCTGCAGCTTTGAAATGGAATATCATGCAGCGTGTAGTTTGAAGTAGACAGATGGAGGATGCAGTACTTTTCTCTCGATGACATCAACATTCTTTTCTTTGTATTGACAGGACACCTATTTGGTGTGTAAAAAAACCGTGAGGCTATTGCACATCACATTTTTTTTGAGGTTGTAAAGTGAGTGAAATGGATATAGAGCCCATGTGTGTGAGAGTCAAGGGCTTACAGCCATACCACTCTGAACACGCCCGATCTCGTCTGATCTCGTAAGCTTAGCAGGGTCGGGCCTGGTTAGTACTTGGATGGAAGACCGCCTGGGAATACCAGGTGCTGTAAGCTTTTTTTTTTCATTGTGAGGAAAGGGCCGCTTTGAGTCTTTGGGGACCAGCATGAGCGAGCTTCCCTCACACACCTTTTCTTGAAGCGCCCTCTGCAGCTTTGGAATGGAATTTCATGTAGTGGTTAATTTGAAGAAGACAGATGGCAGATGCAGTACTTTTCTCTCGATGACATCAACATTCTTTTCTTTTATTGACAGGACACCGATTTGGCGTGTGAAAAGACCCTGAGTCTGTTGCGCATCACTTTTTTTCTGAGGTTGTAAAGTGTGTGAAATGGATATAGAGCCCATGTGTGTGAGAGTCAAGGGCTTACGGCCATCCCACTCTGAACACGCCCGATCTCGTCTGATCTCGGAAGTTAAGCAGCGTCGGGCCTGGTTAGTACTTGGATGGAAGACCGCCTGGGAATACCAGGTGCTGTAAGCTTTTTTGTTTCTTTCTGAGGAAAGGGCAGCTTTGAGTCTTTGGGGACCAGCATGAGCGAGCTTCCCTCACACACCTTTTCTTTCAGCGTCTTTCTGGAGCTTTGAAATGGAATCTCATGCAGCGTGTAATTTGAAGTAGACAGATGGCAGATGCAGTACTTTTCTCTAGATGACATCAACATTCTTTTCTTTTATTGACAGGACACCTATTTGGCGTGTGAAAAGACCCTGAGGCTTTTGCGCATCACTTTTTTTCTGAGGTTGTAAAGTGTGTGAAATGGATATAGAGCCCATGTGTGTGAGAGTCAAGGGCTTACGGCCATCCCACTCTGAACACGCCCGATCTCGTCTGATCTCGGAAGCTAAGCAGGGTCGGGCCTGGTTAGTACTTGGATGGGAGACCGCCTGGGAATACCAGGTGCTGTAAGCTTTTTTGTTTCATTGTGAGGACAGGGCAGCTTTGAGTGTTTGGGGACCAGCATGAGCGAGCTTCCCTCACACACCTTTTCTTGAAGCGCCCTCCACAGCTTTCGAATGGAATGTCATGCAGCGTGTAATTTGAAGTAGAAAGATTGCAGATGCAGTACTTTTCTCTAGATGACATCAACATTCTTTTCTTTGTATTGACAGGACAACTATTTGGTGTGTAAAAAGACCCTGAGGCTTTTGCGCATCACTTTTTTTCTGAGGTTGTAAAGTGTGTGAAATGGATATAGAGCCCATGTGTGTCAAAGTCAAGGGCTTACGGCCATACCACTCTGAACACGCCCGATCTCGTCTGATCTCGGAAGCTAAGCAGGGTCGGGCCTGGTTAGTACTTGGGTGGGAGACCGCCTGGGAATACCAGGTGCTGTAAGCTTTTTTGTTTCATTGTGAGGAAAGGGCCGCTTTGAGTCTTTGGGGACCAGCATGAGCGAGCTTCCCTCACACACCTTTTCTTGAAGCACCTTTCTGCTGCTTTGAAATTGAATGTCATGCAGCGTGTAATTTGAAGTAGACAGATGGCAGATGCAGTACTTTTCTCTAGATGACATCAACATTCTTTTCTTTGTATTGACAGGACACCTATTTGGCGTTTGAAAAGACCCTGAGTCTGTTGCACGTCACTTTTTTTCTGAGCTTGTAAAGTGAGTGAAATGGATATAGAGCCCATGTGTGTCAGAGTCAAGGGCTTACGGCCATCCCACTCTGAACACGCCAGATCTCGTCTGATCTTGGAAGCTAAGCAGGGTCGGGCCTGGTTAGTACTTGGATGGAAGACTGCCTGGGAATACCAGGTGCTGTAAGCTTTTTTGTTTCTTTGTGAGGAAAGGGCAGCTTTTAGTCTTTGTGGACCAGCATGAGCGAGCTTCCCTCACACACCTTTTCTTAAAGCGCCTTTCTGCAGCTTTGAAATGGAATCTCATGCAGCGTGTAATTTGAAGTAGACAGATGGCAGATGCAGTACTTTTCTCTAGATGACATCAACATTCTTTTCTTTTATTGACAGGACACCTATTTGGCGTGTGAAAAGACCCTGAGGCTTTTGCGCATCACTTTTTTTCTGAGGTTGTAAAGTGTGTGAAATGGATATAGAGCCCATGTGTGTGAGAGTCAAGGGCTTACGGCCATACCACTCTTAACACGCCCGATCTCGTCTGATCGCGGAAGCTAAGCAGGGTCGGGCCTGGTTAGGACTTGGATGGGAGACCGCCTGAGAATACCAGGTGCTGTAAGCTTTTTTGTTACATTGTGAGGAAAGGGCAGCTTTGAGTCTTTGGGGACCAGCATGAGCGAGCTTCCCTCACACACCTTTTCTTTAAGCGCCCTCCACAGCTTTCGAATGGAATGTCATGCAGTGTGTAATTTGAAGTAGACAGATTGCAGATGCAGTACTTTTCTCGAGATGACATCAACATTCTTTTCTTTGTATTGACAGGACAACTATTTGGTGTGTAAAAAGACCGTGAGGCTTTTGCACATCACATTTTTTTTGAGGTTGTAAAGTGAGTGAAATGGATATAGAGCCCATGTGTGTGAGAGTCAAGGGCTTACGGCCATACCACTCTGAACACGCCCGATCTCGTCTGATCTCGGAAGCTTAGCAGGGTCGGGCCTGGTTAGTACTTGGATGGAAGACCGCCTGGGAATACCAGGTGCTGTAAGCTTTTTTGTTTCATTGTGAGGAAAGGGCCGCTTTGAGTCTTTGGGGACCAGCATGAGCGAGCTTCCCTCACACACCTTTTCTTGAAGCGCCCTCTGCAGCTTTGGAATGGAATTTCATGCAGTGGTTAATTTGAAGAAGACAGATGGCAGATGCAGTACTTTTCTCTCGATGACATCAACATTCTTTTCTTTTATTGACAGGACACCGATTTGGCGTGTGAAAAGACCCTGAGTCTGTTGCGCATCACTTTTTTTCTGAGGTTTTAAAGTGTGTGAAATGAATATAGAGCCCATGTGTGTCAGAGTCAAGGGCTTACGGCCATACCACTCTGAACACGCCAGATCTCGTCTGATCTCGGATGCTAAGCAGGGTCGGGACTGTTTAGTTCTTGGATGGAAGACCGCCTGGGAATACCAGGTGCTGTAAGCTTTTTTGTTTCTTTGTGAGGAAAGGGCAGCTTTGAGTCTTTGGGGACCAGCATGAGCGAGCTTCCCTCACACACCTTTTCTTTAAGCGTCTTTCTGGAGCTTTGAAATGGAATCTCATGCAGCGTGTAATTTGAAGTAGACAGATGGCAGATGCAGTACTTTTCTCTAGATGACATCAACATTCTTTTCTTTGTATTGACAGGACACCTATTTGGCGTGTGAAAAGACCCTGAGGCTTTTGCGCATCACTTTTTTCTGAGGTTGTAAAGTGTGTGAAATGGATATAGAGCCCATGTGTGTGAGAGTCAAGGGCTTACGGCCATACCACTCTGAACACGCCTGATCTCGTCTGATCTCGGAAGCTAAGCAGGGTCGGTCCTGGTTAGTACTTGGATGGGAGACCGCCTGGGAATACCAGGTGCTGTCAGCTTTTTTGTTTCATTGTGAGGAAAGGGCAGCTTTGAGTGTTTGGGGACCAGCATGAGCGAGCTTCCCTCACACACCTTTTCTTGAAGCGCCCTCCACAGCTTTCGAATGGAATGTCATGCAGCGTGTAATTTGAAGTAGACAGATGGCAGATGCAGTACTTTTCTCTAGATGACATCAACATTCTTTTCTTTTATTGACAGGACACCGATTTGGCGTGTGAAAAGACCCTGAGGCTGTTGCGCATCACTTTTTTTCTGAGGTTGTAAAGTGTGTGAAATGGATATAGAGCCCATGTGTGTCAGAGTCAAGGGCTTACGGCCATACCACTCTGAACACGCCCGATCTCGTCTGATCTCGGATGCTAAGCAGGGTCGGGCCTGGTTAGTTCTTGGATGGAAGACCGCCTGGTAATACCAGGTGCTGTAAGCTTTTTTGTTTCTTTGTGAGGAAAGGGCAGCTTTGAGTCTTTGGGGACCAGCATGAGCGAGCTTCCCTCACACACCTTTTCTTGAAGCGCCTTTCTGCAGCTTTGAAATGGAATCTCATGCAGCGTGTAATTTGAAGTAGACAGATGGCAGATGCAGTACTTTTCTCTAGATGACATCAACATTCTTTTCTTTGTATTGACAGGACACCTATTTGGCGTTTGAAAAGACCGTGAGGCTTTTGCACGTCACTTTTTTTCTGAGGTTGTAAAGTGAGTGAAATGGATATAGAGCCCATGTGTGTAAGAGTCAAGGGCTTACGGCCATCCCACTCTGAACACGCCCGATCTCGTCTGATCTTGGAAGCTAAGCAGGGTCGGGCCTGGTTAGTACTTGGATGGAAGACCGCCTGGGAATACCAGGTGCTGTAAGCTTTTTTTTTTTCATTGTTAGGAAAGGGCAGCTTTGAGTGTTTGGGGACCAGCATGAGCGAGCTTCCCTCACACACCTTTTCTTGAAGCGCCCTCCACAGCTTTCGAATGGAATGTCATGCAGTGTGTAATTTGAAGTAGACAGATTGCAGATGCAGTACTTTTCTCAAGATGACATCAACATTCTTTTCTTTGTATTGACAGGACAACTATTTGGTGTGTAAAAAGACCGTGAGGCTGTTGCACATCACATTTTTTTTGAGGTTGTAAAGTGAGTGAAATGGATATAGAGCCCATGTGTGTGAGAGTCAAGGGCTTACGGCCATACCACACTGAACACGCATGCGCCAATCAGACGGTACGCTGACAGCACGACACACGGAGGTCGCGGACTCCGCTTTTCCCATTTCTTTCGTTTTTTTCAGCCTTTTTCATTGTTCTTCCTTATTTTCCGTGCATTTTTGGTTCGTTTTTAGAGTGAACATTTTTTCCCCCCGACAGTTTTTATACTGATCGGGGGAGGTCAATTTGAGTTTTTTTTTTCCTAATGGAAAACTTTCGGACGGACCAAATGGATTTGAACTCTGCAAACGGATTTCAGATTACGAGCATGGAAAACGGACTTGACATAAACGCACAAACAGGTGAAGAAAATGAAAAATGGTTGCTTGTTAAAAGAAACAATCAGAAACGAAACATGAAGAAGTCGGAAGGAAAACTGCCGGAGGGAAATGCGAGAGCGGCTTCCGCAGCGACAGCGGGGGAAAGACGGCGAGCAGCGGCTGATTCAGAGGAGATGAGCGCTGGAGCCGGTCCACAGGCAACGAGAGCTGGTGGCCTGAAGAACAGAGCTGAAGACGTGGTTCCGAGAAGACCTGGGCAGCGAGGAGCTACTGGAGAGGCGGCGGAGAGTGAGAGAGAATTGGCGGCGGAAAGAGATGCGGCGTCTGGTGGGGAAAGGCAGCTGCAGCAGCGACATGGAGCGGCGAAATCTGCGGGTGGCGACCACAAGTATGACAGAGAACTGACGGTCAGTGTCGAGGTAACTGGGCAGGATGAAGTCCCAGTTCTCGAATTAATGAGATGCATAAGAGCACTGTGTGGAGGTTTAATAGCCTGTAGGGCGACAGGGCCGCAGAAATATGAAATTACCATGTCACACATCAAAGGGAAAGAGAGAATCCTAGATGGTTTCAAAATTGGGGACAACACAGTGCATGTCAAAGATCTGTGTAATGATGAACTCATGGTTTCTTTTTTAAGCTTACCAGCTTACATCAGAGATGAGGAAATTTTACAAAAGCTAGAAGGGTGGGGAGTCTCAGCTGCATCAACTATAAGGAGGAGGATGTGGCCGGGTACGCAAATTGCTGATGGGACGCGGTTTCTCAAAGTAAAGTTTACAGATAAAGTCCAATCTCTGCCTTATTCAGCACGGTTTGACACAGCAATGGGACCGGAATATTTCAGGGTCATACATGATAGGCAGGCTAGGGTGTGTAGGATGTGCCTCCAGCCGGGGCACATCCTAAGGGACTGTCCTGAGTTCTCCTGCCATAAGTGTGGTGTCCAGGGGCATTATGCAAGGGAGTGCAACAGGAAACCTAATAAGATACAGAAATGTGAGGTGTGTTGGAACAAAATTGATGAATGTAATTGCAATTATAGTGATGAGGATATTGTGGTGGAATCTGGATCTGAGGAGCTGTACAGTGAGATGGAAGGTTTAAGTGAGGGAGGAACGGAGGATGAGGAGGAAGATGACGAGGTGGGTAGTGGCGCCGCCAAGCAGGCTGCTGGTGAGGGTTACGCCCCTCAGAGAACCCAGAGCCCTCCTAAAGTGGTGCAGAGCCCAGGCACAAGGCTTGGTTCAAGTCTGAATGACATGAGCACTGACTCAGGCCCACAGCAGAGAGGAAAGGATGGAGGAGGAAACGGGTCCGAAAAGGAGCCGGAGCCTTCTCAACTCCTGGAATCAATGGAGGTGGGGGATACCCCAAGAGAATTGCAGCCGGCGGCAGCCACATCCACCAGGGTACCTACCTTAAATGTGCCCTCCACCTTCCCTCCTCAGAGTAGTTATTTGCCACAATAAAAAATATTCGGAAAAAGCACACCTCAATAAAAGATGCTGCGATGAAGAAAAAACAGAAGAAAGAAGGAGGGAGAGGTAAAAAATCTTGAGGGAAAATTGGCTGTTTAAAGGTTTTTTTGGTCTGACCATGTTTCTGCTGCACTCCCTTAATGTCAATGGACTCCGCACTTATGGCAGGATGACCGCCATTTTACTTAAAAGCAAGTGTGACATTCTCTGCTTACAGGAGACAAGGTGGGAAGGGGATAGCGTGGCGGCAGCAAGCAAAATGTGGGAAGGAGATGTCTTTTTTAGCAACGGCACAAGTAAATCTTGTGGCGTAGCTATTTTAGTAAAAAAGACTATAAGTACCAATAGCAAGTTAATATATCATGACAAGAAAGGTAGAATACTTATTATAGATGTTTGCATAAACAATAGAACATACAGAATTGTTAACATATATGCCAGTAACTGTGAAAAGGAAAGGAAAATGTTTCTAAATAGTATAAGCAGATGGATAGATCATAGAACCATAATAATAGGAGATTTCAATATCGCATTAACTAAGGATGATATATCAATTAACAATGTATACAAGAATGACACAAGCAGAACTGAGCTATATAATTTAATGAATATTCACAATTTGACAGATGTATGGAGAATTCACAACCCATTCAAGAAAGAGTACTCCAGAAGACAGGTTGTGCAGGGAAAAATGAAACAAGCCAGAATAGATTTATGTCTAGCGGCCCCTGAAGCAACAAAACAGATCAATAAAATACAATATAATTATAACGCATGGAGTGATCACGCAACAATTGAGTGTTACTTGGGTGCTGCAGGAGGTTTCAGGGGGGGAGGTACCTGGTGCCTCAACTCCAGCCTCCTGGCAGATTCAACTTACGTTAAAAAAATCACAAAACTGCTTGATTATGCAAAAATTGAAATGAAAATAGAAAATAATTTTATAGAAAAGTGGGAAATTCTAAAGCAAAGAATTAAAAGAAGTAGTATAAATTATAGTAAAGAGAAAAAGTGGAGAGAGGAGCTGGAAGAAAATCGACTAAGAAAATTAATCAATCATGAAATAGCATTATTTGATAAAGAACCTAACAGAAACACAGAAAACTATGAATTATATAAAGCAAAACTAGGAAACATAGAAAAAATAAAATGCAGAGGTGCAATGATAAGAAGCAGAGTTAAAAATTTAGTAGAAGGAGAAAAATGCACCGCATATTTTTTGGGGCTCGAAAAGCAAAAACAAAACAAAACTATAATAGAAAAAATCAACGATATAACTGGAAAAGAATATGACGATCAAGAAAATATACTAAGAGTAACTACAGAGTTTTATAAAGAATTATTTGATAATGGATATAGCAATAGCGAAGAGGTAGACAAGTTGTTATCAAATATCCAAACTAGTATTTCAGTGGAGGATAAGGAATGGTCTGATGCACAAATTACTATTAATGAGATAAAGACGGCAATAGATAGCTTAAATAAAAACAAAAGTCCAGGGGTAGATGGTTTAACAGCAGAATTTTATATTTGTTTCAAAGAGCAGATAGCTCCCCTGTTGCTGTCATTGTACCACTCAATGGAACGGGAACAGAGAACATCCAATACATTCACTGCAGGAATAATTTCACTTATCTACAAAAATAAAGGTTCAAAACAGGATATAACAAACTATAGACCAATAAGTTTACTCAATACAGATTACAAGATACTGACCAAAACACTGGCAAACAGGCTTAAACTTACAATAGGAACCATTATTGGTAATACACAGGCATACGGCATACCAGATAGAGACATCATAGATACGATCCTTACAATAAAGGATACCGTCAGGACAATGGCAGCACAGGGGGGGTATCTGCTCGGAATTGATTTGGAGAAAGCATTCGACAGAGTAGAACATCTTTTCTTATATAAAACTTTAAAAAGATTTGGATACGGTGAAGGCTTTATTAGATGGATTAAATTATTATACGATAACGCATACAGTCAAATAAAGATAAATGGACAACTAACAGAAAAGATCAAATTAAAAAGATCGGTAAGGCAAGGATGCCCGCTTTCAGCTCTTTTATACAGTATTGTTGCTGAGCCACTAGCTTTAAGTATAATGAATGATAAGAATATTATAGGTATAAAAACATATAGAGACAAAGTCGTTAAAATAGCACAATTTGCGGATGATATCAATATAATGTTTAAAAATGAAGAAAATTTAAATTATATTATAAAACATCTAGAAAGATATGAAAAAGCATCAGGAGCTAAGGTTAACAGAAATAAGTCAGAAATGATGGAATTCGGTAAAAATAGTTTAAAAAATAATTGGGGTTTTAGCACTAAAGAATACAGGAAAATACTGGGTGTATACATTGGTAAAAATGAAGGGGAAGCCAGGGACTTAGGGTGGAGAGAACTTGTAAAAAAGGTAGAAAATACACTTAATTTATGGAGAAGTAGGGGTTTAAGCCTGAGAGGAAAGGTAATTGTCATCAATGCCTTAATACTGTCAAAAATTAATCATGTTTTGGGGGCCTGTGAGCTACCGCAGTGGGCACTAAATTCGCTCAATGAAGCGATCTCCTCCTTCCTTTGGAGGGGAAAGGGAAATTCGATCGCTCATCGGGTGATAATTGCTAATAAAAGGGAGGGGGGATTAGGACTAATTGACATCAGTGCAAAAAAAGATGCACTCAGGGCCAAATTAGTTAGAAATTTTCTCGATTGGAACAGGCAGTACCCCTGGGAGGACACAATGGCGGGCTACCTGGCTGAGTACGGGGAGGGGGAGAAACTCCCTCTTTATCACCTCCTTCCTGGGAAAAGCCATGGCTCGCTACCGATGTTCTACCAGGAGGTGCTAGAGGCATGGGGCAAATTCCTGCCCCACCTCAGGCCTAAGTGCAGTCAGAAAAGTCATGTGCTGCAGTTACCTTTTCTCGAAAGCACCTTTTTCACACACAATGGTAGGACACTTAAATGCAGGGCACTTCAGCAACATAATATAACAAGGGTCGGTCAAGTGGTGGGGGAAAGGGGTCTGTTCAGTCTCAGGAAAGTCACAACCCAACTCAAAAAAACAGGGACACCGTGCAGAAAGGATTACCTAAATGGACTAGGTAACAAAATCAACAGAAACATAACCTCACTGTGGAGAAACTTAATCATCACGGACAAATCGAGAGCAGACCCCGAACTCCCACCGCTTGAGCTTGTCACACAGTACACAGGGAAAGAGCTGTCACAGGTGAAAACAAAGGACTGGTACACCATAGGGATTAACTCAATTAAACGCACTCCAAAAGCAGAAAAACACTGGGCACAATTATTCAAGGGAATACCGATAGGAAAAATCTGGCAAAACCTTAACATACCTTACATGGACAGCAATACTTTCAAGCTAGAATTCAATATCAGACACAGGAGAATTTTCACAGGAATCAAATTACACCAGATTAATAAGGAAAACTACAGTAGGACATGCCAAATCTGCAATAAAGAACCGGAAGACCAGGAGCATCTATTCATCAACTGCAAGGAATCGGATAAATTCAGGAATTTCATCAGGATGCTACTGCAAGAGCACTGCAATTTCAGTTTGACAGATGAAACACTATGGACATGGACTCTTCTCTTTGGTACAACACTGAAACAAAAGGATCAGAACAGGACTCTCATAAATACCATACTCACTTTTGCAAAAAAATCAATATGGACAACTAGAAACTACGCTCTCTATGAAAAGAAGAAAATAAACATATTTGGGGTTTTTTACACAACACTCTTGACGCACCTACAAATCTTACATGACATGGACAAGGATATTTTTGAAAACACTTTCTGCAGGAAAAACACATTTTTCAACATAGCAAATGGCAAAATTGAAATAAACAAGATTGACAATGGTATGTTTTCTCTTCAAATTCCCAGCTAAGTAGTCTCTTTTTTTTATAAAGCAAAGTATTTTTCAAATTTAATAAAGGGGTGAGCAAATTGGGTGGTTTATGTTTTTGGTGTGTTTAACATTTCATTTTGATAAAATTTCTTTAAAAAAAAAAAAAAAAAAAATTGTGTGTGTGACACTTCACGACAGGAATTTGTTCTTTTTAGTCCCATGAGGTTTTTTTTGTCTCTCTTTAATTTTTATTTATTTTTTTTTGGAATGACCTGCATTGCTCCAGTGGCTGTAGGCACATAGTGTTGGTTTATTTGTCTAAATTTAACTTAATTAAAAAAAAAAAAAAAAAAAACAAAACTCTGATGGTGTTTTCATCAAGTTCGAGGTGTATCAAGGGTGGGGGTTTTTTTTTGGTAAGATTTCTTTCCTGAAGGAATTTATTTTTTATATAATTGTTAAATTTTGTCATGTAAATAAGAATGTACAGTTGGTAAAAATGTATGATGTATTTTTGATAATAAAAGACAAAAAAAAAAAACACGCCCGATCTCGTCTGATCTCGGAAGCTTAGCAGGGTCGGGCCTGGTTAGTACTTGGATGGAAGACCGCCTGGGAAAACCAGGTGCTGTAAGCTTTTTTGTTTCTTTGTGAGGAAAGGGCCGCTTTGAGTCTTTGGGGACCAGCATGAGCGAGCTTCCCTCACACACCTTTTCTTGAAGCGCCCTCTGCAGCTTTGGAATGGAATTTCATGCAGTGGTTAATTTGAAGAAGACAGATGACAGATGCAGTACTTTTCTCTCGATGACATCAACATTCTTTTCTTTTATTGACAGAATACCGATTTGGCGTGTGAAAACACCCTGAGGCTGTTGCGCATCACTTTTTTTCTGAGGTTGTAAAGTGTGTGAAATGGATATAGAGCCCATGTGTGTCAAAGTCAAGAGCTTACGGCCATACCACTCTGAACAAGCCCGATCTCGTCTGATCTCGGAAGCTAAGCAGGGTTGGGCCTGGTTAGTACTTGGGTGGGAGACCTCCTGGGAATACCAGGTGCTGTAAGCTTTTTTGTTTCCTTGTGAGGAAAGGGCCGCTTTGAGTCTTTGGGGACCAGCATGAGCGAGCTTCCCTCACACACCTTTTATTGAAGCACCTTTCTGCAGCTTTGAAATTGAATGTCATGCAGCGTGTAATTTGAAGTAGACAGATGGCAGATGCAGTACTTTTCTCGAGATGACATCAACATTCTTTTCTTTGTATTGACAGGACACCTATTTGGCGTTTGAAAAGACCGTGAGTCTGTTGCACGTCACTTTTTTTCTGAGGTTGTAAAGTGAGTGAAATGGATATAGAGCCCATGTGTGTAAGAGTCAAGGGCTTACGGCCATCCCACTCTGAACACGCCCGATCTCGTCTGATCTTGGAAGCTAAGCAGGGTCGGGCCTGTTTAGTACTTGGATGGAAGACCGCCCTGGAATACCAGGTGCTGTAAGCTTTTTTGTTTCTTTGTGAGGAAAGGGCAGCTTTTAGTCTTTGTGGACCAGCATGAGCGAGCTTCCCTCACACACCTTTTCTTGAAGCGCCTTTCTGCAGTTTTGAAATGGAATCTCATGCAGCGTGTAATTTGAAGTAGACAGATGGCAGATGCAGTACTTTTCTCTAGATGACATCAACATTCTTTTCTTTTATTGACAGGACACCTATTTGGCGTGTGAAAAGACCCTGAGGCTTTTGCGCATCACTTTTTTTCTGAGGTTGTAAAGTGTGTGGAATGGATATAGAGCCCATGTGTGTCAGTGTCAAGGGCTTACGGCCATACCACTCTTAACACGCCCGATCTCGTCTGATCGCGGAAGCTAAGCAGGGTCGGGCCTGGTTAGGACTTGGATGGGAGACCGCCTGAGAATACCAGGTGCTGTAAGCTTTTTTGTTACATTGTGAGGAAAGGGCAGCTTTGAGTGTTTGGGGACCAGCATGAGCGAGCTTCCCTCACACACCTTTTCTTGAAGCGCCCTCCACAGCTTTCGAATGGAATGTCATGCAGTGTGAAATTTGAAGTAGACAGATTGCAGATGCAGTACTTTTCTCCAGATGACATCAACATTCTTTTCTTTGTATTGACAGGACAACTATTTGGTGTGTAAAAAGACCGTGAGGCTTTTGCACATCACATTTTTTTTGAGGTTTTAAAGTGAGTGATATGGATATAGAGCCCATGTGTGTGAGAGTCAAGGGCTTACGGCCATACCACTCTGAACACGCCCGATCTCGTCTGATCTCGGAAGCTTAGCAGGGTCGGGCCTGGTTAGTACTTGGATGGAAGACCGCCTGGGAATACCAGGTGCTGTAAGCTTTTTTGTTTCATTGTGAGGAAAGGGCCGCTTTGAGTCTTTGGGGACCAGCATGAGCGAGCTTCCCTCACACACCTTTTCTTAAAGCGCCTTTCTGCAGCTTTGAAATTGAATGTCATGCAGCGCGTAATTTGAAGTAGACAGATTGCAGATGCAGTACTTTTCTCTCGATGACATCAACATTCTTTTCTTTTATTGACAGGACACCGATTTGGCGTGTGAAAAGACCCTGAGGCTGTTGCGCATCACTTTTTTTCTTAGGTTGTAAAGTGAGTGAAATGGATATAGAGCCCATGTGTGTGAGAGTCAAGGGCTTACGGCCATACCACTCTGAACACGCCCGATCTCGTCTGATCTCGGAAACTTAGCAGGGTCGAACCTGGTTAGTACTTGGATGGGAGACCGCCTGGGAATACCAGGTGCTGTAAGCTTTTTTGTTTCATTGTGAGGAAAGGGCCGCTTTGAGTCTTTGGGGACAAGCATGAGCGAGCTTCCCTCACACACCTTTTCTTGAAGCGCCCTCCGCAGCTTTGGAATGGAATGTCATGCAGTGGTTAATTTGAAGTAGACAGATGGCAGATGCAGTACTTTTCTCTAGATGACATCAACATTCTTTTCTTTTATTGACAGGACACGTATTTGGCGTGTGAAAAGACCCTGAGGCTGTTGCGCATCACTTTTTTTCCAAGGTTGGAAAGTGTGTGAAATGGATATAGAGCCCATGTGTGTCAGAGTCAAGGGCTTACGGCCATACCATTCTGAACTCGTCTGATCTCGGAAGCTAAGCAGGGTCTGTCCTGGTTAGTACTTGGATGGGAGACAGCCTGGGAATACCTGGTGCTGTAAGCTTTTTTGTTTCTTTGTGAGGAAAGGGCAGCTTTGAGTCTTTGGGGACCAGCATGAGCGAGCTTCCTTCACACACCTTTTCTTGAAGCGCCTTTCTTCAGCTTTGAAATGGAATGTCATGCAGCGTGTAATTTGAAGTAGACAGATGGCAGATGCAGTACTTTTCTCTAGATGACATCAACATTCTTTTCTTTTATTGACAGGACACCTTTTTGGCGTGTGAAAAGACCGTGAGGCTGTTTCACGTCACTTTTTTTCTAAGGTTGTAAAGTGAGTGAAATGGATATAGAGCCCATGTGTGTAAGAGTCAAGGGCTTACGGCCATACCACTCTGAACACGCCCGATCTCGTCTGATCTCGGAAGCTTAACAGGGTCGGGCCTGGTTAGTACTTGGATGGGAGACCGCCTGGGAATACCAGGTGCTGTAAGCTTTTTTGTTTCTTTGTGAGGAAAGGGCAGCTTTGAGTCTTTGGGGACCAGCATGAGCGAGCTTCTCTCACACACCTTTTCTTGAAGCGCCCTACGCAGCTTTGGAATGGAATGTCATGCAGTGGTTAATTTGAAGTAGAAAGATGGCAGATGCAGTACTTTTCTCTCGATGACATCAACATTCTTTTCTTTTATTGACAGGACACCAATTTGGCGTGTGAAAAGACCCTGAGGCTTTTGCGCATCACTTTTTTTCTGAGGTTGGAAAGTGAGTGAAATGGATATAGAGCCCATGTGTGTCAGAGTCAAGGGCTTACGGCCATACCACTCTGAACACGCACGCGCCAATCAGACGGTACGCTGACAGCACGACACACGGAGGTCGCGGACTCCGCTTTTCCCATTTCTTTCGTTTTTTTCAGCCTTTTTCATTGTTCTTCCTTATTCTCCTTGCATTTTTGGTTCGTTTTTAGAGTGAACATTTTTTCCCCCCGACAGTTTTTATACTGATCGGGGGAGGTCAATTTGAGTTTTTTTTTCCTAATGAAAAACTTTCGGACGGACCAAATGGATTTGAACTTTGCAAACGGATTTCAGATTACGAGCATGGAAAACGGACTTGACATAAACGCACAAACAGGTGAAGAAAATGAAAAATGGTTGCTTGTTAAAAGAAACAATCAGAAACGAAACATGAAGAAGCCGGAAGGAAAACTGCCGGAGGGAAATGCGAGAGCGGCTTCCGCATTGACAGCGGGGGAAAGACGGCGAGCAGCGGCTGATTCAGAGGAGATGTGTGGAAGGAGCGCTGGAGCCGGTCCACAGGCAACGAGAGCTGGTGGCCTGAAGAACAGAGCTGAAGAAGTGGTTCCGAGAAGACCTGGGCAGCGAGGAGCTACTGGAGAGGCGACGGAGAGTGAGAGAGAATTGGCGGCGGAAAGAGATGCGGCGTCTGGTGGGGAAAGGCAGCTGCAGCAGCGACATGGAGCGGCGAAATCTGCGGGTGGCGACCACAAGTATGACAGAGAACTGACGGTCAGTGTCGAGGTAACTGGGCAGGATGAAGTCCCAGTTCTCGAATTAATGAGATGCATAAGAGCACTGTGTGGAGGTTTAATAGCCTGTAGGGCGACAGGGTCGCAGAAATATGAAATTACCATGTCACACATCAAAGGGAAAGAGAGAATCCTAGATGGTTTCAAAATTGGGGACAACACAGTGCATGTCAAAGATCTGTGTAATGATGAACTCATGGTTTCTTTTTTAAGCTTACCAGCTTACATCAGAGATGAGGAAATTTTACAAAAGCTAGAAGGGTGGGGAGTCTCAGCTGCATCAACTATAAGGAGGAGGATGTGGCCGGGTACGCAAATTGCTGATGGGACGCGGTTTCTCAAAGTAAAATTTACAGATAAAGTCCAATCTCTGCCTTATTCAGCACGGTTTGACACAGCAATAGGACCGGAATATTTCAGGGTCATACATGATAGGCAGGCTAGGGTGTGTAGGATGTGCCTCCAGCCGGGGCACATCCTAAGGGACTGTCCTGAGTTCTCCTGTCATAAGTGTGGTGTCCAGGGGCATTATGCAAGGGAGTGCAACAGGAAACCTAATAAGATACAGAAATGTGAGGTGTGTTGGAACAAAATTGATGAATGTAATTGTAATCATAGTGATGAGGATATTGTGGTGGAATCTGGATCTGAGGAGCTGTACAGTGAGATGGAAGGTTTAAGTGAGGGAGGAACGGAGGATGAGGAGGAAGATGACGAGGTGGGTAGTGGCGCCGCCAAGCAGGCTGCCGGTGAGGGTTACGCCCCTCAGAGAACCCAGAGCCCTCCTACAGCGGTGCAGAGCCCAGGCACAAGGCTTGGTTCAAGTCTGAATGTTATGAGCACTGACTCAGGCCCACAGCAGAGAGGAAAGGATGGAGGAGGAAACGGGTCCGAAAAGGAGCCGGAGCCTTCTCAACTCCTGGAATCAATGGAGGTAGGGGACACCCCAGGAGAATTGCAGCCGGCGGCAGCCACATCCACCAGGGTACCTGCCTTAAATGTGCCCTCCACCTTCCCTCCTCAGAGTAGATCAAACAGTGACTCGGAAATGGACTTTGCCACAATCAAAAATATTCGGAAAAAGCACACCTCAATAAAAGATGCTGCGATGAAGAAAAAACAGAAGAAAGAAGGAGGGAGAGGTAAAAAATCTTGAGGGAAAATTGGCTGTTTAAAGGTTTTTTTGGTCTGACCATGTTTCTGCTGCACTCCCTTAATGTCAATGGACTCCGCACTTATGGCAGGATGACCGCCATTTTACTTAAAAGCAAGTGTGACATTCTCTGCTTACAGGAGACAAGGTGGGAAGGGGATAGCGTGGCGGCAGCAAGCAAAATGTGGGAAGGAGATGTCTTTTTTAGCAACGGCACAAGTAAATCTTTTGGCGTAGCTATTTTAGTAAAAAAGACTATAAGTACCAATAGCAAGTTAATATATCATGACAAGAAAGGTAGAATACTTATTATAGATGTTTGCATAAACAATAGAACATACAGAATTGTTAACATATATGCCAGTAACTGTGAAAAGGAAAGGAAAATGTTTCTAAATAGTATAAGCAGATGGATAGATCATAGAACCATAATAATAGGAGATTTCAATATCGCATTAACTAAGGATGATATATCAATTAATAATGTATACAAGAATGACACAACAGAACTGAGCTATATAATTTAATGAATATTCACAATTTGACAGATGTATGGAGAATTCACAACCCATTCAAGAAAGAGTACTCCAGAAGACAGGTTGTGCAGGGAAAAATGAAACAAGCCAGAATAGATTTATGTCTAACGGCCCCTGAAGCAACAAAACAGATCAATAAAATACAATATAATTATAACGCATGGAGTGATCACGCAACAATTGAGTGTTACTTGGGTGCTGCAGGAGGTTTCAGGGGGGGAGGTACCTGGTGCCTCAACTCCAGCCTCCTGGCAGATTCAACTTACGTTAAAAAAATCACAAAACTGCTTGATTATGCAAAAATAGAAATGAAAATAGAAAATAATTTTATAGAAAAGTGGGAAATTCTAAAGCAAAGAATTAAAAGAAGTAGTATAAATTATAGTAAAGAGAAAAAGTGGAGAGAGGAGCTGGAAGAAAATCGACTAAGAAAATTAATCAATCATGAAATAGCATTATTTGATAAAGAACCTAACAGAAACACAGAAAACTATGAATTATATAAAGCAAAACTAGGAAACATAGAAAAAATAAAATGCAGAGGTGCAATGATAAGAAGCAGAGTTAAAAATTTAGTAGAAGGAGAAAAATGCACCGCATATTTTTTGGGGCTCGAAAAGCAAAAACAAAACAAAACTATAATAGAAAAAATCAACGATATAACTGGAAAAGAATATGACGATCAAGAAAATATACTAAGAGTAACTACAGAGTTTTATAAAGAATTATTTGATAATGGATATAGCAATAGCGAAGAGGTAGACAAGTTGTTATCAAATATCCAAACTAGTATTTCAGTGGAGGATAAGGAATGGTCTGATGCACAAATTACTATTAATGAGATAAAGACGGCAATAGATAGCTTAGATAAAAACAAAAGTCCAGGGGTAGATGGTTTAACAGCAGAATTTTATATTTGTTTCAAAGAGCAGATAGCTCCCCTGTTGCTGTCATTGTACCACTCAATGGAACGGGAACAGAGAACATCCAATACATTCACTGCAGGAATAATTTCACTTATCTACAAAAATAAAGGTTCAAAACAGGATATAACAAACTATAGACCAATAAGTTTACTCAATACAGATTACAAGATACTGACCAAAACACTGGCAAACAGGCTTAAACTTACAATAGGAACCATTATTGGTAATACACAGGCATACGGCATACCAGATAGAGACATCATAGATACGATCCTTACAATAAAGGATACCGTCAGGACAATGGCAGCACAGGGGGGGTATCTGCTCGGAATTGATTTGGAGAAAGCGTTCGACAGAGTAGAACATCTTTTCTTATATAAAACTTTAAAAAGATTTGGATACGGTGAAGGCTTTATTAGATGGATTAAATTATTATACGATAACGCATACAGTCAAATAAAGATAAATGGACAACTAACAGAAAAGATCAAATTAAAAAGATCGGTAAGGCAAGGATGCCCGCTTTCGGCTCTTTTATACAGTATTGTTGCTGAGCCACTAGCTTTAAGTATAATGAATGATAAGAATATTATAGGTATAAAAACATATAGAGACAAAGTCGTTAAAATAGCACAATTTGCGGATGATATCAATATAATGTTTAAAAATGAAGAAAATTTAAATTATATTATGGAATTCGGTAAAAATAGTTTAAAAAATAATTGGGGTTTTAGCACTAAAGAATACAGGAAAATACTGGGTGTATACATTGGTAAAAATGAAGGGGAAGCCAGGGACTTAGGGTGGAGAGAACTTGTAAAAAAGGTAGAAAATACACTTAATTTATGGAGAAGTAGGGGTTTAAGCCTGAGAGGAAAGGTAATTGTCATCAATGCCTTAATACTGTCAAAAATTAATCATGTTTTGGGGGCCTGTGAGCTACCGCAGTGGGCACTAAATTCGCTCAATGAAGCGATCTCCTCCTTCCTTTGGAGGGGAAAGGGAAATTCGATCGCTCATCGGGTGATAATTGCGAATAAAAGGGAGGGGGGATTAGGACTAATTGACATCAGTGCAAAAAAAGATGCACTCAGGGCCAAATTAGTTAGAAATTTTCTCGATTCGAACAGGCAGTACCCCTGGGAGGACACAATGGCGGGCTACCTGGCTGAGTACGGGGAGGGGGAGAAACTCCCTCTTTATCACCTCCTTCCTGGGAAAAGCCATGGCTCGCTACCGATGTTCTACCAGGAGGTGCTAGAGGCATGGGGCAAATTCCTGCCCCACCTCAGGCCTAAGTGCAGTCAGAAAAGTCATGTGCTGCAGTTACCTTTTCTCGAAAGCACCTTTTTCACACACAATGGTAGGACACTTAAATGCAGGGCACTTCAGCAACATAATATAACAAGGGTCGGTCAAGTGGTGGGGGAAAGGGGTCTGTTCAGTCTCAGGAAAGTCACAACCCAACTCAAAAAAACAGGGACACTGTGCAGAAAGGATTACCTAAATGGACTAGGTAACAAAATCAACAGAAACATAACCTCACTGTGGAGAAACTTAATCATCACGGACAAATCGAGAGCAGACCCCGAACTCCCACCGCTTGAGCTTGTCACACAGTACACAGGGAAAGAGCTGTCACAGGTGAAAACAAAGGACTGGTACACCATAGGGATTAACTCAATTAAACGCACTCCAAAAGCAGAAAAACACTGGGCACAATTATTCAAGGGAATACCGATAGGAAAAATCTGGCAAAACCTTAACATACCTTACATGGACAGCAATACTTTCAAGCTAGAATTCAATATCAGACACAGGAGAATTTTCACAGGAATCAAATTACACCAGATTAATAAGGAAAACTACAGTAGGACATGCCAAATCTGCAATAAAGAACCGGAAGACCAGGAGCATCTATTCATCAACTGCAAGGAATCGGATAAATTTAGGAATTTCATAAGGATGCTACTGCAAGAGCACTGCAATTTCAGTTTGACAGATGAAACACTATGGACATGGACTCTTCTCTTTGGTACAACACTGAAACAAAAGGATCAGAACAGGACTCTCATAAATACCATACTCACTTTTGCAAAAAAATCAATATGGACAACTAGAAACTACGCTCTCTATGAAAAGAAGAAAATAAACATATTTGGGTTTTTTACACAACACTCTTGACGCACCTACAAATCTTACATGACATGGACAAGGATATTTTTGAAAACACTTTCTGCAGGAAAAACACATTTTTCAACATAGCAAATGGCAAAATTGAAATAAACAAGATTGACAATGGTATGTTTTCTCTTCAAATTCCCAGCTAAGTAGTCTCTTTTTTTTTATAAAGCAAAGTATTTTTCAAATTTAATAAAGGGGTGAGCAAATTGGGTGGTTTATGTTTTTGGTGTGTTTAACATTTCATTTTGATAAAATTTCATTTAAAAAAAAAAAAAAAATTGTGTGTGTGACACTTCACGACAGGAATTTGTTCTTTTTAGTCCCATGAGTTTTTTTTGTCTCTCTTTAATTTTTATTTTTTTTTTTTTTGGAATGACCTGCATTGCTCCAGTGGCTGTAGGCACATAGTGTTGGTTTATTTGTCTAAATTTAACTTAATTAAAAAAAAAAAACAAAAAAAAAAAAAACTCTGATGGTGTTTTCATCAAGTTCGAGGTGTATCAAGGGTGGGGGTTTTTTTTGGTAAGATTTCTTTCCTGAAGGAATTTATTTTTTATATAATTGTTAAATTTTGTCATGTAAATAAGAATGTACAGTTGGTAAAAATGTATGATGTATATTTGATAATAAAAGACAAAAAAAAAAAAAACACGCCTGATCTTGTCTGATCTCGGAAGCTAAGCAGGGTCGGGCCTGGTTAGTACTTGGATGGGAGACCGCCTGGGAATACCAGGTGCTTTAAGCTTTTTTTTTTCATTGTGAGGAAAGGGCAGCTTTGAGTCTTTGGGGACCAGCATGAGCGAGCTTCCCTCACAAACCTTTTCTTGAAGCGCCTTTTTGCAGCTTTGAAATTGAATGTCATGCAGCGTGTAATTTGAAGTAGACAGATGGCAGATGCAGTACTTTTCTCCAGATGACATCAACATTCTTTTCTTTGAATTGACAGGACACCTATTTGGCGTTTGAAAAGACCGTGAGGCTGTTGCACGTCACTTTTTTTTCTGAGGTTGTAAAGTGAGTGAAATGAATATAGAGCCCATGTGTGTAAGTGTCAAAGGCTTACGGCCATACCACTCTGAACACGCCCGATCTCGTCTGATCTCGGAAGCTAAGCAGGGTCGGGCCAGGTTAGTACTTGGATGGGAGACTGCCTGGGAATACCAGGTGCTGTAAGCTTTTTTGTTTCATTGTGAGGAAAGGGCAGCTTTGAGTGTTTGGGGACCAGCATGAGCGAGCTTCCCTCACACACCTTTTCTTGAAGCGCCCTCCACAGCTTTCGAATGGAATGTCATGCAGTGTGTAATTTGAAGTAGACAGATGGCAGATGCAGTACTTTTCTCTAGATGACATCAACATTCTTTTCTTTTTATTGACAGGACAACTATTTGGTGTGTAAAAAGACCGTGAGGCTGTTGCACATCACATTTTTTTTTGAGGTTGTTAAGTGAGTGAAATGGATATAGAGCCCATGTGTCTGGGAGTCAAGGGCTTACGGCCATACCACTCTGAACACGCCCGATCTCGTCTGATCTCGGAAGCTTAGCAGGGTCGGGCCTGGTTAGTACTTGGATTGAAGACCGCCTGGGAATACCAGGTGCTGTAAGCTTTTTTGTTTTATTGTGAGGAAAGGGCCGCTTTGAGTCTTTGGGGACCAGCATGAGCGAGCTTCCCTCACACACCTTTTCTTGAAGCGCCCTCTGCAGCTTTGGAATGGAATTTCATGCAGTGGTTAATTTGAAGAAGACAGATGGCAGATGCAGTACTTTTCTCTAGATGACATCAACATTCTTTTCTTTGTATTGGCAGGACAACTATTTGGTGTGTAAAAAGACTGTGAGGCTGTTGCACATCACATTTTTTTTGAGGTTGTAAAGTGAGTGAAATGGATATAGAGCCCATGTGTGTGAGAGTCAAGGGCTTACGGCCATACCACTCTGAACACGCCCGATCTCGTCTGATCTCGGAAGCTTAGCAGGGTCGGGCCTGGTTAGTACTTGGATGGGAGACCGCCTGGGAATACCAGGTGCTGTAAGCTTTTTTGTTTCATTGTGAGGAAAGGGCAGCTTTGAGTCTTTGGGGACCAGCATTAGCGAGCTTCCCTCACACACCTTTTCTTGAAGCGCCCTCCGCACCTTTGGAATGGAATGTCATGCAGTGGTTAATTTGAAGTAGACAGATGGCAGATGCAGTACTTTTCTCTAGATGACATCAACATTCTTTTCTTTGTATTGACAGGACACCTATTTGGCGTTTGAAAAGACCGTGAGGCTTTTGCACGTCACTTTTTTTCTGAGGTTGTAAAGTGAGTGAAATGGATATAGAGCCCATGTGTGTAAGAGTCAAGGGCTTACGGCCATACCACTCTGAACACGCCTGATCTTGTCTGATCTCGGAAGCTAAGCAGGGTCGGGCCTGGTTAGTACTTGGATGGGAGACCGCCTGGGAATACCAGGTGCTGTAAGCTTTTTTGTTTCTTTGTGAGGAAAGGGCAGCTTTGAGTCTTTGGGGACCAGCATGAGCGAGCTTCCCTCACACACCTTTTCTTGAAGCGCCCTCCGCACCTTTGGAATGGAATGTCATGCAGTGGTTAATTTGAAGTAGACAGATGGCAGATGCAGTACTTTTCTCTAGATGACATCAACATTCTTTTCTTTGTATTGACAGGACACCTATTTGACGTTTGAAAAGACCGTGAGATTGTTGCACGTCACTTTTTTTCTGAGGTTGTAAAGTGAGTGAAATGGATATAGAGCCCATGTGTGTCAGAGTCAAGGGCTTACGGCCATACCACTCTGAACACGCCCGATCTCGTCTGATCTTGGAAGCTAAGCAGGGTCGGGCCTGGTTAGTACTTGGATGGGAGACCGCCTGGGAATACCAGGTGCTGTAAGCTTTTTTGTTTCATTGTGAGGAAAGGGCAGCTTTGAGTGTTTGGGGACCAGCATGAGCGAGCTTCCCTCACACACCTTTTCTTGAAGCGCCTTTCTGCAGCTTTGATTTTGAATGTCATGCAGCGTGTAATTTGAAGTAGACAGATTGCAGATGCAATACTTTTCTCTAGATGACATCAACATTCTTTTCTTTCATTGACAGGAAATCTATTTGTCGTGTGAAAAGACCCTGAGGGTTTTGCGCTTCACTTTTTTTCTGAGGTTGTAAAGTGAGTGAAATGGATATAGAGCCCATGTGTGTCAGAGTCAAGGACTTACGGCCATACCATTCTGAACTCGTCTGATCTCGAAAGCTAAGCAGCGTCGGGCCTGGTTAGTACTTGGATGGGAGACCGCCTGGGAATACCAGGTGCTGTAAGCTTTTTTGTTTCATTGTGAGGAAAGGGCAGCTTTGAGTGTTTGGGGACCAGCATGAGCGAGCTTCCCTCACACACCTTTTCTTGAAGCTCCCTCCACAGCTTTCGAGTGGAATGTCATGCAGTGTGTAATTTGAAGTAGACAGATTGCAGATGCAGTACTTTTCTCTAGATGACATCAACATTCTTTTCTTTGTATTGACAGGACAACTATTTGGTGTGTAAAAAGACCGTGAGGCTGTTGCACATCACATTTTTTTTGAGGTTGTAAAGTGAATGAAATGGATATAGAGCCCATGTGTGTGAGAGTCAAGGGCTTACGGCCATACCACTCTGAACACGCCCGATCTCGTCTGATCTTGGAAGCTAAGCAGGGTCGGGCCTGGTTAGTACTTGGATGGGAGACCGCCTGGGAATACCAGGTGCTGTAAACTATTTTGTTTCATTGTGAGGAAAGGGCCGCTTTGAGTCTTTGGGGACCAGCATGAGCGAGCTTCCCTCACACACCTTTTCTTGAAGCGCCCTCCGCACCTTTGGAATGGAATGTCATGCAGTGGTTAATTTGAAGTAGACAGATGGCAGATGCAGTACTTTTCTCTAGATGACATCAACATTCTTTTCTTTGTTTTGACAGGACAACTATTTGGCGTTTGAAAAGACCGTGAGGCTTTTGCACGTCACTTTTTTTCTGAGGTTGTAAAGTGAGTGAAATGGATATAGAGCCCATGTGTGTAAGAGTCAAGGGCTTACGGCCATACCACTCTGAACACGCCCGATCTCGTCTGATCTCGGAAGCTAAGCAGGGTCGGGCCTGGTTAGTACTTTGATGGGAGACCGCCTGGGAATACCAGGTGCTGTAAGCTTTTTTGTTTCTTTGTGAGGAAAGGGCAGCTTTTAGTCTTTGGGGACCAGCATGAGCGAGCTTCCCTCACACACCTTTTCTTGAAGCGCCTTTCTGCAGCTTTGAAATTGAATGTCATGCAGCGTGTAATTTGAAGTAGACAGATGGCAGATGCAGTACTTTTCTCTAGATGACATCAACATTCTTTTCTTTCATTGACAGGAAATCTATTTGTCGTGTGAAAAGACCCTGAGGGTTTTGCGCTTCACTTTTTTTCTGAGGTTGTAAAGTGAGTGAAATGGATATAGAGCCCATGTGTGTCAGAGTCAGGGACTTACGGCCATACCATTCTGAACTCGTCTGATCTCGAAAGCTAAGCTGCGTCGGGCCTGGTTAGTACTTGGATGGGAGACCGCCTGGGAATACCAGGTGCTGTAAGCTTTTTTGTTTCATTGTGAGGAAAGGGCAGCTTTGAGTGTTTGGGGACCAGCATGAGCGAGCTTCCCTCACACACCTTTTCTTGAAGCTCCCTCCACAGCTTTCGAGTGGAATGTCATGCAGTGTGTAATTTGAAGTAGACAGATTGCAGATGCAGTACTTTTCTCTAGATGACATCAACATTCTTTTCTTTGTATTGACAGGACAACTATTTGGTGTGTAAAAAGACCGTGAGGCTGTTGCACATCACATTTTTTTTGAGGTTGTAAAGTGAATGAAATGGATATAGAGCCCATGTGTGTGAGAGTCAAGGGCTTACGGCCATACCACTCTGAACACGCCCGATCTCGTCTGATCTTGGAAGCTAAGCAGGGTCGGGCCTGGTTAGTACTTGGATGGGAGACCGCCTGGGAATACCAGGTGCTGTAAGCTTTTTTGTTTCTTTGTGAGGAAAGGGCAGCTTTTAGTCTTTGGGGACCAGCATGAGCGAGCTTCCCTCACACACCTTTTCTTGAAGCGCCTTTCTGCAGCTTTAAAATTGAATGTCATGCAGCGTGTAATTTGAAGTAGACAGATGGCAGATGCAGTACTTTTCTCTAGATGACATCAACATTCTTTTCTTTCATTGACAGGAAATCTATTTGGCGTGTGAAAAGACCCTGAGGCTGTTGCGCTTCACTTTTTTTCTGAGGTTGTAAAGTGAGTGAAATGGATATAGAGCCCATGTGTGTAAGAGTCAAGGGCTTACGGCCATACCACTCTGAACACGCCCGATCTCGTCTGATCTTGGAAGCTAAGCAGGGTTGGGCCTGGTTAGTACTTGGATGGGAGACCGCCTGGGAATACCAGGTGCTGTAAGCTTTTTTGTTTCATTGTGAGGAAAGGGCAGCTTTGAGTGTTTGGGGACCAGCATGAGCGAGCTTCCCTCACACACCTTTTCTTGAAGCGCCTTTCTGCAGCTTTGAAATTGAATGTCATGCAGCGTGTAATTTGAAGTAGACAGATGGCAGATGCAGTACTTTTCTCTAGATGACATCAACATTCTTTTCTTTTATTGACAGGACACTGATTTGGCGTGTGAAAAGACCCTGAGGCTGTTGGGCATCACTTTTTTTCTGAGGTTGTAAAGTGTGTGAAATGGATATCGAGCCCATGTGTGTCAGAGCCAAGGGCTTACGGCCATACCACTCTGAACACGCCCGATCTCGTCTGATCTCGGAAGCTTAGCAGGGTCGGGCCTGGTTAGTACTTGGATGGAAGACCGCCTGGGAATACCAGGTGCTGTAAGCTTTTTTGTTTCTTTGTGAGGAAAGGGCAGCTTTGAGTCTTTGGTGACCAGCATGAGCGAGCTTCCCTCACACACCTTTTCTTGAAGCGCCTTTCTGCAGCTTTGAAATTGAATGTCATGCAGCGTGTAATTTGAAGTAGACAGATGGCAGATGAAGTACTTTTCTTTAGATGACATCAACATTCTTTTCTTTCATTGACAGGACACCTATTTGGCGTGTGAAAAGACCCTGAGGCTGTTGCGCTTCACTTTTTTCCTGAGGTTGTAAAGTGAGTGAAATGGATATAGAGCCCATGTGTGTCAGAGTCAAGGGCTTACGGCCATACCACTCTGAACATGCCCGATCTCGTCTGATCTTGGAAGCTAAGCAGGGTCGGGCCTGGTTAGTACTTGGATGGGAGACCGCCTGGGAATACCAGGTGCTGTAAGCTTTTTTGTTTCATTGTGAGGAAAGGGCAGCTTTGAGTGTTTGGGGACCAGCATGAGCGAGCTTCCCTCACACACCTTTTCTTGAAGCGCCTTTCTGCAGCTTTGATTTTGAATGTCATGCAGCGTGTAATTTGAAGTAGACAGATTGCAGATGCAGTACTTTTCTCTAGATGACATCAACATTCTTTTCTTTCATTGACAGGAAATCTATTTGTCGTGTGAAAAGACCCTGAGGGTTTTGCGCTTCACTTTTTTTCTGAGGTTGTAAAGTGAGTGAAATGGATATAGAGCCCATGTGTGTCAGAGTCAGGGACTTACGGCCATACCATTCTGAACTCGTCTGATCTCGAAAGCTAAGCAGCGTCGGGCCTGGTTAGTACTTGGATGGGAGACCGCCTGGGAATACCAGGTGCTGTAAGCTTTTTTGTTTCATTGTGAGGAAAGGGCAGCTTTGAGTGTTTGGGGACCAGCATGAGCGAGCTTCCCTCACACACCTTTTCTTGAAGCTCCCTCCACAGCTTTCGAGTGGAATGTCATGCAGTGTGTAATTTGAAGTAGACAGATTGCAGATGCAGTACTTTTCTCTAGATGACATCAACATTCTTTTCTTTGTATTGACAGGACAACTATTTGGTGTGTAAAAAGACCGTGAGGCTGTTGCACATCACATTTTTTTTGAGGTTGTAAAGTGAATGAAATGGATATAGAGCCCATGTGTGTGAGAGTCAAGGGCTTACGGCCATACCACTCTGAACACGCCCGATCTCGTCTGATCTTGGAAGCAAAGCAGGGTCGGGCCTGGTTAGTACTTGGATGGGAGACCGCCTGGGAATACCAGGTGCTGTAAGCTTTTTTGTTTCTTTGTGAGGAAAGGGCAGCTTTTAGTCTTTGGGGACCAGCATGAGCGAGCTTCCCTCACACACCTTTTCTTGAAGCGCCTTTCTGCAGCTTTAAAATTGAATGTCATGCAGCGTGTAATTTGAAGTAGACAGATGGCAGATGCAGTACTTTTCTCTAGATGACATCAACATTCTTTTCTTTCATTGACAGGAAATCTATTTGGCGTGTGAAAAGACCCTGAGGCTGTTGCGCTTCACTTTTTTTCTGAGGTTGTAAAGTGAGTGAAATGGATATAGAGCCCATGTGTGTAAGAGTCAAGGGCTTACGGCCATACCACTCTTAACACGCCCGATCTCGTCTGATCTTGGAAGCTAAGCAGGGTTGGGCCTGGTTAGTACTTGGATGGGAGACCGCCTGGGAATACCAGGTGCTGTAAGCTTTTTTGTTTCATTGTGAGGAAAGGGCAGCTTTGAGTGTTTGGGGACCAGCATGAGCGAGCTTCCCTCACACACCTTTTCTTGAAGCGCCTTTCTGCAGCTTTGAAATTGAATGTCATGCAGCGTGTAATTTGAAGTAGACAGATGGCAGATGCAGTACTTTTCTCTAGATGACATCAACATTCTTTCCTTTTATCGACAGGACACTGATTTGGCGTGTGAAAAGACCCTGAGGCTGTTGGGCATCACTTTTTTTCTGAGGTTGTAAAGTGTGTGAAATGGATATCGAGCCCATGTGTGTCAGAGCCAAGGGCTTTCGGCCATACCACTCTGAACACGCCCGATCTCGTCTGATCTCGGAAGCTTAGCAGGGTCGGGCCTGGTTAGTACTTGGATGGAAGACCGCCTGGGAATACCAGGTGCTGTAAGCTTTTTTGTTTCTTTGTGAGGAAAGGGCAGCTTTGAGTCTTTGGTGACCAGCATGAGCGAGCTTCCCTCACACACCTTTTCTTGAAGCGCCTTTCTGCAGCTTTGAAATTGAATGTCATGCAGCGTGTAATTTGAAGTAGACAGATGGCAGATGAAGTACTTTTCTTTAGATGACATCAACATTCTTTTCTTTCATTGACAGGACACCTATTTGGCGTGTGAAAAGACCCTGAGGCTGTTGCGCTTCACTTTTTTCCTGAGGTTGTAAAGTGAGTGAAATGGATATAGAGCCCATGTGTGTCAGAGTCAAGGGCTTACGGCCATACCACTCTGAACATGCCCGATCTCGTCTGATCTTGGAAGCTAAGCAGGGTCGGGCCTGGTTAGTACTTGGATGGGAGACCGCCTGGGAATACCAGGTGCTGTAAGCTTTTTTGTTTCATTGTGAGGAAAGGGCAGCTTTGAGTGTTTGGGGACCAGCATGAGCGAGCTTCCCTCACACACCTTTTCTTGAAGCGCCTTTCTGCAGCTTTGATTTTGAATGTCATGCAGCGTGTAATTTGAAGTAGACAGATTGCAGATGCAATACTTTTCTCTAGATGACATCAACATTCTTTTCTTTCATTGACAGGAAATCTATTTGTCGTGTGAAAAGACCCTGAGGGTTTTGCGCTTCACTTTTTTTCTGAGGTTGTAAAGTGAGTGAAATGGATATAGAGCCCATGTGTGTCAGAGTCAGGGACTTACGGCCATACCATTCTGAACTCGTCTGATCTCGAAAGCTAAGCAGCGTCGGGCCTGGTTAGTACTTGGATGGGAGACCGCCTGGGATTACCAGGTGCTGTAAGCTTTTTTGTTTCATTGTGAGGAAAGGGCAGCTTTGAGTGTTTGGGGACCAGCATGAGCGAGCTTCCCTCACACACCTTTTCTTGAAGCTCCCTCCACAGCTTTCGAGTGGAATGTCATGCAGTGTGTAATTTGAAGTAGACAGATTGCAGATGCAGTACTTTTCTCTAGATGACATCAACATTCTTTTCTTTGTATTGACAGGACAACTATTTGGTGTGTAAAAAGACCGTGAGGCTGTTGCACATCACATTTTTTTTGAGGTTGTAAAGTGAATGAAATGGATATAGAGCCCATGTGTGTGAGAGTCAAGGGCTTACGGCCATACCACTCTGAACACGCCCGATCTCGTCTGATCTCGGAAGCTTAGCAGGGTCGGGCCTGGTTAGTACTTGGATGGGAGACCGCCTGGGAATGCCAGGTGCTGTAAACTATTTTGTTTCATTGTGAGGAAAGGGCCGCTTTGAGTCTTTGGGGACCAGCATGAGCGAGCTTCCCTCACACACCTTTTCTTGAAGCGCCCTCCGCACCTTTGGAATGGAATGTCATGCAGTGGTTAATTTGAAGTAGACAGATGGCAGATGCAGTACTTTTCTCTGGATGACATCAACATTCTTTTCTTTGTTTTGACAGGACAACTATTTTGCGTTTGAAAAGACCGTGAGGCTTTTGCACGTCACTTTTTTTCTGAGGTTGTAAAGTGAGTGAAATGGATATAGAGCCCATGTGTGTAAGAGTCAAGGGCTTACGGCCGTACCACTCTGAACACGCCTGATCTCGTCTGATCTCGGAAGCTAAGCAGGGTCGGGCCTGGTTAGTACTTTGATGGGAGACCGCCTGGGAATACCAGGTGCTGTAAGCTTTTTTGTTTCATTGTGAGGAAAGGGCAGCTTTGAGTCTTTGGGGACCAGCATGAGCGAGCTTCCCTCACACACCTTTTCTTGAAGCGCCTTTCTGCAGCTTTGAAATTGAATGTCATGCAGCGTGTAATTTGAAGTAGACAGATGGCAGATGCAGTACTTTTCTCTAGATGACATCAACATTCTTTTCTTTCATTGACAGGACACCTATTTGGCGTGTGAAAAGACCCTGAGGCTGTTGCGCTTCACTTTTTTTCTGAGGTTGTAAAGTGAGTGAAATGGATATAGAGCCCATGTGTGTAAGAGTCAAGGGCTTACGGCCATACCACTCTGAACACGCCCGATCTCGTCTGATCTTGGAAGCTAAGCAGGGTCGGGCCTGGTTAGTACTTGGATGGGAGACCGCCTGGGAATACCAGGTGCTGTAAGCTTTTTTGTTTCATTGTGAGGAAAGGGCAGCTTTGAGTGTTTGGGGACCAGCATGAGCGAGCTTCCCTCACACACCTTTTCTTGAAGCGCCTTTCTGCAGCTTTTAAATTGAATGTCATGCAGCGTGTAATTTGAAGTAGACAGATGGCAGATGCAGTGCACTGGACTTCTCTCAAAATATTCCCATCAATATTTCCATGGATAAGGAAGCCTAACAAGGTAACCGGGAGATGGGAAACAACTTGGATGATAGAAAATTGTTTTTAGTTTATTTTACAGCTGGTTGAAGACGAGGGTCAAAACTGACCTGTTAACATAAGAGATGGGAACAGAAAGCTAACAACAAGAGGAAGGTTGAAGCAATGAAAAAGGAGTTTGATAAAAATCTTGAACTGACAGTAGAAATATCCTTTTGTATGTTTACCTTTGTTGACAGAAGTCACTTTAGCTTGGCAGTGAAAAGAATCACTGCTAGCTTGACAAATAAGTGCACAAACTAGGTTCAAGCTGGACTTTGGACACTAGTATCTGCAACAACTCCCATCAACTCCTAATCTAGCATCTCTGCTGGGTCAAACTATTTTACAGAACATTTGACAGACCTGTGGAGCAGTGAGGACAGACATGAGTTGATCCACATGATCCACTGAAGCATCATTTTCCCCTGCCACTGAGGTCACCAACATGAGCTGGAGTTGGGACTCTTGAACTGAACCTGGTATCACAGCGACACCTACTGCTGCTAAATGGAACAGCAACATTGAACCCAAGTACAGGATTGGAGGGAGACTGATGGTCGCTGTTTGGGTTTTTGAAGAACAAGGAGGGCGTTGGTTCAAGCTGGATTCTCAGAGACTATTTCCCCAACCTCTACATTGGAATCTACACTGTCATCCAGTCATGTGACTGAAGTCATCCAGTCATGTGACTGAAGTCATCCATTCATGTCAGTGATGTCACTTGGCAGGACTGTCATTGCCTTCACATTCTAGAAAAGAACCCAGACTCCACATTTCCTCCTATCTATTATTGTGTCCCATCCTCCTGGTCCTTACCCTGAATTCTCAGAGTTTATATCCAGTTAAGTTCTCAAAACAGATTCAGCCATGAGTGTAGATTAATTTCCTTTTCTCCACTGATTATATGTCAAGGTTTGTGTGTGGGGGTGGAGCCTATCCCAGCAGCCTTCGGACAAGAGGCGGGGTTCATCCTGGACAGGTCACCAGTCCATCACAGGGCCAACACACAGAGACAGACAACCATTCACACTCACAGCCACACCTACAGTCAATTTAGAGTATCAATCAGCCTCGTCCCCTCTTGATGTCTTTGGACTGTAGGAGGAAGCTGGAGTACCAGAGAGAACCCACACAGGAACAGGGAGAACATGCAGACTCACACAATTGGGGCTCAAATCTGGAACCTTCTTGCTGTGAGGCCACAGTGCTGACCACTGCACCATTGTGTCCCCTGAAAATGCCACCAGATCGTTTGGATTTTCTATAAAATCAAGTACACATGAACATGAAGAGGTTTTCACAGGGCTGGTGGTGCAATGGATAGCATGACTGACTACTGTCAGAAGATTCTAGGTTCAACTCCTGGCTCGCTCACTTAAAATTTTATACTCAGAAGCTTTCACACCTGAAGTGTGAACCACTGCTAAAAGTCCCTGAAATCCTCCAAGGTTTCCTCCTTGTCTGCTGTAAACATGAACACATGCATGGATCCTGCTACCTCTCACATGTTAAGCTGGCACTTGACAGTGACAGCAGGAGAACAAGAAATCCCAGTGTGTCATCAACATTTCCTGGAAACTAAATGACAGAAGCCAGTGGTGGCAGGTGAAAAAAATTCTTGGTGGGGCTGGTGTGCCAAAAACATTTCCGTGCCTAGTCTAGTATAATCATTCAAAAGGAGCAGCCGGACAATTATTAAATGTTTTAAAATAGTATTTACTTTCCTTCTTAAAATCGACAGTTTCAAAGACAAAAAAAAACAACAACAATTTACAACTACAGTAAATTTTATGCGATCAAATATTATACAATGATGTTAACTTTACAGAAGGTGATTTGAGCTTAATCTATACAATACAAATCAACAATGTGTGTGTTTGTCTCTCTCTCTCTGTCTCTCTCTTTGTTCATCTGTGTCTGTCTCTGTCTCCTTCTCTGTGTCTCCGTCTTTGTGTCCTTTTCTCTGTGTCTCTATCTCTGTTTGTCTGTCTCTTAGTGTGTGTGTCTCTCTCTGTCTCTCTCTCTTTGTGTCCGTCTCTCTTTCTCTCTTCGTCTACCTGTCTCTGTCCCTCTGTCTCTCTGTCTATTTGTTTCAGTCTTTCTGGGTGTGTGTTTGAATTCAGCAGTTATTTGTACAGGAACTTTGCTCGTCTCTCTTTCTGGGAGGCAAATTTCTCAATGACCCTGGTGTTGAAACCAGGAATGTTTCGTGTCAGTTTTTTCTCAATGGAGAGCATAGCCAGAGCGTTGAGCCGATCTTGTGCCATGGTATTTGTAAGAAAAGTTTTTATCCTCTTCAAAGTGGAGAAGCACCTCTCAGATTCTGACGTTGTCATTGGTGTGGTGATGAGGATGTTGAGCAGACTTACAGTTTCAGTGAACGTGTCTTGAAGGTTATTTTCCATCAAAACCTGATAGAGAGCCAGTGCACCACTGCAACTCTGAAACTCTTCGTTCCCGTAGATCAGAGACAGCTCTGTTTGAAGTCTGGCCTTGTCCAATGAGGGATAGGCTTCCACTGTGGTTTTCAGTGCTGAATCTGGGAACTTTCGGCTGTGCTGTGGGAACAGGTCTCCTTGCAGGAGTGTGGCGCTGACAAGATGCTTGGTGAAACTAAATCTCTCCTTGGCATGGCTCACAATGGTGTCACATACCTATGCAATGATATAATTATACAAAATAGGAATTATTGCATCTTCACTTGTCTTAATACATTGACCTGATGAGCTAGCCTATATTATGTAATAAACATACTGTAATGATTCATATCATCATAAAAGAATATACATTTAAGTCTGGACCACTGTATCATATGGCCAACATCTTATTTTGATTTTATTTAATAATGTGATTCAAATCACACTAAGAAGCAAGTTCTTACCTCCAGTGCCAAATGGTGCAGTGTGTCTTCTCCCAAGGTTCTGCGTCTCTTTGCGGGTGGCTCCTGAGCAGGTCCCCTGAACTCCTCATCCTCAGCCAGAGTAGGCACGTCCTCCCTGACCCAACACATAAGTTTCATGAGTAAGTTCTAAAAACTGGTTAGGGATACATTAACAAAACCAAAGGTGGATATCATTACTGTCAATTATATTATACAGATAAATCAATTCTTTAAATAAGATGATATATAAGCATTTAAGTCTACATATACAGAGAAATTGAGGTTAGGCTACAAATTAATTAATTTAGCATACCTGATAGCCTGCATGTGGTCAATGAATGTCTGGGTGACTCCTGCCATGTAGACAGCATCAATGTTTCTCTTCTGCAGCTGGTTGTAAAGGATGTCCACATGTGGCATGATTTTGTGGAACAGGGCCAGTAAAAAACAAAAAGTTTCATCTTCCAGCATTCTCACATAGCCACCAGCTTCTCTCTTTGTCTGGCTATCAAACCCTTCACTGTTCCGGATAGCCTGAAAGCAATTCACCAGATCCTTCTTGTGCTCATAAACTGTGTTAACACGACTGTTGAAGTTCCAACGTGTTGATGATGCACTTGGAAGTCGGTGCGCAACCATCTCATCAAGCACTGCAGTTCTCTTGCTTGACTTAGAGAAAAGAGAAGCAAATCCCCCCATGTCAGAAAAAAAGTGACTGATCTGAGGGATGTGGGAGGTTGCTTGCTGCAGTATCAGGTTTAACTGATGGGCATAGCAGTGAACATAGTGAGCGTTTGGATAGATGTCTTGTACCTTTCGCTGCACTCCTCCTTTGGCACCCCTCATCACAGCTGCCCCATCACAGGCCTGGGCAATCAGCTTCTTTTCTTGTCCCTCAGAAAGGATGCTGTGCAGCCTCTCCAATAAGGCACTGGCTATTGCATCCGCACAGGTGTTGGGCAGCTTCAAAAATTCAAAGAACCGCTCTTGAATATTGTGGCGGTCGTCAATGTATCTCAGAACTAAGACTAACTGACACTGTGTTGAAACGTCAGTAGTTTCATCAGCCTGGATCGCTAAAAAGTCTGCCGATTTAACTTCATCCAGGATCTGTTCTCTCAAAACTGCCAGCATACAGTCCAGGAGCTCGTTCTGTACTGTCTTCGAGGTGCCTTTAAAAACGGTTGCATTTTCAAGGTGCTCCCTCAAGTACCGATCAATGGATGCCATCAAGTCAACTGGACCTCTGAATATTCCAGCGTTGTCAGAGGAATCACTTTCGTCATGTCCCCGCAGAGCCAGTTCAAAAGCACCACAGAATTTAACAGTTAATTATCTTAGATAAGATGTTACGGTTCTTATCTACGTCATCATTGTGCTTCCTTACAGCGATGCGGTGACTGTCATCGAGCTGCGTTGCTATGCTAATCTTCCCAAGAACCGCTAGCTTCACGCAGTTTTCCATGTGAATTTTTGCTCTTTCGTGTTTCTTAATCCGCTCGGAGAGGTGCTTTAGGTCAGTGATTCCTGTCTGTGTCCATGCTGAATCACACCGGTCACTCCTGAAAGGGATGCAGGGGAAGCAAAAAAGTGCGTTGGCTGCTCCACAACCCGTCAGCCACGGCTTGCGCTGAAACCAGCTCCGGCAAAAAGTCCTATTGTAGGATTTAGCCTTTTCCTTGGACTGCTGCTGGATGTTGATTTCAGGCTTGTCTGGTCCCAGCTCCTTAACGCGGATTTTTTCCGCCATGGTCCTCCTCGCAAAAGGGAAATTTAAAAGGGATCTCACCGAAATCGGTGGAAACTTCTGCTCTTGAACTTCGATCGTTGTTGTCGCCATTTTCTCTCTCACTCACTTCTCGCGGTATTTTTTTTCGTAGGGCATCGGAAATCTGGGAATCTCACTACGCAAAAAGAATATCGCGGGCTCCTCAGCTAGCTTTCGCAATCCAAACCTTCACGCATTTTACGTTGGCGTAGGGGCGACTTTTCCGGCGCCCCTACGCCGTTAAATTTGGCGATGTTGATTGGCCAATTATTCATTATTTTTCCCTAGCAACCATACAGGATTGGCTAATTAATTGCAGGTCTGACAAGCGCCCCTAAAGACAAATTATACAGTCTATCAGAGTAAATTCACTATTAATTGAATGAGTCAGTTGGCGTAAATTTTGTTTAAATGACCCATATTGCATGTAGACACACACAATTAAGTAAGGCTGACATTGACGCTAAAAATTGTAAACATATGCACATATATATGTATAAATACATGTAGAGATTTTCCTCTCCACATCTGGTGGGGCGGCGCCCCAGCGCCCCCTATGAGCCAGCCGCTACTGGTGGATAATAAAAAACTTTCTCATTCAAGTTGAAACCTGCAAGAGGCAGCAGACAAGGTCAAATTAATTTGACACATCAAACTAAACAACAATAGGGGGCATACTGCCCTCTACTGACTAAAGCTGATAATGCTACCATGAACTATCAGGAAAAGAAAAGCAACAATTAAACAAAATAATAAAGGACATTCACCCCCCCCCCAAAAAAAAGAAAAAATATATTGAAAAAAATGTCCTCAAATAGTGAAGTTTCATCAAACCTTGTGTCTGTATGTTGTGATAGTATTTTATACACAAAATGACACTAAACTCACCTCCATGTTTGATGCAGTACAGAAAAAGAACATAGTTCCCTTTATTCTCCTGCCATTAAAGTTCATAAACTAGCAAGAATGTCAGGTAGCATTAGCATTAACTTCAGCTAAAGTCTACCAGCTTCAGGTACCTAACAATCGCCTTACTCGCTACTTAAGGCTTTATCGTCCATGGTTGTCTTCCGCTTATTCCTTACTATTAAGGGTCGCGGGGGGGCTGGAGACTATCCCAGCATCAACGGGCGAGAGGCGGGGTTCACCCTGGACAGTTCGACAGTCCATCGCAGGGCCAACATACAGCAATTGCTTGCAGTGTACAAGTCCCAAGACTTTCATAAAATTCATCACTGGATTCAGGACGACCCCTGCTGCTCGGCCCCGGTGGGCGGGAGGAGGCTCAGGCCCAAACAACGCTGACTGCAGCTTTAATTTAATCCTAGGTTTATGTAATACTCCGATAAATCAGTGGTATTTATTTCATGATTTTCATAGGAATAAGTTAAGAATAAAATACCAGTTCATGGTTAAGCTAAAATTTACATAAATTAGTATTTGTTATGAAGAAGATATTAAAATGTATAAAATTTGTTTAAAATTAGTAACTTTCAAAAAAAACATCATTTCATGGGGTGTGAATGTCTTTAAAAAATGTTGAAGTAATTCTATTACGTTAGGTTACATGCGTGAGTTCATGACCTTTAGTGTTTACACTTCCGGGAGAAACGCGCGCGAGGAAGAAGGAGCATCATGTTAATGGCGTAACGTTATCGGAGTTTGGAGACTGTGTGTCGTCGGAGAGGAGTTTTTATCGGTAACGGACTGTGAACTGTAATTGACCGACGTGATCGGAGTGCGTGAGTCGGATTCTCCGCCACCGATTGTGTTTTGTTGAGCACCAGGCAAGTCCAGTTACAGAAGCTAGCGGGAGCTAGGCTAACGCTGTCCACGCTGAAGGGAGACGCCGCTGCACGGACGGGACAGGAGCTTCGGATAGTCGCCTCGGGAGAGAGTCGTTAACGGAGGATGTGCCGCTGCTGCCGAGTCACGGAGGTCTGTTGCTGCGGGCTGCTGCGAGCGGGACGGTTGCTGCCATAACGAGTGAGGGATTCATCGGCTGCGGTCCGGTATTGTTGACTTCACCGACACACGGGGGGATCTGGTAAAGGTTTCCATCATGAGCTCCAACTAAAGCGCGCCAACGAAAGTAAACATGAGTGCACTCGAAATAAAATTAGACAGTTGAAAGAGACAAACAATATACCCCGGGGTTCTTCTTTTTATTTTATATAGTCTTGTTTATTCAAGGTTTGAATGTGTTTTTCTGCAAGCCTTTAATACATTTTCTAAACTGAAATCTTGTGTTGTTTCATTGAATTTGTGTGTTGTTACTGAAGCTTTACAGCAGAGTTTAAAGGTCAAGTGTACTCCCCATAGCCTCCAGTTGAATATTTAAGAGTGAGAATCATACATTGCCCTAGATTGATATTAATTATTCCAGATGGGACTTTTACCATACAAGATATTTGAAATGAGTTAAAGTGTTCCCTGTAAGCCTAAGGTGGGTTTTAATATTGGAGCCGGTGGTAAAAGGGTTACATTTAGAAATCTAAACCCCTGCTACCATGAGCACACATGGAAATAAAGACTCAACTGACCGCTCGGTCTACTTCAGCTAGCACACTGAACAATACTGTTGTTTACTTGCTAGCTGATAAGTGAGCAGCTGATGTTTGCAATAACATTGAAATAAACTAAAAATAGAGTCAATAGCTCAAATCCTATCACCACCAAAGGAGCCACGTCTTTAACACTTCAATCTCATAGCGACTCCTCAGGATTTCTTCTTCTCTCCATTGCATTTTGTAGGAGGCTCCTGCCGGTCCACACTGCCTTCCCCCTAACAGATTCAGCTACTGAGACTAAAGTTCGTTAGTGAGCTCAATGCATTAAAGTGACTTAATATTTGTTGAAAACTAAATAGGCGTGAAGCTGTAACCTCACATGAACACTTGAAGTCTAGATTTCAGCTGCATGTGAAGAAATCAGCATAAAATCCTTGTGTTGGTGTTTAAACCTGGACTACCAGAACCAGGCTAAGAGGTGTTTGTCTGTTAGCTGTGAAGCAAACTGAAACATGAAGGCTTTGAGGGTTTGTTCTCAACACAAAGAAAGATTCCATGCTCAGACAACTGCCAACTCTGTAAAAAAAAAAAAAAAATTTTTTTACAAATCTCAGTTTATTTCTTCATGAAGATCTTAATGAGGCAATCAGCACCAGAGCACTTAAGTTAAAATTAGTAACACCGTCACTAACGATGGATTTATTTGACCCGATGTAGTTTTGCTGATCAAATATAGTTTTCATCAAAATATAGTATTTTTTTTATAATTAATTATTTCCCAATATGCAACGTCACATAAATGAAAAAATGGAGGACCCTATAAAATGACCTGACATCAGTGTTCAAGGGTGAAGTCATTTTTGGAATGAAGAAGAGTTCATCCAGCTTTTTTTGCCTCGTGTCTCTGAACCAGCTCATTTGTTGTGTCCACGCAGAGAGAGAGAGAGGATAAATGTGATCGTGGAGAAGTCCTTTTGTTCTTCAACTTGTCCAACTTGATGGTGAGTCTCCTTTTATCAAGGATTACTGAATGCTTGTGTTATTCATGGCATTGTTAACACTTTATAAACCCTTCATTCAGAGCTGTAAAGAACCTTTAACCTCATATCCCAGACATCAAAGTGGGCCACTAACCGGTGAGATGAAGCTATGCTATGCTGCTACATTCTGAAGAGGTAAAGTAGCAGGTTCTGAGAGTGATGGCTAACCTGGATGTGTTCATCTCCTACTTTAATATCAGCGTCCCAACTTGGAGCTCTGACCACCTCCAGCTTTTTGTTCCTGTTTCTGCTTCAGTCAACAGGGAACTCAAACCTGCAATAGAATCATCAACAACAATGGAATAGAAAACAGAGGAAGACAAAATATCATAAACTTACAAAGCTGAGAAATGTTGATGAAGAATAAATGCACACATTATGATTGAGGCCAGAAAGTAAAACTCCACACCAAATGTATTTTGACATGTAGGGATAATGAACTTGAATGTGTTGAAATAGCAGATGAATGAATCCACTATCACAAGATGGCGTCACAGATCCTGATGCTCTGAGCAGGAAACACCAAGCAAAACATGACTAAAAAGCTCCTGTTGTTCCCTCCATGAAAAACTGTGGCACTGATGAGAAGAAGGATCCCAGCGTCCTCTGAGGATCCATCGCCTCACCATTCGGTAGAAGGATGATCGGGTCGGCACCAGGAGAAACCCTTGTGTCTCTGATGCAGGGAAGATGGAGCACTGAAGAGGACACATTGTGGCGTCCTGAAGAGGACATTTGGTGGAGCCTGAGACAGCAAACATCATGCCGCCCTTCATCAGAAGAACCATAGCACTTCAGTCACGTGACTGAAGTCATCCATTCATGTCAGTGATGTCACTTGGCAGGACTGTCATTGCCGTCACATTCTAGAAAAGAACCCAGACTCCACATGTGGCTCCCATGATAACTGATGGACCTCTGGTTGGAGGCTGGACGATGATGTTTGGACTTGAAGGAAAACTCCTTGTCCAAATTCCATTGTGTTCAAATTTAAAGTCCCACAATAAGAAGTAGCTGAATCTGACAGGTGAAGGTTTGGAACTACAAGATGGTTGATGTTTTCTTGACTTGATGCTCTGACTGTCAGGGTAGATGACAGCTTCTTTCTGCTGCTGCATCTGAGTGGCTATGATTGGAGGTTTTACCTCCCAAGTTTGTCTGGTTCCAGGGGAAATTTTAAAATTTCAGTCCCCAACCTTGGCTGTTCTGAAACTCTTCTCCTGAATCACTCCTGAGCTGCAGCAAGAAAAAATACCAGTGCCCAACCAGATCAACTTCATGGCTGCTAACAGCCTCAGACACTTGATTTCCATCAATCTGGAGCCAAGAAGGCCCTCACCTTTGGTTCTCCTCCAGGAGGGTCCAGGTTCTGCCATTGTGGCTCCTTGTGCCACTGCCAGAGAGTCTCAGCTGCACACTGCAACATTTCAACAGGAGATTTACATTCCTTCAAATGTCCTGACATCTTATTCCAATGGTTCTGTTCCATATTTATATTTTAAAATCAATTACATGATGAAAGCTGCCACAGCTGGTTTAAGTGAGAGAACACGCTAGGCAAGGCAAGGCAATTTTATTTGTAGAGCCCGTTTTCTCAAACAGTTTGTCTCAAAGGGCTTCACATGGCATCATAACAACATCCTCTGCCCTTAGACCCTCACATCGACTGAGGAAAAACTCCATAGAAAACCCTTTTAACAGGGAAAAATCTGGGAAACCTCAGGGTGAGCAACAGAGGAGGGATCCCTCACCCAGGACGGACAGACGTGCAGTAGATGTTGCTACAGACAAGAAAACAGTTTACAATGCAAAATGTGGGAAACACGGAAATGTTAATAACAGCTGAAGAAGGAAGCTTCTGGTAGGGGAGGAAGGGAGAGCAAGCCAGCTTGATGGGGGACTGGATGGCAGACTGGTTCATGGAAGGGGAGCGCAGGCCGGTGTAACAGTAGGGAATAAGAGGGGGGGGGGGGGGGGGGGCGATGCAGGCGGCGGTTGGGGCTCTGGTGGATCTGTGGAAACACAGAGAGACTGCGAGACACCAAGGCCAAACTACAAAGTGCAACAAGTAGTGGTAGTGACAGTTCCAAAAATGTGCAGGGAGGAGAGGAGGAGAGAGGGGGAGAGGAGAGGAGAGGAGGGAAGGGCTCCATGTAACCTGATGTGTCCCCCAGCAGTCTAAGCCTGTAGCAGCATAGCTATCAATGGTTCAGAGCTACCTGAACCAGTCCTAGCTGAAGGCTCTGTCATAGAGGAAGGTCTTAAGCCTGGACTTAAACGTAGTTAAAGTGTCTGCCTCTCTGACCCATGGAGAGAGCTGGTTCCACAGTAGAGGAGCCCAGGAACTAAAGGCTCTACCTCCCAGTCTGTTTTTATTGATACTGGGAATCACTAAAAGACCTGCATTCTGGGAGCGGAGTGCTCTGGTCGGACAGTAGGGACTAATGAGCTCTTTCAAATAGGATGGAGCTTTATCATTGAGAGCCTTATAAGTCAGCAGAAGGACTTTGAAGTCGATTCTAGATCCTACAGGAAGCCAGTGGAGAGAAGCTAAAGTGGGAGAGATGTGTTCTCTCTTCTTAACTCCCATCAAAACCCTCGCTGCAGCGTTCTGGACCAGCTGGAGACTCTTTAGAGAGTATTTAGGACATCCTGACAAGAGAGAGTTGCAGTAGTCCAGCCGAGAAGTGATAAATGAGATTTGAAACCAGTAAAATATGCTTTTCTGTGTGCAAACTAGTGAGGGGCATGGAAGGATATTTTACCACCAATACAGAACCCAAACTTTAGTCATGTGATGAGATGGCGACTGAGAAGAGTGATTATGAAGTTAATGGACAAAATGTGAATTGAAAGAAAATACATTAAAAAATACTAAATAAACAAATAAATAAAAGAAGGAGCACAAATGACATTTTTCTGCACAAATTTACTGGTATTAGACTGCATTTTTGGTTCATGAGTAGATGAAAGAGTATCACATATATATTATATACATGTGATACATGCACGTGGCTTTGGACAAAAGCTGAAAGAAATTGTAGGATTATTTAAATGTACCAAGTGGACTATTTCAGGTTTCTTGAAGATGCTTCAGCTCTCATCCAAGAGGCGTCTTCAGTTTTCTTCACTGATGGGAGGATTTATAGCTCTGTGGGGGCGGGACCTTCTACAGAGGTGATTGACATGTGAGCTCTGGGTGTCTGAGTTGTTTTAGTCAGGTTGTGAAAGGGAAGTTGACTCAACTGGTATCTGTGTCAGTTAAAAGCCTCACAGTAATTCCATAATCTAGGAGTAGAAACCAGAGTCGCTCACGACGAGGATGGGATTCGAACCCATGCGTGCAGAGCACAATGGATTAGCAGTCCATCGCCTTAACCACTCGGCCACCTCGTCTGCTGACAGCAACCCTGAGCTTTTAAACACCTGAACTCTTTGGAGCCTATTTGTCAGAAATGGACCCAGCAGGAGCCACTGAACACAACTCTGACATAATCAGGCTTCTTCCCAGCAGCATCGTGCTACAGAAGGCAGAATACAGACCATCGACACATCATCAGAGTGAACACCAGCTGATGTTTACAAGTTTAATTCACCTTTTACTACAAAATGACATCCAAGCTCAGATTCTCTTGTCCTGATTGAACAAGTAAATGTTTAAGAAGATGAGAGTACCAGACTTTTTCATCCAAGGAAACAAGCATCCTATCCATGTCCTATGCAGAGTTTCTTTTAAAAAAAAAGTGAGACAACCTCAAGATTTTCTGTTTCCTCTTGTTGGATTTTGCCACAGAGAATCAGAGACAATCAAAAGCTTGTTGGACTTTAATGTTGGAGGACTGAACAAGTCATGACATCATCAGTTTTACCTTCACAGGTGCTTCATTTACTTTACTTTCAATTTTACAGAGGTAGAACCTGAAATCAAAGCTGCCCATCAAAAGAAGTGAAAGCTTCCCAGGTTGTGATGTTCTTGTCTACAAACTGTCTTGTATGGAGCTTCAATCTTTAATAAAAAGAATAAAAAGAAGATGACATGTGTTGTGATTTGGCGCTTTAAAAATAAAACTTACGACTTACATGGAAACTGTCTGGGGGGGGTGGAGCCTAGGTATGTGTTTGATGTCTTAATTCTGTCTCTGATGTCTGAATTCTGTCTTTGATCTCTGGGTTCTGAGCATTGATCTCCTGCTTCAGTCTTTGATCTCTGACTGATCCTAAACTAATCAAAGGATCACATCAGCATATTGGTCCAGTCTACAGATGGTGATTTTACCTATTTGAAGCCTTATTTTGTGTTTGATGGACATTTTTAAAATCATTAATGACTTTTTGACTGAACATCCTGGACACTGTGGTGCCTGATGAGGAGACAACTTGGGTACAAAGTTGAAGAGGAGGGTTTTTGGAGAGGGGATATTTTTGCAGTGTTCCAAGTCAATAATAACTGTGGCAAAATGTCATCATTTTTCAAAATGTCCTCACGAAGATGGTTTGTAATTCTGTCTCTCCCTCATCCTCAGCTGCTGCAGCCCTTTCAAGAAAACCTTTGACTCGTGGATCTAACAAAGATCAGATGTTGTCTCCTCCAGAACATCAACACTTTAACGTTGTTGGCAGGACTCCAACCTGAGCAGGGAGACCCCAATGGATTTCTAGTCCATCGCCTTCACCACTCGGCCACAACAACCACATTCACACACACATTTGTAAAAGATTCACATTGACACAACTCTTTAAAATTATGTCACAAGCCCATTTGTTTGAGGTCCTATTTTCTCTTTTTCAGCATTCCTTTGTTTCCAGGTCTCTAATAAGTGCAGAATTACAAAGACAAAGCTGGATCCATCCTGGGCAGGTGATAGGAGCCCATTGACCACTGGCCAGAGACCCTGGCACAGACGTTGGGGATGGTGAGAGAGAGCATTTCTACAATTATATTCTACATTTATAGAATTCTACAATCCTACAATTTCATTGAGCAGACGCTTTTGTCCAAAGCCACTTGCATATTTTTTCGGTGAGTTTGGCTCCTGAGCTCAAGACAGTTGTGACTAATAAAGGACAGCTTCAAATGCAGCTGTGAAGCCTCATTGTCAGCTGGGAGGAACGACAGGTGTCTCCCTCTAGTGGCTCCTCACAGCAACACGAGCCTCATTTCATACACATGCATCCACCACCTCACTACCAAAGGCCAGTTGGGCCTCGACAGACAGGTGAGTTTCAAGTGTTGGACAAAGGTCTTTAAGATGTTCTTATTAATTCTATAACATCTGAGACTAAAATCTATGGAATTACAACCAACAAGCAGTCAAACACCTGATCAGATGCTCCTTCATGAGGCTGAGAAGAATCAATCTAAACTGGGATGAAGAAAATTAATTGAGAGGAGAAACCTACTGATTGGATGACATGGACCCACCTGATCCATGTCAGCCTTGTTGGAGCAGAAAGAGGTGGATCAGAGGAATCAGTGGATCAAGACTCAGGTGTCAGATGAAGAATCTCTTTATTCACAATGGAGTCAGAGAAATCTTCCAACGTGAACTTGACAGACCATTTTATACCAAAGACAGGCTGTGTGTGTGTGTGTGTGTGGGGGGGGGGGGGGGGGACAATGGCTTAAGGGAGCTCCAGGTAACTGGTTTGAACTGGTCCCTCATCTCTGTGAGTAGAAACCATCTGAGGTGGAGGGTGGAGATCTGATTTGACCTCCTGATCTCCCAGTAAAGCCAGTATAGATGTTGAGCTTGGAGGAGTTGATGGCCTCCTTCATCTTCTTGTTGGAGATGTTTGCTAAACTCAGCACCACCACAGATCAGAGGAAAGTCCACTTGTAAGCTGGACATTGGAGTTTCTAGTGACCTGCAGGATCTTAGTTGTGGTGGCAGCAGGCCTGTTCCAAGAGCTGGGCTCACATTCATGATCAGGCTTCATAATGGTTCTGGACCACTGAGTGATAGAAGCTGATCCTGGAGCAGCAGAAGAAAAATATAGAGAAGAAAAGACAAAAGACAGAGAGAAATGAGGGAGAGAATGACAAAAAGATGGGAACAAGATGAGGGTGAAAGACAAGCAGAGAGAAAGACAGAGGGATGGAAGACAGACACACAACCAACAAAAGCAACAACCACAATAATAGTTTTGATATTGTCCTGTTATTGATGTTTTCATGTGAAAGTGGCATATTTAAGATAAAAGACACTGTTAGAACAGAAAGATCCAGAAAACCCACCAACAAGAGGTGTCTGGTACAGATGTGGAATTATTGGCTCACACAATGTTGAGGCAACTGGGAAGAAGACAAACAAAAAAGGCTTGTGTGATTCAGACATTCATCAAAAATGGTCCTGTAGAACTGTTCAATGTGTCATGACTTCAGAAGCTCAAATCCTCTCTAAGTTCTAGTGAGAGTGGAAGAGATTATAAAATGAGAGAAGCAGGGCCCTCACTCAGAGCTGAAATACCTCAGTTGGGAGAGCGTTAGACTGAAGATCTAAAGGTCCCTGGTTTCAGCAGAGGAACAGCATTGACTTTACTTTCCAGTGGAGGAACTGCAGACATGAAGGAAACTAACATCTTGTCCTGTGTATTCTTATGACATTCAAGACATTTTTGGAGCCTCTTGTTGGATTTTGCCACAGAGAATCAGAGCCAATCAAAAGCATGGTGGACTTTAACATGGAGGATTGAACAAGTCAAGAAAGCAGCAGTTTGACCTTCACAGGTGTTTCTTTTCCTGTCTAAATGCTGCAGCGAGAGCCTGAGTAGCTCAGACGGTAGAGCATCAGACTTCTAATCTGAGGGTCCAGGGTTCAGGTCCCTGTTCAGGTGCTGTGGTTGTTCCAGTGTTTGACAACATGGTACTGGATGAAGTTTAGTGTTGAACAAACTGTCATCACCAAAAGTAGAAGTGTTCTTGTCTTGAGACTGTTCCTGCAGGTCAAATGTGAAGAACCGGCAACCCCCATTTTGCAAAAAGTTAAATTTTTCTAACTGTTCAATTGGAAAGTATTTTCAGATTGAAGAAGTGATCAAGAGAAACAGGAAAATCCCTCTAAACACAGCAAACTCCATCCATCAATCCATTTTCTACAGATTTTCCTGTTCAGGGTCTCAGAGGGAACTGCAGCCTGTCCCAGCAGCCTCAGTACAAGAGGAGGGGTTCACCCTGGACAGGTCGCCAGTCCATCACAGGGCCAGGTGAAAGTGCCAACCACTGCACTGCCCCTACTAGTCGTCTACATATCAGTGTTCTCAGTATTGCACTGACATTCACATCAGTATTGTGCTTATATTTTATTTCCTGGCTCTTCAAGCCTCCTATTATGCTGAAGTTGATTGCTTCAGTGACCAGGAGACGTTATCATTGGCAGCTAGTTTACTATTATTGCTGCTGCTGTTGCTGTTGTTGGTTGTGTGTCTGTCTTCCATCCCCCTGTCCCTCTGTCCTTCTCTCTGCTTGTCTTTCTCCCTCATCTTGTTCCCATCTTTTTGTCATTCTCTCCCTCCTTTCTCTCTGTCTTTTGTCTTTTCTTCTCTATATTTGTCTTCTGCTGTCTGTCCTATCCTGCTCTCTTTCAACAACCAACCAGTCAAAGCAGACGTCCGGTTAAAAAAATTATCATAAAAGAACTCTTGATGTGATTTGGCTTGAGACATGAAGAAGATAGGATTTTTTTTCTCTTAATTTTAGAAGCATTTACAGATTCATGTAAAGATCATCAATCAGTGTAGTATTTCAGACAGACTTCTGGTCCGTGAGGACGAGGAATCCAGCACAGATCCACAGAACTCCAACTGCCATCTTTGATGATTCCTTTACAGTCTGTAGGGTGGAGAGATCCTCCTGAGTCTGGCTTTGAATGTTTGTCTGTGGATGTGTTAACCCTGTCATGGACTGGTGACCTGTCCAGGGTGAACACGGCCTGTCGCCCAAAAGCTGCTTGGATAGGCTCCACCCCCTCCATGACCCTGAACAGGATAAGCAGAAGAAAATGGATAGAAGTCATGACACATTGAACAGTTCTACAGGACCATTTTTGATGAATGTCTGAATCACACAAGCCTTTTTTGTTTGTCTTCTTCCCAGTTGCCTCAACATTGTGTGAGCCAATAATTCCACATCTGTACCAGACACACCTCTGGTTGGTGGGTTTATGGATCTTTCTGTTCTAACAGTGTCTTTTATCTTGCTTTTATCTTTTATCTTTTGGATCTTTTCTTTGTATCTGCATTCTGTGGTGCACGGTTGCTCTGGAAGAGCGCTCTATCTAACTATTTTCACTGTACCCCCCCCCCCCCCCCCCGTATAGCAAAAAGAAAAGATTCTGATTCTTACACACACACACACACACACACACACACACACACACACACGTGTATAAACATGATGTTCCGAATGTTTCACTGTCTGTGGTTGTCCATCTTTCCTTGCCTCTTCACTGTCATTGTCAGAACTCTGAGCAGTCTTCCTCTCCAGGTGATGTCTCTGAGTGATGATGATTGCTGTCTGTTCAACCAGCTTCATTTGTTGATATCTGAGAAGGACTGAAGACAGCAAAGTGTGCTGATTGGCCAACAACCCCACACAGGTCAAAGGTCACTGCTCTGAGGCAGACCAGTTTACTATATCAGTGGTGACACCATCCACTGCTGGCGCTCTCTTCAGTGCTTCTTGTTTCTGCCCTTTGTGCTTGAGCTCCTAGAGCAGCTGGTCCGGCTCTCCCCCTTTTCTTTTCTATTCCACTAATTTTTTTTTTAAATTTTCTATTTTTGTAATTCATCATCGATCTCAGCTCACGGTTGCTACACTCTTGACCTCCTGTGAGCCTTGAATCTCCATCCTGACCAGCAGAGAGAAGCCACCTTTGTGTTGGAGAAGAGCAGCTTAGTCGAGGCAGCCAGCAGCCTGAGACCAGAGGGTAGCGAATCAACGTGCTTCCCTTCTTCATCGAGCGAATGTCAGCGGGAGCCACGGTCGACGAGGTGGAGGCTTTGGAAGCCGTCCTCCCTCCAGTTCATTGGAGAGGCATCGTACATCGATGGGAGAATCCAGCTGAGAACGTCAGCCGGTTACGTTGGTTTTCACCTATTCAGGCCTGGACTCCTGTCTCACTGCCAAACTCTGCCTGACTCCGTAGAGCTGGTCAGCCTCCACTCAGTCCTCTTCATTTGTTTGGAGGTCACTATCGTTCATCCTACACACCTTTCCACCTGCCTCTTTGCCGTCTACTTGAAGCTCAGATAAATGGAGGCTAATTCATCCCTGCTACTCAATAAGTGCCTTCATTACTCTGCTGGAATTATCACTCTGTCTTAAGTGTTTTCTTAATTGTATTAAATCCTCTTTAATTTCCAAGAAGTGTTCCAACTCATTCATGCATGCAAGCCACTGATCCACAAGAACTCATTGATGAGCTTAAACCTGAGACTGATCGTTTCTCGTTGGATGAGACAAAAATACAACGAGTGGAGCCCAGAGTAACAACTGGATAAAACATTCTAAAGATACGCCGTCATCACCAGTTTATCAAGTCACGACACTCTTTTTATATCATCTTTTTATATCATCCAACATCCTCAGGGACTATCATTGAAGAAGCTCTATTTAATATAAGATGCATAAAATCACACCACATGAAGCAGGCTAATGAAAAATAAATCAAATGTAAAAATGCTTTATTTTAAGATCTAGAATATCTTGTGAATATCTGGAGCTTAATTCCAGCAGCAGACCTCCTCAGGTGATGGAATTTATATTTGACATGTTTACCATTAAATGAGACACATTTGCAGTCCATTGAAATCTACTTGTGTTCATGGTGAGTTGATTTCAAAACATGAGCTGACAGAATCTACGTTTAGGTAGGAACCACCATATCCAGGGGTCTGGACCTTTTTGTAGTCAGAGCCATCAAAGCAGCAGACTAAGCTAGCAGACATTAGCATTGAGAAGAAACTGACACCTGGAGCCTAATTTTGGGTCTGGTCAAGTGATAACAAAATAATATGACATTGTTGTCAGACTGACGCCTGCTCAACAATGACCAAACACCGCCTTATGGCATTGTGGGAAATTTCTGCTTGGCCCGTGTCCATCAATACACACAAAGAAATTTCTCCAGAGTCAGTCACACCAGTGGTAAAAACACTAAAGTGCTGTCAAGGAGAAACAGGATACGACCAAACACACACACAAGTTACAGAGAGAGAACTCTCCCAGAAGGAACCACTCAAAGGAGAACCATGGACATCATCAGGCTGTATGACCTCATCAATATGAGACAGGTGGATAGGAAACAAGCTCAGAGATGTCAGAAACATGAGATCCAAGTGCTGAGAAAGCTTCAACTGGTGAGGTTCCAGAACCAAGAGCGAGGTGGAGCCTGCATCACCTACTGGGAGCTTTTTGTCAAAGGTTCAACTTTGATTTGAATGCTTTTGGAGAGACAACGTGCAGGGAGGGAATTTGGTGATGAAGAACAAGTTCCTCTCAGCTTTAAATGGAGTTTTCAGGAGTCAAACAGACACTCCTCTGATCCGTTGTCAGATGTGTTCTCATTGCACCACAGCCCTACAGGTTGAGGGTTCTGATCCTAGTCAGACACATTCACTATGATGCTGCTGAGCCTGAAGGTAGGATGAATAAAGGAGTGTCTGAGAGAGCTTCAACAGACAAACTGTCCAGTTTAACAACAAATACTAGTCAGTATTCATGTTGCTGCCGTGACCCGGATTCAAACCAGGGTTGCTGCAGCCACAACACAGAGTACTGACCACTATAGGATCACGGCCTCCTGGAGGCTGAGGTTTGAGCTTCTATGTCTTTGTCTCATTGAGAGATCAAAGACAATTTGTGTCCACAAAGAAATCATTGAGGAATCAAAGTGAGATCAAAGAAAGAATTCTAAGATCAAACACAAAACTCTGAGATCAAAGGTTGAAGTTCCCAAGGTTCAGTTTTAGCTCAGACCCTCTTTAATATCTGTATACTGCCACTTGTCATCAGGAGACTCAGTATAAACTTCCACAGTTCTGCTGATGTCACATAGCTGTACATCGCCGTGTCTCCTGATGACTTCCTCCACGTCACCTGTTGATGTGACAGGACTCGACCAAACGTCATGTTTTGATGAAGAGGGTGTGAGCCTGAGTTGGCTCAGTAGAGACAACTGGACAGCAGCAGGACAGAACAGAGACTCTCCACAATGACAGGAGACAGGAAACAGGTTTGGACCATCTGGGCTCCACCCACTTGTATTTATTGAAGGAAATTATACAAATCAACAAAGTGGAAACATTGGTTTTGCCAGTGGGTTTAAATCATGATTGATATTTTAGTGTTTGTTCATCCATTTATTTGTCCAAGAGAAGAAGAAGTGACTCTGAGTCAAACTGGAGTCCTTTGAGGTCTGGCATCTCAAGAAGGAGGAGCATTCAGGCTGAGGTCATCATAACAGTCAGGATGTGCTGACTCATCATTAGTGGGAATCTCAGTGTCTATGTTGTGTAGTGAGGGACAGCACTGTTGCTGTGGCCTGATATGTAGATGAAGGAATCAATGAGACACCATGAAGACAGACAGCATTGCTGGACAACACCTTCTTTTATTACTTCAGCATTGGCAAGAACTGGAAGCATCAGCAGAACCACCGCAGAAAAAGAACACTTTTTTTTACAGATTTTTCACGTCACCAAGCACTCTATGAGCTAAACTGCCCCCTTCTGGTGTAACTACGCATGTACAGGTGAAACAATTAAACTCTTACCAAAAATAACAGAAAATCATGGAGCTCATTATGACATCACACTAACTACTTTCACTCCAGAAATCAGGTCATGACATCATAAAGAAGAATAGAAGTCTCTTCCTCACAGGTGTCACAGAACAAAATCTCTCCAACACTAAACAGTAGTGAGAGAGCAAAGCTGGTAAGAAGACAAGACTGTTGGAGGAGGAAACCTCTCAATGTTCCAGAGGTGTTTCAGTGGAAGACATCACATTTGGGAGGGAGGTTCTTGACATTTTCATCCATTTTTATTTTGGTCAGATGAACACATCATGAGCTCTACTTGGACAGAATACGCCTTCAAACAGGCAGGGGTGCTGAGGCTCAGAGACCAACAGTTGAACAACATCAGAGCTCATCAGAACAAAGACCAAGGTGTCTGTTTTCATTTCAAAAGATTTGTTGTCAGTGAGTCTCTTATATTTTTCATCAACACCTGAATGAAGGATGGTTTCATGAAAAACTGTCATTTTTTTAACGAAAGCTGAGAAAAACACAGTTTTGTCAAAGAAGTGGTTTTCCAGCATCAAACTGGACTTCATTTTGTTTCCATCTCTCATTTGGTGACTTCAAATGTTCACTGTAAAAATCCAGCCTACTAATCAGGAGGAGGCCCAGTATTGGACCATGAGCTGATCTCTGCTATGCTGGTAGATGGGAACTTGTTTAAAGTTGATTTTGTGATTATTTTTCATCAAAATGTGCTCAGACGGCTCCTCAACAGTTCTGATGATGAACAGAACCTCTGTCCTCATGGGTCATGTGACAGGATGTGACCTCTACATGTGCCAGAAGCAGTGAACGCACCCCCGCACAGCAGAACATGTTCACTTGACCTGCTCTGGCTACTTGTGTTTAGCTTGCTGCTAACAAAAGTGGGTACAAAAATGGAATCATGGTCCCTTCAGACTTTCCATCAGTTTTATTCTGTCAGTGGAACGAGTCAGTTTGGGCTGTAGAGACTAAAACAATCAATCCAATGTTTTGCAGCCACTTCTTCTTGGATGTTTATGGGAAAAAAGTATTTTGGGGCCACAGTGCATCACGTGGTGGATGGGGGAGGAGCATCCAAATCTGAGGAGACGTTTCCATTGGATGGAAAATGAGTCGACACCACTGAGGGAAGGATGAGTCCTCAAATGTTTGGATTGTTTTAACAGGAAGAGAAAAAAAGAAAAACCGGGAGTCTGATGTAAAAACACTGGAAAAGTTTTTGGTTTGTCATGTGTGGAGAGATAAATGAGCCATGACCACAGAGATGCAGGATCAGAACTGAGAACATGGAGTTTTCATTTCAGGGACCTTCAATAACCTTTGATCTATCTGATAAAACAGGCCAGAACTGAGACTTGACCTTGAGAACAGAGATGGACGATCATGAAAACATGAGGAAAACTACAAGACTGCAATGAGGAGACGTCCTGTTGCTTGAAACATCATCACGGTGAAAGCAGAAGAAGCCTGGAGCTCAGTTGTGCCGGCGCTGCAGTCACACGTTCGTGGTGTCTTGGTGGTGAACTCCAGCCTCTTCATCAACCAAGCCTTCCTCTGTAGCATCACCAGCGTTGAGTTCAATGTTCTCCTGGTGTCCTGCCTGCCGCTCCATTTTGGCCTGGAAGACATGACAGCTCAGACCTCCAGTTGCTGCTGAAACAACTGCTCATAGCCAAGGACTACGAAGCTACGTCGTGTTACCTTGAAGTAGCGGTAGAAGAAGACAGCACATGACCCCAGGATCAGATGGTGGATGAACGCTCTGATGATGAAATCACTTAAAGGCACTGAAAAACATTTAGAATCATCACATTTGATCAATGACATCACCACTGACCACCACAGACATGTTGATGGTTGAAGGTTGTTGATGGAAGGCTGCATGTTCAAGGAACAAGCTAACTTTCAGGAGAAGTCTCTGATTGTCCATCATCCCCAGAGCCAGACTAGAAGATGGAGACCCTTCTCTAGGAGCTGAGACTCATGCTAGTTAGCTTAGCACAATGAATGGTAGGAGGTGGGAAGTGTTAGCATAAAAGTCCCAAACAGTCGTTGCCTGTGGAAGGAACTGAAAAAAAAGAAAATAGAAGTTTTAATATAAACAGACAGAAAATGTTGTTATTTCATGTGTTTTCACATAAAACAGACACCCCCTATTTTTTGAATTTATTCCACCTGACCAGTAGGTGGAGCTCTGACGCTTACGTGGGTTAGGCTGAGAGATTTTTCCCACAGGCCCAACGAAGCCTCAGAAATCAAACGGACTTGAGAAGACGTTCATCCATCGTTTCTCTCTTCATTGATCCTCAGTCTTCATCCTGGGTATCACATGTAGCGTCCAGATACCCCTCAGTCTGGAGCCGCTACACCTGCATTCATATATCTGGGCTTGTGGATCACTTTTAACAGACATTCTAATTTTAGAATCAGACACATAGCTGGGACTACTTTCCTGACTGGGAGCAGTGATTTGGCCACCAAAACCAAATGTTTGTTGGAGCAGGAGAGCGACTGCTGCTACTGATCATGGCCGACATTGGAAGAGAGGAGGAGGAGGAGGAGGAGGACTGCAGGACAAACCAACATCATGATCCTGAGACAGTTGATGCTAACACTTCCCACTCACTACCATTCATTATGCTAAGCTAACTCATGGTCTGCTGGTCTCTGCTGGTCTCAGCTCCCTCATGGACACACAGAACATGTAATTACAACATTCTTGGTTTGATTTCACCAACGTGTTGAACCTCATGCAGTTTCCTCTCTCTTTGTTTCCTGTTTGTTCAAATTGTCCAGTTCAAGTCTGGGGCCTCTTGCAACGAGATCGTTTCCTGTCAGGTTCGTTCTGACACTGAGTTTGAAGTGGGACCTTCACGTGAGCAAATGATAGGACGAACAAATGTTTCTGGAGAAACTATTAACACTTGCTAACACTTCCCAACCGCTACTATTCAATGTGCTAAGCTAACTAGCGAGGGTCTCAGCTCCCTAGAGGAGAGTCTCTGTCTCCTTGTCTGGTTCTGGGGATGATGGACAAGAAGCATATTTCCCAGAAGGTTGGTGGATTCATTTAACACAGACTATTTTTACACGTCCGCCATCGTTCCACTGTTATTCTGAAAATGACAACAGTCCAGATTTAATCAGGATTCTAGAAAGAGTTTATTCTGGGTGGGTTTTCAAAACTGAGCATTTCTCAATGAAAACGTAGGACAGACCAATATTATTTAGGTTTGAGGCTTTTCTGTCATGAATGAACTTCAGGAGGAATTAAAACTGTAGAGTCTCACAGTGTGAGACACTTTAACTGGACGGGAGACAAACAAATGACAAGTCAAGTCAGTTTTATCTATATTGCACCAAATCACAACAAAAGTTATCTCATGACACTTTACAGGTGTCTGCTTTCTGAATTGTACCAAGGTGCTTGTTTCCTTGGACTTATAGATTTCTTTTTTAACGGGGCATTTGAGTCCAAAGTTGTTCTTAAGGAGCCTGTTGGACTATCAAGAAAATGATCAATTTGACAGTGAACTTTAGCTCCGCCCTTCATCTCTCAGACTAGCCTAGCTAGTTAGAATTAGCTAGCTGGACTATTTTCCATAGTCATGTAAAAAGCTTCATCAGAATGTTGTCATTTTCAGGCTAAAAACAAGAAGCAGGAGAACAGAGGAGTAGAAAGTGCATGTAAATGTAGTCAGGGTCACATTCTTCTGTCTGACTCCAGCTGGTCCTGTTGTCACCTGCTATGATGAGGTGGAGCTCCTGGCTCTCAGAGGAGAAGTGATGGGGGAAAACATGGGACAGGTGATAAACACATTTGTAGTTCCCTCGGTGGGTGTGGTCTGCTGCTGAGAACAGGAACTGGGCGGAGTACTTGAGCGCTGGTAGGGTGTAGTTCTGTGCCGTGCTGGAGGTGGAGAAGATGAGCTGGAACAGGCCTCCTGGGTACTGTGGTTCAACAGAGCAACTGATGGTGAAGTTGGAGCCCCGGAGCAGCAGAGTCTCCTGCTGCCTCACCTCAGAGACGCCGTCAGTGAAGGCAGAGAAGGAGATGTTTGGCTGGACCAGCAAATCTGTGGAGGGGGGAGCAGAAGAAAGGCTGAATCAGCAGATGTGCTGGTGTCATCGAGGAAGCAGCAGCTTGTTTGGAATGTCCAGTTTTACCTGAGCACACCACCATCAGACTGGTAGCACTATGAACTTCATCAGTCTCCACTACACACTCCCGCAGTCCAGATGCTGACTGGACACAAGAAGACCTGATCCACCACACAGGCCTGAATAGCGAGTCCCTTCTTTTATTTGTCAAAGCAGCAGAGCCACAATTCATCCGTCTACACACTGCAGAGGCAGACTGGTGGAGCCATTCAGGACCCCCAGGGGCCGCTGGTCTCCACTCTCCCTGGTGTTTGATCTCCAGGGTCCCAGCACAGCGACTGGGCTCTCCCACCATCCTGACTCCATCAGGCTCTGAGCAGACACAGGAATCATGAGTGGTAGAAGCAAAGCGGTGGGATGAAGCAGATCTATGACCTTCACCTGAGCAGACGAGGCCAACGCTTTTCCCAGGTAAGCAGGTCTTCCTCACTGAGCCAGACCTTCCACAGTTTAGCAGAGCAGATTCATCTCCACCACACTGGAACTTTGCTGCCATGACTGGGGTCTCCATGTCTGTATACGGGCCCCCGTGGAGGAGGGACGGAGCCCCACACCCCAACTCTCTACACAGCACCTCTGCATCCTGCAGGCCAAAATCCTCCTCACACACAGAGGACCATGACTGGTTAGACTTCACCTCCAGTCTGCCTGTGCACAGACTGGACCCCCCCGCCAGCCTGACAGACTCTGTGGAGACATCAGGAAATCATCATTCTAATATTCACCCATTTTTCTCAGCTACTAATCCTGCTGAAACTCATCGGAAAAAACAAGAACCATGAAACTTCCCTTCCTGACTCACCTTCCTCTTGTTATTGCTTGATGAGGCTGAACCCCCAAAACACACACACACACACACACACACAAACACACACTCGTATTTGAGACAACTTGGTCTCTCTGCTTAAAGTGAAACATCTGGATTCCGTATTTCACATCATCAACATGACCCTCATCAAATTCAGGATCTCATCATTGTCAGAATCATAGAGGAATATTTGTGTTCATGTAAACAGCCAAAGTCAACTTGTCCTGGATCTCAGTCACATGACTGTTAGTGTCAATAATGTTACCTGAGCAGGTGATTTCCTGGATGGTGGAACCAGGAGAGTTCCATGATCTCACACACTCCTTCAGTGTTGATGTAGACTGAACACACTCAGAGTTGATGAACCACATGAGTCGTTCTGAGGACGCGTCTCTCTCCTGTGTTGAGACAGCAGAACCACAGTCCAGCCATCTACATATCACAGCTGTTTCCTTCAGGGTCCAGGACCGGTCTGTCTCTGCTTCTCTCCACTCTCCCAGGTGTTTCACCTCCAGTCTACCAGCACAGTGGTTTGCTCCTCCCACCAACCTGACATCATCAGCATCTGAGCAGAGACAAGAGCATCATTAATACATGAATATGCAACAGGACGGAGGAGGACCTGAACCAAAGCTGCACCTGAGCAGATGAGTCCAACTGATTTGCCAGTTGAGCAGGTTTTTCCAGACCCTGAGCGTCCACAGTCCAGGAGGGAAGATTCATGGCCCTCACACTGGAACACCTGAGCCCAGAATGGAGACTCTGCTGGTCCAAAAAGTCCCCCCTCCAGGACTGAAGGTGTCCCACATCTCAGCTCTCCACACAGCACCTCTGCATCCCGCATGTCAAAGTCCTCTTCACACACTGAGGACCACAGCTGGTTAGATTTCACCTCCAGTCTGCCAGAGCAAAGGTTCGACCCGTCCACCAGCCTGACAGACTCTGAAAAAGACAACAAGAGGCAGATTCATGATGAGAATGAATTCATGTCAACATGAACTCACCTGTTCATGCCTCTGACATGTTAACTAGCAAACCCTGGAAATGAGACAGGAAGACACAAATTTCCAAGGAATTTATCCTCCTTGAAATAATTCATGTGATCCAACAGGGCTGGTTCTAGACAGTCACATATAAGGGGGCAGATGGAAATGTGAAGGGGGCAAAGGGTGGCAACACATGTGGGAAAATGGTGTGGTGGCGGTGTTGGGGGGGGGGGTAGGTGGTTCTCTGGATAACTGATATTATCATGTAGTTTGATTGCTCTTTATCAGACCTTTACCCTAAGACCGGTCCCACTTGGTCCAACTTGTCCCACCTGAAGGCTAAGCTTCTGCTGGTGTAACTCTTCAGGTCACTGAGGCCCACAAACCCCCTGACCCTGATGAGGTGGCAATACCTCGGGGCAAAATAAAAAAAAAGAAAACAAAAACAAAAACAAAAAACAAAAAACATTTCTTCGGATGACAACAACTAAATCTTGACATCTACCTTCATTGGATGGCCTGTATCAAATATATTCAAACCCAACAATAACACTTATCATGATTGCCAATGTCAACAAAACAGAAAGGGTAGGCCAGGTTATTAAAGAAAAATCCCTTCACCAAGTCTTGAAAAACAAAACCGATCAATAGAAAATAAATAAATAAATAAAATAAAGAATAAAATAAAACATCCATCCAGATCTCGACAACCAACAACATTGAAGGTCTTTGTTGGCTCCATGCTGCAGACCAGCTCACTGTGGTGCTTGTGGGATCCAGAAAGAAACACTTCTCTTACAGAGTCAAACAGTGAGAAGAACAATGGGCTGGTCCTCAGTTGACTCTACAAATACAGATGTGCGTGCAGCTGAGTGACAGGGAGATGAGAGGAAGCTGAGACTGTATCACGCACCTTTTTTTGCATTTTTTCCGCTACTGCAGATAATTTTGTCAACTCATAATATATCAATTTTGTCTGTATATCAAAATGTTTTTTTTTTAACTTCTAAAATTTTGATTTGAGGGGGCAGTGCATTTGTTTGAGACAGATCTTGCTTCCCCATAGAGCCGCCCTGATGATCTTATATCATCTAATATCCCACATGTGTCAATCAGAGAACACAAATGGAATCTCTGGTTTTCATCACCTTCTGGACCCTTGCAAAATTGAGCACTGGTTATGTCACGATCCCTGTCTCGTGCTTCCTGTTTTATTTTGTAGTCATGTCCTGTCTTCCTGACCTCCCTCCTGTGATTCCCTCATGTGTCTCACCTGGTTGATTGCACCACCTGTGTCTTGTTTCCCCTCTCATTTTTAACCCGTGTGTTTTCCCCTGTTAGGTTGTTGGGTCATTGTTGTTGTTGTCGTTGTTGATGATGTCGCTGTCGTCGCTGATTGTTCTGTCTTGTAGACTGTCAAGTTCATCAGTCACCGGTCAAGCCTCCAGCCTCACGTCTTGTCTCCGCCCTCACACCACGTCTCCGCCCTCACGCCACGTCTCAAGCCTTCGCCCTCACGCCACGTCTAGCCCCCAGTCACCCAGCTTCAATAAACCTCTTTTGTGCACCTCCCAAAATTGTCTGCATTTGGGTCTCCCACACAATCCTCAACCCTCAACCCTAACATGTTACCAAAAGGAAAGAAAATTAACTTGTGATTGGAAGGTTGCTGGTTCAATCCTCAGGATTTGCAGGAAGAAGCAGTGTAAATGACTCTAATGTCGGTCCATTTCTGAGGGAAAATTTCCCGTGGGCTTTTATTTTGTTAAGGCAATTCTCAGGAGTTGAGGCTTTTATATTGAAGAGCATCCAGTTAAGTTCCTGCACATCTGGCAGGCAGCATTTTGAAGCTCCTGGCTGGAACTGGAACAAGGAACTGTGTTTCATTTGTTTGATGTCAATTTATGGGAATCAATGAACTTGATTGAGTGTTGAGATGAAGGCTATGCTAACAGGAGCTTCTCTCACAACTGTTTCTCAGTCTTGTTAGCTTCTCTACCTCACCACGTGAGCACACTATGGGTGAACATGACTAATTTTTGTGGTTCGTTGTTGTGAAGATTGTTTATGTTGCAGATCTGACGTTTAAAAAAAGAGCTAATTTCATTTATCTGTCTTTTAGCACTTGAGGGTTTTTCCTGAAGAAAAGGATGAAACAGACAGTAAATTATGTTAAAATCCTACTGAGTGCTGAACAGATTAAAAAGCTACTGGAAACATCAGTGCACTTCACCTTTGTCTCACCAGGATTGAGCTACAAGCAGCACTGCTGCCTCCCTCATGAACACCACTGAGGTGCCCTTGAGCAAGGCCCTCAGTAGGTGAACTGAGCAGCTTGATTTGGTTTTTGTGAACATTATCAGAGTGGTGCTGCAAATGTGAGTCACTCAGGGAGTTTCTTCTGGTTAAATAAATGTTAAAAATGGAATATCATCATCGTCAGAATAATAGAAGAATATTTGTGTTCATGTAAACAGCCAAAGACAACTTGTCCTGGATCTCAGTCACATGACTGTTAGTGTCAATAATGTTACCTGAGCAGGTGATTTCCAGGATGGTGAAACCAGGAGAGTTCCATGATCTCACACACTCCTTCAGTGTTGATGTATACTGAACACACTCAGAGTTGATGAACCACACGAGTCGTTCTGAGGACTCGTCTCTCTGCTGTGTTGAGACAGCAGAACCACAGTCCAGCCATCTACATATCACAGCTGTTTCCTTCAGGGTCCAGGACCGGTCTGTCTCTGCTTCTCTCCACTCTGCCAGGTGTTTCACCTCCAGTCTACCAGCACAGTGGTTTGCTCCTCCCACCAACCTGACATCATCAGCATCTGAGCAGAGACAAGAGCATCATTAATACATGAATATGCAACAGGATGGAGGAGGACCTGAACCAAAGCTCCACCTGAGCAGATGAGTCCAACTGATTTGCCAGGTGAGCAGGTGTTTCCAGACCCTGAGCGTCCACAGTCCAGGAGGGAAGATTCATGGCCCTCACACTGGAACACCTGAGCCCAGAATGGAGACTCTGCTGGTCCAAAAAGTGCCCCCTCCAGGACTGAAGGTGTCCCACATCTCAGCTCTCCACACAGCACCTCTGCATCCTGCATGTCAAAGTCCTCTTCACACACCGAGGACCACAGCTGGTTAGATTTCACCTCCAGTCTGCCAGAGCAAAGGTCCGACCCGCCCACCAGCCTGACAGACTCTGAAAAAGACAACAAGAGGCAGATTCATGATGAGAATGAATTCATGTCAACATGAACTCACCTGTTCATGCCTCTGACATGTTAACTAGCAAATCCTGTAAATGAGACAGGAAAAAAGATTTCCTAGGAATTTATCCTCCTTGGAAAAATTCATGTGATTGTTGAAACTGGGAAACAATATTCCTGCTCATTTCTCACTGAACCTAATATCCCAGGATTTAATATCCCACATTTCTAAATCAGAGAACTCAACTGGAATCTCTGGTTTACATCAGCATCTTGACCACATAGAGAAGTGAACTTGTGATGGGAGGGTTGTCAGTTCAATCATCAGGAGAGGCAGGAAGAAGGAGTGTAAATGAATCTGATAGGCTGTTATTGGGGTTAAACTCTGTGAGCTTTTATTTTCTTAAGGCCTTTTTTAGTAGAGGCTCCTCACATGTAGGAATCATTCAAAATTTTGAAGCGCCAAGTTGGAATGAGAACAAGGTCTTCTGTCATTGTTCTGTTTGATGCCATGTTCTGTGTTTTGGGTGGGGTTTTTGTATCTGTGTGTTGAGGTAAAGGCTATGCTGACATCAGTCAAGTCAAGTCACTTTTATTTGTATTGAGCCAAATCACAACAAAAGTTATCTCATGACACTTTACAAGTACAGCAGGTCCAGCACCAAACTTCTTCAATGAATCTACACCCAACAATTCTCCATCAGCAGGCACAAAAGCAGTGACAAAAGCCTTCCTTTTAACAGGCAGGAACGTCGAGCAGATCCAGGCTCAACAGGAACGGCCTTCTGCTTTGAATAGCAGGGGGAAAGAGAGCAGGAGAGCAGGACAAGACAGAAAAGGGAGGAAGACAGATAAACAGAAGGAAAGAGAGGGACAGATGTAAAGACAGAGAGAAAGTGGAAGAGACTGATGGACAGATTGGGACGGGGACTAAAAAGAGTTCTGTGGAAATACAACTTGATATTCGGCTTCAATTCCATACGACAGGACGAGGTTGAGGGTGTGACTGAGACAGTGAGTGGGCTCACCTGCAGACTGATGGAAACCAATGGAGTCTAAAACCATGAGCTTTGGTCACAACTGTTTCTCAGTCTTGTTAGCTTCTCTACCTCACCACATGAGCACACTATGGGTGAACATGACTCATTTTTGTGATTCATTGTTTTGAAGATTGTTCATGTTGCACATCTGACGTTTAAAATTTGTGTTTTTTTTAAGAACTGATTTCATTTCATTTAACTGTCTTTTAGCTCTGAAGGTTTTTTTCTGAACACAAAAATGAAACAGAGAGACAGTAAATTAGGTTAAAATACAACTGAAAGCTGAAAGATTAAAAAGCTACTGGAAACATCAGTACACTTCACCATTGTCTCACCAGGATTGAGCTACAAGCAGCACTGCTGCCTCCCTCACTACCACCACCATGGGGCCCTTGAGCAAGGTCCTCAGTGGCTGTACTGAGCAGCTTGTGTTGTTTTTGTGAACATGATCAGAGTGGTGCTGCAAATGTGAGTCACTCAGGGAGTTTCCTCTGGTTAAATAAAGGTTAAAAATGGGATATCATCATTGTCAGAATAACAGAGGAATATTTGTGTTCATGTAAACAGCCAAAGTCAACTTGTCCTGGATCTCAGTCACATGACTGTTAGTGTCAATAATGTTACCTGAGCAGGTGATTTCCTGGATGGTGGAACCAGAAGAGTTCCATGATCTCACACACTCCTTCAGTGTTGATGTAGACTGAACACACTCAGAGTAGATGAACCACATGAGTCGTTCTGAGGACTCGTCTCTCTGCTGTGTTGAGACAGCAGAACCACAGTCCAGCCATCTACATATCACAGCTGTTTCCTTCAGGGTCCAGGACCGGCCTGTCTCTGCTGCTCTCCACTCTCCCAGGTGTTTCACCTCCAGTCTACCAGCACAGTGGTTTGCTCCTCCCACCAACCTGACATCATCAGCATCTGAGCAGAGACAAGAGCATCATTAATACATGAATATGCAACAGGACAGAGGAGGACCTGAACCAAAGCTCCACCTGAGCAGATGAGTCCAACTGATTTGCCAGGTGAGCAGGTGTTTCCAGACCCTGAGCGTCCACAGTCCAGGAGGGAAGATTCATGGCCCTCACACTGGAACACCTGAGCCCGGAATGGAGACTCTGCTGGTCCAAAAAGTCCCCCCTCCAGGACTGAAGGTGTCCCACATCTCAGCTCTCCACACAGCACCTCTGCATCCTGCATGTCAAAGTCCTCTTCACACACTGAGGACCACAGCTGGTTAGATTTCACCTCCAGTCTGCCAGAGCAAAGGTTCGACCCGTCCACCAGCCTGACAGACTCTGAAAAAGACAACAAGAGGCAGATTCATGATGAGAATGAATTCATGTTAACATGAACTCACCTGTTCATGCCTCTGACATGTTAACTAGCAAACCCTGGAAATGAGACAGGAAAACACAGATTTCCAAGGAATTTATCCTGAGAGTGAGAAGGAAAATATAGAATTGGAAGGAATTTATCCTCTTTGAAATAATTCATGTGATTATTGAAGCTGGGAATCATGATTCCTGCTCTTTCCTCCCTAAACCATCTAATATCCCACATGTGGATACCAGAGAACACAACTGGAATCTCTAGTTTACGTTATCATCACCACCATTTTCAGATCCTAGCAGTGGCAGCCTAAAGTTGTGATTCTCAAACTGTGGAAAACCCAAATATCTTTTGGAAAGTTAAACAAGTCAAAATTGTTTTGAAACAATGAATACTATAGGAAAAATAGCAAACAATTTTGAAAGACAATATATATCTGTATCAATCAAGGATGGTTCCAAGTCTGCTTTCAGACAGGAGGTGGAGCAGCTGGTCCACTGGGGCAGTCTGAACCACCTGGAGCTGAACCTGCTCAAGAATGTGGAGATGACAGTGGACTTCAGGAGAAGCCCACCCACACTCTCCCCCCTCACCATCCTCAACAACACAGTGTCTCCTGAGGACATGTTCAAGTTCCTGGGAACCACAATCTCCAAGAACCTGAAGTCCACCTCTAACATGGACACTGTCCAGAAAAAAAGCTCAGCAGAGGTTGGACTTCCTGTGACAGCTCCGGAAGTTGAACCTGCCACAGGAGCTGCTGATCATCTTCTATACTACAATCATTCAGTCTGTCCTGTTCACAGCCATCACTCTGGTTTGGATCGGCCACCAAACAAGACAGGATCAGACTACAACGAACAATCGGGTCAGCAGAGAGAATCATGGGGGCCGACCTACCTGTCATCCAGGACCTTTATCGGTCCAGGGTCAGGAAACGGACAGGCACCATCTCTGCTGACCCATCACACCCCAGTCACAAACTGTTTGATCCCCTCCCCTCTGGAAGATGCTACAGAGCCCTGGATGCTGAGACCACCAGGCTAAAAACAGTTTCTACCCTCAGGCTTTCAGTCTGATGAACGGGAAATAGTCAGAGTGTCAGGAAATAAAAACAAACATCTGCTACACCAGCAGCTCAATAGCAGGTGATCTGACAGGAGGGAACTGCAAATCACTACAATGGTGATGAAGGAAAAGCCGGCCCTGGTGTTGTTCAGTGTGAAAACCCTGGAAGAGATCGTCATGAGGCCACAGCTCCTGGAGGAGCTGAATGATTCCCAACTCCTGTGTTGTCCTGAGGATGAACTCACGTCACTGCTGCTCGCCTCCACAGAAGAACCAGAGCCAGCGTTTCCCTGATTGATGCTAAGATACATTCTGATGTGTGTGATTCTACAACTGTCTGGTGTGCGTCTCAGTCAAACAGCAACAGTGTGTTGGCCTACCTGTGCTGGACCCTGAGCAGCACACACTGGGTCTTCTATTGGAACCTGTGCTCAGTGTGTATTGCTATCAAAGGTGATTCCAACAGAGGCTCCAGCTGACTGCTGCATCAGAGCACTGATACCAAAGACACTGCCCAGCTCCTTACTTTCAAATATTCTCAAACACTATTTCTAATATAATTTACTGTATTTCATCAGTGATCAATGCATCATTTATAGCAGTAATTGGCAACAAGTGGATCTTTTCACTGGAACCTCAGAGTTCACCAGATTGACACACACACTTGAAAACAAGTTCAGATTCATAAAATATTCCAGTGTTTGATGTTTCTCTATGGTTGTCTGATGGTTGGCCTCTGACTCACTCTGACTCTGAGAAAACATGCTGTCCACCTCTTATGCAGCTGAACAGAGGCGCTATGACACTGTTCCATGCTCATCATGGAGGTACTTGCTTCAAGAGTTAGACAACCACTGGCCTGAAGGACAGAGAAGTGAACTTGAAACTAAAAGGTTGTTGGTTCAATCCTCAGGACTGGTAGGAGGAAGCAGCCACACTCATTAACACCACCAAGATGCCCTTGAGCAAGGCTCTCAGAGGTGGTACTGAGGAGCTGCTGTTCTATGACTGTGAATGTGATCAGGGTGCTCCTGCAAATGTGAGTCACTCTCAGTGAGTTTCCTTGGACTAAATAAAGGTAAAAAATAAAAACACTGGAGTTTTGTGAATATTTGTGTGCATGTAAAAAAACAAAGTCACTTGTACTGGATCACAGTAACATGACTGCATTACTGTGTACCAAATCACATACTTCCATACTGCATATGTAAAATTTTCAAACTGAGTATTCTAAGCAAAGTATGTACTCAATCGCGCAGTGCGCGTGTTTCGAGGGTGCAGTGCTGTCCCAAACCACATCCTGCCGTGCGGTGCACTCTTCAAAATGATGACGTGATGTCTTCTTCTTCTACACAGATTTGTGACTGGCGAGCACCGCATCAGCATCAGGTAATTACCGCCTCCTTTTGCCTGTGCTTGTTTGTCAATTTCTGAAGCAGTAAAAAAGCAAAATGGAGGGTCATCGCACATTGTTACACCACAATAGGCACCAACAACACGATGTCCTCCTTCTACTGGCTGAAGATGCAACTGTCTGTAGAGTTTAATTGTGTGATTTATTTAGCACAACATTTTGGTGACAAGTGATTTTATCTTTTCAAACCCGTGTCCACACAGAATTTCCTACTTGTCCCTGTTATTTCATGTAAAGATGACTCTATACAAGTCAGTGTTGGCCGACTCTCACCACAGCAAGTGTCCACAGTTGCACACTCAAAATCTTAACTGATTGGAGTACGTCATCCAGGAACTTTTGCATTCTCAATTTTTGAAAACTATCCATACGTTTTTCCATTTTCAGTTGAGTAGACTCAAAATTTTAAGTATGCAGTATAGAAGTATGCGATTGAGAAAACACGCAGTGAGAGTCTTCTGGCGAGATGAAGGTTAAAAAAATTGTTATGTTATTGTCAGAATCATAGAGGAACATTTGTGTTCATGTAAACAGCCAAAGACAACTTGTCCTGGATCTCAGTCACATGACTGTTAGTGTCAATAATGTTACCTGAGCAGGTGATTTCCTGGATGGTGGAACCAGAAGAGTTCCATGATCTCACACACTCCTTCAGTGTTGACGTATACTGAACACACTCAGAGTCGATGAACCACATGAGTCGTTCTGAGGACTCGTCTCTCTGCTGTGTTGAGACAGCAGAACCACAGTCCAGCCATCTACATATCACAGCTGTTTCCTTCAGGGTCCAGGACCTGTCTGTCTCTGCTGCTCTCCACTCTCCCAGGTGTTTCACCTCCAGTCTACCAGCACAGTGGTTTGCTCCTCCCACCAACCTGACATCATCAGCATCTGAGCAGAGACAAGAACATCATTAATACATGAATATGAAACAGGACGGAGGAGGACCTGAACCAAAGCTCCACCTGAGCAGATGAGTCCAACTGATCTGCCAGGTGAGCAGGTGTTTCCAGACCCTGAGCGTCCACAGTCCAGGAGGGAAGATTCATGGCCCTCACACTGGAACACCTGAGCCCAGAATGGAGGCTCTGCTGTTCCAAAAAGTCCAACCTCTAATTGGCCTTCCTGGATGAGTTTTACATTTTACTTTCTATTGCTCACTGCAGGTCCAGTCAAGTGAGAGCACTTTTCCTTCACCTGCCTCAGCATTTTGGGACTCAAAAGTACTGCAATTGGAGAAGGGTGGAGCCGACAGGGAGGGAGAAGAAAATGTGCTTGAGAAGCAGCTAAATACATAAAAACTGATGCTACATTTCCAGGCAGCACCTCTGGTTTGAAGTAAACATACTAGCTTTGTTTATATGTGATCTAACCTCATGTACACAGCAAGTTAATGGTGTGATTCTCATGACACTCCTGCCTAAACTGTATAATACAACATTATTCCACATTTATACTTGGATTCATCTGCACGTTCCAGTTGATTTGCACTTCTGGTTGGATGCTAGCTGCATGTCAGTACTTGTACTCTGAACAATGACAAATTTGAATCTATAATTGATGTTTAATATACATCATCGAGGCTATTTGTACGTATTCAGTGGAAAATGTTTTTATTGCACCAGGTGAACAAGTGCACCTCCTAAAATTACGAGTGTATATTAGGCCTGTCACAGTAACACGTTATGTTAGTTGATGTATCCCATCAATTTCGTACCTCTTATCTTGTTAGGGGTGCCGGGGGGCTGGAGCCTATCACAGCAGCCTTCCTGTGAGAGGTCAGGTTCAACCTGGACGAGTTGTCAGTCCATCACAGGGCCAACACATAGAGACAGACAACCATTCACACTCAAAGCCACACCTACGGACAATTTAGAGTATCAATCAGCCTCGTCCCCTCTTGATGTCTTTGGACTGTGGGAGGAAGCTGGAGTACCAGAGAGAACCCACACAGGAACATGGAGAACATGCAGACTCACACAGAAAGATCCTGTGCTCAAGTTTGGGCTCAAACCTGGAACCTTTTCGCTGTGAGGCAACAGTGCTGACCACTGCACAACCATGTCTCCCAGGATATATTATCCAAGAATTATTTTGATTTATGATATGATTATTGACATTTTCACAATTTTACCACTTCAATAATTATGTACCACCTAATAAATCAAGTGCACACTTTGTCTTTGTTCCTGTCATGACTTGAGCTTGGACGAGAACCCAAAGCCACGACTCCCAGGCAAGGTGCCAGATGAAGAAAGTTTATTACTAAAGTACAAATCAAAACCACTCTTATGAGGAAAAAAGCCTAAACTACAAAAACTCAAACTCACTCGACTGAGGAGAACCTGACTCGACAAAGTGACAAAGAAACTCAAAGTTAGATCAGGTAAGGAGCATGGCATGGAAACAAAACCTGACTAGACAAAGATTCAACAAAAACACAAACTTGATGAGGCATTAAATGACGTAGCACGTTTGGAACTGACGGAAAAGACAAACTCGCACCAGACAAAGAGAAATGCAGACGACATAAACTCATGAGGTGACGGAAACAGGAGGACACAGTCGGGGTGGGGAAGACAATCAGACTGGTGGGAAATCCACCACGGGGAAGTGGAAGTTACCAGAAACTGGGAGGATAGTTAAATTTCAAAATAAAACAGGACGTCATGACACAACATAGACACATGGCAAACAAAGAACACCACTACATGCATGGACATGACAGTTACAAGAGTATTTAAGTCTGTTACATCACCAAAGAGGACCAGTATCATGATGGGTTTATTGAGAAAGGACTCCAAAAAGAAACTGAAATTCCAGACTGGAGTATCAAGACTCTGAGAGGGTCATGTTCACTCAGACCTGGATTAACAACTGTGTCATGATGAGTTTCCAGGACCTTTTCAATTACGGTGCTATGAGCCAACTTAAAGGAAATGGAAGGGAGCTGTGCCCCCCCTCCCCCCTCCCTCAGTGGAGGAGGAGAGGAGCAGGAGACCTGTCACAGGAGAGGAGAGGTGCTGGTGACCAGTAAACCTGCCTCAGTGGTCTTTTCTGGTGTCAAATGCTCACACGTACACACAATTATCACAGTTACTGAGGACAGAAAAATGATGGAGGTCGTACTGGAGAAGAGTTCAAACTGGAGCCAGGAGGCAACGACCATTCCATCATCCATCTTCCAGCATTCCCCTCCAGCACTCACTATCACCCAGAAGTCCATCCTGTTAGACTGGAAACCTCCAAACAACCTCAACATCCTACAGTGGAAGAAGCTGCTGATGAGCAGAAATCCCTGGAAAAATGTCTGCATCCATCAACCATGAAACCACCAACTTCAGTAAAACCTGGTCCACTACCATCAATAAATGAACCTCTGAGATGCCTGACCTCCAACCCTCAAAGTGACATTGAACACACAAACACCCAACACATTCAACACACACACACACACACACACACACACACACACACACACACACACACACACACGAGCTCCACTCACCCTTTATTCTTTTTAAAATGTCTTTATTTGTTCATACATTTGTTTTCATTACAATATTATAATTATATTATATTTGATATTATTGTTGCTGTATTAGAAACATTTCTACTGATCATAGTGATAACAACAAAAGCATTGAAAAGGATACCATTGATTCTGAATAATGCAGAATTACTGCATGATGAAATTATTATTATTGTTATTATTATTAATACTCTAGAGATAGGGCATAGGAGTGAGCATGTCAGAGTGAACATCACACTTGTGCGTGATTCAACATGGCGGCACACATCTGAAGATACGAGAACAAGCTAACTCCTTAAACGCCGATTCACACAGTTAGATCAATCGGAAACTCAAACCACGGTAAGAGATTTTCAACTCTCTCATCCACAAACAATCCTCAAAATAGATCTGGAAGAAGAGACAGTGGAAAGTCTGCAGGAGTACGTCGACGATTGCTACCACCTATTCGTCATGGGCAAGACGGACAACGCGACGACCCCACTTCCTAAAAGAAGCCGACCGTCCAGCGCACCCTCATCGCCCGATAAGGATTTCGGAGACATTCTGGAATCAATAGACAAAAAACTGACAAGTTTCGATGCAAGACTCTCTCTCGTGGAAATCCTCCACAGAGTTCCAGGCTCTCCGTGAGTCGCTGGAATTTAGCCAGCAACAGGTGGCTTCACTGGCCGCTGAAAATCAAGCCCTTAAAGCCTCCATTAAATCACTCACCGAGGGGGCGACGGAGATTACTGCGGAGAACAAGCGGATGACAGAGGCCATCCTCGACATCCAAGCTAGGAGCATGCGGGAAAACCTGGTATTCTCCGGCATACCTGAGCAGACGGAGGAAGACCCCGAGATGTCCATCAAAGACTTCCTCCACAAACAGCTGAAACTTCCGATGGAGACCGTGAAGAACATCACCTTCCACCGGGTGCATCGCCTTGGAGGGAAGAGACCAGAGAACCGGCGGCCCAGACCCATCATTGCGAAGTTCGAGCACTTCAAGCAGAAGGAGCTGGTGAAGAGCCGGGGCAGGGAGCTGAGAGGAACGGACTTCAGTGTGAACGATCAATTCCCTAAGGAGATGCTGGAGCGCCGCAAACGCCTGTTCCCTGTAAGGAAGAGGTTCATCAACGGAGGATCCCGCGCTGTCATCGCGGTGGATAAACTGTACGTTAACGGCCAGTTGTTCCGTGATCCGGAGATCACCCCTTGGCTCTGCTAAAGCGCGTCTCCTCTCTCCACCCGGAACTCACCGGATTCAGCCGAGAATTGTATTAGCATGATGAAGGTCATGGATTAAGGTAACACCAGTTTCTCTCATTCGTTGTTTTTTTTTTAAATTTTGTTTTTTTTCTTCTTTCTCTTTCAATACTGTGTTAAGCCTAAAACATAAAAACGCACATGGTAGACTGCTACATGCCGAGTTTACTCACGAGTGTGTATTTTTGTGAGTATTTATGTGTGTATTTATGTCTCTCCTTTGTCTTTCCTTTCGTTGTTCTGTGTTACATGTTATTTTTAAATGTGATGTTTATATGGTTTGTAGTGCAGGGATATAATATTGTTACATTTGCCACACACATGCACTCTCATCCTCTCTGGCGCCACCACACACGCGCGTGCACAAAGATACAGGTACACATTCTCTCTCTCACTCACCTACTTGTTACAACTTACACTCAGTAGATTAGTTTAGACACGAACAAACTACGGTTTGTCACTTGGAATGTACGTGGAATTGGCTCACGTGAAAAACGGCTTAAAATTTGAACACACCTACAAAATTTACAAGCAGACATTGTCCTATTACAGGAAACCCATCTACCTAAAACAGGTAATCAAGTGTTAAGCCCACAGTTCCCGCACACATACACAGCGAGTTATAACACCAAGCAAAGAGGCGTAGCCATTCTGATTCACAAAAACGTCAGGTTCACTTGTAAAAACACCATTGTAGACCCAGAAGGTAGGTTTGTAATAGTCACCATATCCACACACAACACAGAGGTATGCATGGCCAGTATATATGGTCCAAATGTTGATGACCCCTCCTTCTTCCACAGCTTCTTCACTGCACTCTCAGCCCACTCAGACACAGCACTCATAGTGGGAGGGCACTTCAACCTGGTATTGAACCCACAAGTGGACAGAATCAGTAGAGCAGCTAGTCAGCGCAACTGCCAATCATCCGACATAATAAAGCAGTACATGAGTGATTTCGGTCTTTGCGATGCTTGGCGCTCACACCACCCCACGCTTAAGGAATACACCTACTACTCACCAGTGCACCACTCCTCCTCTCGTTTGGACCACTTTTTAATTAGCAACTCAATTGTGAAGGATGTCTTTGACACCAAGATTCACCCCATTGTCATTAGCGACCACGCACCAGTCACTCTGACACTCACAAAAAAAACTAGAACACCGCTTTCTAAACAATGGAGATTTAATACATCATTGCTCAAGGACCCCAATTTTATTAAATTCTTTAAGGAGGAATGGACAATATTCTGTGAGATAAATGACCAGCCTGATGTCTCAGCTTGTGTGCTATGGCAGGCGGCAAAAGCAGTCATGCGGGGCAAAATAATATCTTACTCTTCATATCAGAAAAAACAGGAGAAAGCTCTCGAAACAGAATTAAATGAAAAAATTAAAGCCTTGGAGACAACTTATGCCGCCTCCGAGGAGGAACACCTACTGAGAGAATTAAGGGAATTAAAACTAAATAATTTACTCGACATCAAAACACAATTTCAGCTGCAGAGACTACGCTTGGAGAACTTTGAACATAACAATAAATCCAGCAGATTTTTAGCGAACCAACTAAAACGGAACAAAGAAAGAGCAACAACATCCTCCATTAAGGACTCCAATGGGGAAACAACGTGTGACCCAGAAGAAATCAATTACATTTTTAGGGAATTCTATAAAAAACTTTACTCACCTGAGATTAACCCATCCAAATCTTGCATTGAAAACTTTCTAAGCACAATTGACTTGCCAAAATTAAATCAAGACCAAATAATGGCTCTGGAGTCACCTATTTCTATCGAGGAACTTCAAGAAGCCCTTAAACATATGCCAAACAAGAAAGCCCAGGGACCAGATGGCTTTCCTGCAGAATTCTACAAAGAGTTCTGGCCTGAGCTTGCACCAATATTTTACAAAATGTTCACTGAAATACAGGAAACCTCGACCATGCCACCCAACATGAACCGTGCGATTATTAGCCTTCTCCTTAAACCGGACAAAGACCCAGCACTTCCATCAAGCTATCGTCCAATATCACTTATAAATGCAGATATTAAAGTCATCAGCAAGGCGCTCGCTAGAAGGCTTGAAAAAGTAACACCTCACATAATACATCCTGACCAGACCGGGTTTATTAAAGGACGGCACTCTACCAACAACACACGTAGACTTATCAACCTGATAGACTACTGTAAGAATCAGAGCAAGGATGCCATAATTGTCTCCCTAGATGCAGAAAAAGCATTGGACAGGGTAAATTGGAACTTTCTCCTCACCACATTACAAAAGTTTGGGTTTGGAGATAACTTTGTGAACTGGATCAAAATATTTTACCGCGCTGCCAGTGCTTGTGTCAGAACAAATGATCAAACTTCTCCAAGCTTCTCTCTCCAAAGAGGAACCAGACAGGGTTGTCCACTTTCCCCTTCCCTTTTTGCTATATTCATAGAGCCACTCGCAGCTGCAGTCCGGCAAAACAACAACATCAAGGGAATTGACACTACAAATGTGATCCATAAGATAAGCCTTTATGCTGATGATGTATTACTTTTCCTACGGAATGCACAATCATCTCTCCCTGAAACGATAGCACTCATTGACAAATTCTCAACCATTTCTGACTACTCTATTAATTGGAGCAAGTCAACTGTTCTTCCCATCAACTCAGGTTTCCAGAGTACGCTCGCCGTACCACTACGGCCAGGAAACATTAAATACCTGGGCATCAACATCTCTGCCAAATTGTCTGACTTGACACGGCTAAATCATACCGCCCTAATCAAAGAAATAGAGGACGACCTCACCCGGTGGCGCACACTACCCATATCACTTATGGGAAGAAGAGCAACAGTAAAAATGATGATCTTGCCAAAAATCAACAATGTTTTCTCGATGGTTCCGACCCAACCTCCCCGGACTTGGTTCAAAACACTCGACTCTAACATCTCCAAATTTCTCTGGAAAGCTAAGCCACCACGTATAAGCTTAAAGACTTTACAAAAGAGTAAAGACTATGGTGGCTTGGAACTACCAAATTTTTATAATTACTACTTGGCCAATAGATTGCAATACATACTAAAATGGTTAAAGCCAAACTCATTAGACCAAGCATGGCGCGATATTGAACAAACATTCTGCAAAGAAATCCAAATATCTGATCTCCCTTTTATCAGCCCTGTTATCAAGCATCACAGCTGCTTTAAGTACATTAGCATCAGCAACACCCTCATAGCCTGGTGGGAATTTCTCAAAAGCAATGGGCTCTTGAACACCCCTTGCAGGCTCACGCCTATCTGGAACAATCCTGACATCCTGCAAAATAAAAAAACAATACATTTTGCTGCATGGGCCAATAAAGGGATTAAAAATCTAGAGCATATCTTCCAAGACAAAGAATTCATAGAATTTAACCAAATTACAGCAAATTATGGTATCAACAAAAACAAATTTCTGGAATATCTTCAGCTCAAATCTATAATACAGGCACAGTTTGACCTTACCCAGTTAGACTTAGAGCTTCCACCTAGAATAACAGATTTTTTACAAATTTCACCCCCTAAGCTACTGTCTAAAATTAACTCAACAGTTTCAACAACAGAACTTATAATCTCTATTCCTTCATCCAAATGGGAGAAAGATCTGTCGATCAACCCACACCCCGGGGGGGTCGCACCCACATTTGGGAGGGGTTTGCTAGCCTCGGCCCGCCCTCGGGCGGGCTGGGCCCTGGCGCGGTGTCCTGGACTGCCGCCACTCCGGACAAAGGGAGGATGCTAGGGGACGTCTGAGGATGGGGGCTGACCTCCTTGATGCTGATCGAACTGGGGGCCCTGACCACGGGCTGCTGGCTGGGGGTTCCGCTGTGCACTGGGGGCCTGGGCCCTCCCTGCCCTCTGACTGCACGGTGGTGGGCCCTCTGCCCGGATCTCCGGACAGTGCCCCTTGGTGCTCCAATCTGACCTCTGGACCAGGGAGGCTAGACTCCCTGTCGGCTGGTTGCAGGGGTGACGGGGTGGTCAGCGGGGCCAGTCTGGAAGCTGACCCCCTGTAGGTCTGGCCCATTCCTCAGCCCCTCTCCTTGCCTCTCTGTCCCATCACATCACATCTTATGTATCACTAGGCCTTGAGGGGCTGGACCCCCCAATTTTAATCACATCGTAGACATTTAGGGCTTGGGGGAGTGCATGAGGATGTACTGGGAGACTCTGCCGTCTGCAACCGGCGGGGCTCCCATGCCCTGGGTGCCTCCGCCAATTTTAACCACATTCTAATCATCCACATCATCACATCTACATTCCCATGCACAACATGCACCCTGCACCATGTTGGGATGGGGGGGCAGCTGGGGCAGGGAGTGGGTCCAGTGCTGCCTCCTTTGCTAACTGCACCATTGCGGGCCTGGGGGCCTGGCCGGGGCTCTTCGGGGGGTGGGGGGATCCTATTCCCGGCATGGTGGTTGGGCTGGGGTTGGTCATGGGCCCTGCTGCTGTACGGTGGATTGCTCACTGGCAGTTTCACTAAGTCTGAGGTGCCCTGGACCGTATCAGCATCTATGGTGTTCTCAGCCCCTGTATGGAGGAAGATGAGAGTATGATTGTTTTGTCCGGGGGTGGCGGTCCTGGGCGTGCGTGCCTTCGGCTCACCCCGGCGGGTGGGCTGGACCTTTCCGGGGAGTGGGGGGTCCCGGCTGGCTGGCTGGTGGTGCCCTATAGCCTGAAACCCTCCTGCTCTGGGGGGAGGGGGAGAACAGGGGATGAGTAGAGGGGATGGGGATCGAGGGTTGTGGGGGGGATAGCTCTGTTCGGGGGCGGTGGGCCTGGTCGTTGTGGTGGGCTGTGGCTGCCCCGCCTGGGTGTGGGGTGTGGGTGGGTGTCGGCCTCGCCGCTGGCGGACCCCTTGGGGGGCTCTGGTCGGGTCTTGGGCTGGGGGGCCCTGTGCCCCTGGGCTCTGCTCATGCTGTGGGGGGGGGGGGGAGTGCCCGGCGGGACCGAGGTCATCTCTGCCCCGTCTCTCTGTGGGTTGCTTCCGGGTGGGGGTTGCTGCTCCTATGCTTTCCTATGGGTCCTGGCATGGGTTGGGCCTGTGGCTGTTTCCTGGGGGAGGGGTGGCCTGGGGCTCCCCGTGTCCTGGGGATTTCGGGGTGCTCTGGTGACCTGGTCCTGACCAACCTGCCATCCTGGACTGGGGGTGCGATGTCCTGGCCCCCCACATCAGCTACAGCCAGCTACGCACAGCATCCAAGATAAACCGTAGCACACACACATACAGGTACACACGCGTATACACACATACACGCATGGAGCGCACAGCTGACCCATAAACACACACTCAGACATTTATCTTAAAATTATATTAAACCAAATGGTAAGCCTGCACCGGAAATTCTGCAACCATTGTTTTTTGTTTTTTTTCTTTCTTTTTCTTTTGTTGTTGTTACTTTTTCTTTGTTTGTTTATTTGTTTTTTATTTGTTTTTTGTCTTTGTTTGTTTTTGTGTTTTTGTTGTTGTTGTTTTCTGCTATTGCTGTTGTTGTTTTTTTGTCTCCCCCCCTCCCCCTTGTCTTCGCTGTCCTGTCCCTGTTCTCTCTTCCTGTCCACTCCTGAGCCTCAGTCCGGTAGCTTCATCAATGAACCAACACCATTCCTAATAAAATTAAACATAAATGGCGACAGGAGGAGTTTATCAGATTCCTTCTATGCAGAATAAAACTGCTTCAGTACAACAAGGCACCAGGAACACTGATGCTGCTTGCCTCAGCTACTGAACAGGACAGGTTAAAAAAAAAAAAATTATTAATACTCCAACTCAATCAATATTTTGTTCTATTTTATTATTAATAATATTATTATTTCAGACATTATAACTATGTTCTGGTCTCTTTCTCCTCGTCCACTTGCTTGTTTATATATTTTTTGACAGTAGAAATGCTACAAATCCTGTATGAGGAATCACTACAAGTGGAGGAGGAAAAAATATGAACAGCAAACCAGAGATGAACAATTTATCCTCATTCACCATTATTATTACCAAACACAAGTTATTAATGAAATGTGACACTTCTCTCTCCTTATTATAATTATTATTATTATCATTATTATTATTATCACTGTTTTTGTGGCATCACTGTTTTCTGGTTCTCATCCCTACTCTTGCTATTATTGTTCTGGCATTAACAACGTTGTTAATGATGACATCACCTTTATATTAATATCACAACTATGGTTAATGTTTTTCTTATTATGGTGATAGTCATTAATTACATATTTCCACTCTTTGTCTCCTATGTGTTTGTTTATTCTTTGCTTTACAAAATTATTGTGGAATTATATTTTATTGATATTTCTGTATGATAGAAACCAGAGGTTCTCAATTACAAATGTTAAAAGGCCTTAAAGTAGGATTTATTTCTCTACCCATTCATTTATTCTATTTCTTTTTACAATGATCTTCTTCAGATGTCATTCATCAGCCTACCATGATAGATATTCATCATTCATTATCAATATGATTGAGATACAAAGATAATGAACACAACACACACACCATCAATTTACACACAACACTGACACAATATTAGTCTCTCATTATTAATGAATTATTGATTTGTTAAAATTATTTTTAGCTTATTCCTTTTTCCCCCAGATAATTCTTTTAATTTTAGCATTTCAATTCATGAATTAATCTTGTTCATTGTTTCCTCCAATTTCCTGCCTCTCCCTTTCCAGTTTGTCCAGTCCTCTTTAAAGAGAAAACACACAAAATGACTTTCAACCGTCCGATTGCTCAACTACTTGAATAAATGAATAATAAATAAATGAGACAAATATGTCATGAGCAGACGCCCTGACATTGGGTCTGGGGGTTGAACTGGGAGGAGATGGAATAGCGGCTGGTGGCTTCCATCAGCAGCTTCCTCCTTTCGTTTGGTTCCACACCTGACGCTGCTAACGAGTGGCTAGCCAGCCTCAGCTGTGAGCCTCTGCTGCTGATGCTGACCGGTTGCTAGGCAACCAGGTTCCCCCCTTCTCCTTCTCTCTTTGGGACACTCATACACACACACACACACACACGTTATCACTTTGTATCGTTTGGTTAGATTGAATCGTTATACCAACGTGTTGCTGATTGATTGATGCATTGTGTTTAATAAACATTTTTAATCATAAGAGAGAAGTCGCAGTGTCTTTTGTGTCCAAAACTGTGGTCACGTGTCTCAGTGATAGGCAGCGCTCTGATCTCACCCTTCTAAGATCAGAGTTGTCCCTGTTTAGTTGAGATTACAGAATATTGACTGTTTAGTGGATAAACTCTGTATGAGACTGACAATTTTTCCAAATTTGGTCAACATTTTAGTTTCCCTGAACTCATCAGGGTGGTGCCCCGATTGATTAATATTCAATCTTAATTAGTATTTCATTCAATAATCAAAAATTGTATTCATAATTATTGACAATTATAATTTTGACCAAATCGCTCCTCAACGCACAACATTGGCAATAAAGTCTTTTCTGGTTCTAACCCCCCTCCCCAAAGACACACACACACACACACACACACACACACACACACACACACACACACAATTTCTGCAAATGTGGCTTCAGTGTCTTTGATTCTTGTCTCTTATTTCATGGTTCAGTTGTTGACACTCGGTCTTTTCTCAGCGTTCCTGTTATCTTGTCTCTCCTGCTTCATGTAAATTAAAAGAATATTTTTCAAGTTGATCTGAAACTAAGCTGAGACTAGTTAGACTGTGGAGGACCGACACTCTCTGGGTTTAGCAGCAGCTCAGCCACCTCATGTGATTGAACTACTGTGTTTGTACCAGCACACTACAACTGGAGAACAGTCCATTTATTTGACTTCTTGACATACGGAACACAGAACATCAGAGCAGTTGAGGGCCGACTGGAGCAAACAGTGAGGGAGTCAATCCAGAAATGCAGCTGCTGCCTCCAGGACATGAGCCAGTTGATTTGAGCCGTTTCAAACACACGTCTATCTGAACCATGCAGATCAACAACACCTCCAACAGGAAGCCTACCTGAGCTCCACAGCACCAGCAGCACCAGCAGCACCAGCAGCACCCTGCCATCCATGTCCAGTGTCAAGCTCCTCCGATCGTCTGCTACTAGTTTCTTCACTCTTATTTCCTCATCAGGACTCTTAAGTGCAGCTTTTCATGTCCGTGTCAACAGCTCCTGATGTGCTGAAGTGATACAAAGATAAAGCTGAGGGTCGGACACGTCATCCACATCAGCGTTGTGACACTCATGATCTTCTGATCAGATGAGCAGTTTCCTCTCCTTCACTGCTGCAGACGCATCAGACTGTCAGCACCACATCTCCTGTTTCCTGATATAAAACAACACGTACTTCATAAAACAAGCCTGACCAACTTAACACATTTCATGTCAACTGCATTTAACAACACAGAGATGTTTTGTTAAATCCTACTAGAGGTGAATCTCATCCATGATTCTCCAGACATTTTTTAGGACCTCTGACAGTTTCAGCATCTGAGGAGGCAGACGACAGCGTGTCTGAAACAGAGGGTTTCAAAGTGAAGTCCTCAGATAAATTAGCTGAGTTTCACTGGACTGCTAACGAAGGTCAGAGGAGAGAGAGATAGAGAGAGAGAGAGAGAGAGAGAGAGAGAGAGAGAGAGTGAGAGAGAGAACAAGCAGTGTACATAAGAATGAAATTTCATTCCAGAGGCAAAAACTCAACACTGCACAACAAAACAGTGAACCCTCCTGAGCTCAGGATGAAAGCAAGCTTTTCCCAGGCATTTTATAAAAGTAAAATCTGACAAAATCTCTGATCTGACTTTTAAATCCATTTATTAAAATGACACTTTTACTGACTTCAGGTGATTTCCTTGCTGTCGTTACTTCTCATTTTTAGGGAGTTTCTTGATCGTCACTCAGGACTTCATCCCCCATCTTTGTGAAGGAAACAGGAAAAAAAGACTGAAAACTGACACACATTCCTGGAATATTAATCACAAACCTGCCAGAGGAATCATGAATAGAACATACAGGAAAAAAGCTAATTCACTTTAATGATAGTTCTGAGTGTCAACTCACTGATCCTGGATCAGATTTGAGTTTAAAGGATAAAAGCAACTGGACTTGCTTGAATGTCTTGAAGAGGCTTCCAGGTACTTCTTATCTTGTAGTAACTGCAGTACTTCAACCTTTAACTTGGTCATGTTCACACATTGTCACCACATATTTCAAAGCAGGGAAACTGAACTGGTGATTCAGGCCTGTTAAAAGAACCCTGCAAGTGAATGTGTTGGTCAGACCAGCAGATTGAGGGCCAAGTGTTTCCATGTATTTCTGTGTGAGAAGCAGCGTTGCACCACAGGCTTGTATTTTTGTGTCAAATCTACAAATCTTTGTTCAGTCGTAGAAGCAGGAGGAAGGGGAGGACATTGGGTGAGAGTGAGAGTCAGAGGCTGATAGAGAGGAGGGGGGAGGCCGGTGGAGACAAACCACAATCATGAGACGTTTATCAGCAGACGTGCAACATTTAGAGAGACGACCTGATAGAAACCTGTTTTTGCTCTTAACTTGCTTTTGCTGGTCCACAATGTTGGAGAGAAGAGAGAGAAATCCACAACACTGGACCGGGCTGATACCAGCGGAACCAGAGCTCCGCTCCTCCAACCTAAAATTAACTTGAGGTCACTCGGTGCATTTTGCTGCTTCCTAACTTGATCTTTTGAAACACATCAGCTTCATCAGGAGAGTGAACAAGAAATGAAATGGTCTCCCTACAAGAGTCACCTTCAAGCTGCTGAGGCAACATGGCTGCTGATCTCTGGTCCTTTTGCTTGAAGCACCGTTGCTTCCTTGACCGGCTGTTTTACTGCACTCCTGGACTTTGTCTGATAGAACAGAAATATTCAGCCCCCTTTTCCATCATTGAAGCGCTCCTGTTAAAGTTCAACAAAAATACAAAGGACAACAGTGAAACAAAAACACTGATAGAGAAGAAGGTTTACTCTTTTTGAATTTGTGTCCCATCCTATGAATCCAACTCATTGTCAAACTGGCATTTTCATTGACTGATGGTTTTAATGACTGTTATTTTGTATTTTCATATCTGCTTTGATGATCAAGTTGAACATTGTAGCAGACTTAAAAATATGAATCAAGGTACTACAGCATTACATCACATTACATTAGACAGTAACAAAGTTATCAAACCAAATATTACAATATTGACGTCTTCCTCCACTGCTGCCTCAGTCTCATCAAAAATGTCAAGTTCAGCTGCGCTGGGAATCCACAACTGTTTTTTTTTAACTACAGAAAGAAAGCATGTAACAAAATAAAGCTGGATTAAGTTTAAAAATGTTTCAAATGAAGAACTGCTTCAGCAGCTTTTAATGTTCACAGTTACATCATGAATTTGTATCTTGTCCATTACCAATATTAGTGGATAATAAAAAACTTTCTCATTCAAGTTGAAACCTGCAAGAGGCAGCAGACAAGGTCAAATTATTTTGACACATCAAACTAAACAACAATAAGGTGCATACTGCCCTCTACTGACTCAAGCTGATAATGCCACTATGAACTCTCAGGAAAAGAGAAGCACAAATTAAACAAAATAATACAGGACACCCCCCCCCCCCCCCGCCCAAAAAAAAAGAAATTCAACAAAAAATGTCCTCAAAGAGTGAAGTTTCATCAAACCTTGTGTCTGTATGTTGTGATAGTATTTTATACACAAAATGAGAGTAAACTCACCTCCATGTTTGATGCAGTACAGAAAAAGAACATAGTTCCCTTCATTCTCCTGCCATTAAAGTTCATAAACTAGCAAGAATGTCAGGTAGCATTAGCATTAACTTCAGCTAAAGTCAACCAGCTTCAGGTGCCTTTAACAATCGCCTTACTCGCTACTTAAGGCTTTATACGCGGCGTATATAAAGTTTTAGAACCTGTAGAAGTTCATATACTTCGTTTTTTTTCTTTTTAAACCGAATATTCCAGGCACTGCGTTTTCCTCTGGACACCGCGAATCTTAGAGAACAGCGCGTGGAGATGGAGAGTGGAACTCAGCCCAGAGTTCCTGCGCGTGACTGCTGAAATAGCCCCGCCCCCTGAGCTGCACTGAGGCGGTAGAACAACACCCGAATTAACACCATGGAACTACAAACCATTTAAACCTGCTTTGAAGTCATTCAAAAAGACATTTCTGACCCTTGACGTCACGCAGCCCCCCCTCCACGTCCAAATCTCATCAAACTAGTCTCAGTCGTTTGGGCTGTCAAAAGAAACGTTGGGGCGACTTTGTTTTTAAAGTTATTCTATATTTGAAAAGATATTTATATTTTTACGAAAGACAGTACTGAAACTTTAACTTACCTTGTTTCATGATATGAACTTCATTGTAAACAGCTGAGTGATGGCTTCATATTTAATAGAAGTAACCAATGTTTAATATCATTTATTGTGAAGCAATGAGTGAAAGTGGAGTGTTGAAATTGTCTGACAGGAATCTTTATGAGATCCTTGTTTCTGTGGGGAACATATAGTAGGAGGTACGTAAACAGTCTGCACTGTCTGTCAACTGTTGAGAAAGTAGTGCTTTATTACTCCTGGTGCTCTGCAACAAACCTCATCTGTCAGAGGTGAGACACCAGCACCCAATATTACACATTTCTTTGGTAAAGCACAAGATTGAACGTTAAATGCTTAAAATAGAACAATGTCTGAAACTGTCATTCACCTTAAATGTGGGCATCATTATAACCATATACAGGACACAGAGCATGGAAGAAAAGATGAGGACAAGTCTCTGCTACAGTCAGTGGGAATTCATCAGGAATAAATTTGTTTTCAGATAAAACAAGGTCAACAGCTGTTATGATGATGGTCACATGATTTAAAAGATTAAAAACAACTCTCTGTATCAAGGTGAGATAGAGTTACATAAATGAATAGAACATTACTCACTGACTGAAAATTGAAAAAGCACCAGACTTTGGTCCAGAGCTTGGTTCTAACGTTACTTGACAGAACTTTTTTCTACTTTTTTTTCTTCTTGCAATCAACACTGCCCAGAGTTGATTTGAGGAAATAAGACTCACACATTTGATGAAGTTTGGTCAGACGGTGCAGACACACTTGACACCCAGAGAGGTGAGCAGGTTTTGGACCAAGTTGAAACTTGTAAAGTATTTGAGACAGAAAATGAAAGAAAGCTGTAGCTGTGTTCTGGTTCTGCGTGTGAACACTTCGGCCCCTAAAGGTAGCGTCTGCTCCTGCTGACTCAGGGCAACATTGAAGAATGTGGATGCCCCTGATAGAGGAGCAGGTCATGATGATGCCAGATGAACTTGCGGAGCAGAACAGTTGCCAGTCCCACTTGTCTGGCTTGTTGGCAGTGGATTGGTGGAGAGAGCAGCCCTGGTTCTTCAATGAGCAACCATGACCTCATGCACACTGAGCTGATAAGCTGATGGTATCTGGTGATATCTGATGGTATCTGATGGTATCTGATGGTATCTGGTGTTATCTGATGGTATCTGGAGGTATCTGATGGTATCTGGTGTTATCTGGTGGTATCTGATGGTATCTGGTGGTATCTGGTGGTATCTGATGGTATCTGGTGGTATCTGATGGTATCTGATGGTATCTGATGGTATCTGGTGGTATCTGATGGTATCTGATGGTATCTGATGGTATCTGGTGGTATCTGGTGGTATCTGATGGTATCTGGTGGTATCTGATGGTATCTGATGGTATCTGGTGGTATCTGATGGTATCTGGTGGTATCTGATGGTATCTGGTGGTATCTGGTGGTATCTGATGGTATCTGGTGGTATCTGATGGTATCTGATGCTGACTACTTCATTGACATGTGGTCAAAATGTCTTGTGTTTCCTGAAATTAACTGAGTGCTGCTCAGTAAAGTTGACATGACTTGAGATTCTATTCCTGCTTGGTCCATTTCAACATTCTTATCCTTCCTAGCATTGGAGATAGAGTATCAGTCAGGGCTGTACTTGATTAGTACTGCATATAGTACACATCAGTCACTGCCATTACACAGTGGAATGGAAGTTGAAGTACTGTTTACCAGCAAGCTGAAAACTGTTGTGGTATTTGACAATTCTATTGTTTCTGAATGAAAATCACGTGAAGGAGAATCATTGAGACATCCTAAAAATGGCTGAGGTCTGCTGAGCTGCAGCAGGTCTGAGCTGCTTTTGATGCTCAATTAGGGGTTCAGTCTCTTACTCAAGGACACTTTGACATGGTCACCGGGGGAAATGAGGATCAAACCAGCCACCCTTTGGTTGCCAGACGGCCATGCTACTCCTGAGTCATGTGACCTGGATAAGATGGTGAACTACAGCTGATCGCCATGCTCGCAAACCCCCTTTTGTTTGGTTTGGTTGTTGTTTAGTGACTGTGGATGAACACACAGGAGAAGTTGTGCATAAATTTGTGTTCCCTGTTCACTTGAATATATGCAGGAGTATGAGGTGGAAATAATACTTGTGGGAGAATGAGAGTTAAGTCTCATCGCTATGACCTGTGCTGACACTTCAACATGTCAGCCCACATAACAAAGATGGCAGTCATCTGGGAAAGCAAGTACACCACACATACACATGGTAAAGAGACGCCACACACAGGCAGCCAAGGTCCAAGATAAGTGTAATCGGGGAATGTCCCATTCCTTTCTGGTCCTTGAAGATGGTGTGAAGGCCATCACATCACACAAACAAACACACACACACACACACACACACACACACACACACACACACACACACACACACACACAGCCTGAATACAGTATAAAAAGGTATGTCATATTCTGTATCAGTGGGAGGACATCTTTAACTGCACTGCTAGGAGGGATCGTCGCTAAGAATAAAGAGATCCCCCATCTGGCACCTGAGACTCAGTCCTCTGATTCCTCTCATCCACCATTTTCCACCACGACATGCTGTTTATTTTTGTTATTATTGAAGAACTGTTTCCACTCCCTTACAGGTAAAGAAAATGGATGGCTGGATGGAAGTCCCCAAACTGTGGCTGTTCTGAAACTCTTCTCCTCAATCACTCCTGAGTTGACACTCTGAGATGGGAAACTCTGAGTATCTGATTCCAGAACAGCTGATCTGAGTTGCTTCAATCAACTGTGAGTACGTTCACCTTGAGTTGCACACGTGCACAACCACGACAAAACGCCATCATCAATGGAGCCCCGATAAAGAGTCACCATGACAGCCAAGAACAAAATAACAAGTTATTTCATGACAGTGGAGTTGGAACACCACTGCAGCAGCGAAGGAGAGAGAATCGGCATGAGAGAAAGGAGCTACCTGAGTCAAGGCAGAAGTTTGAATGTACTTTTCCATTGATTTAACATTTAGCTGTAAGAGGTTGTAGCTTACACTTGTAGATATTAATAGGAATAAAATCTGATTTTCATTCTGGTGCCATCCAACAGGGGAGGAGTGGACTGGGGAGAAGTTAAAATGAAACATAAACACACCTTTCAAAAGGTAAGCTGTATTTTGCTGGGCAATGATTGTACCTCAATTTGATTTTATTTTTTTAAAGATACTTAAGCGATGAAGTAAATATGAATTCAGTGGCTACTTCAAGTACTGATTTAAACCCCTAAAAAATGTTGTTTTAACATTACTTGATACCCACTTAGTAGATTGTACATCATACAATGTTGACACATTTTTATTGACGTCATATAAAAAGTGACAATGTGTAAACGAACAAAACAAAATCTACTAACATAACAAAAGATTAGCATTTGAGGCCTGTGTGAATGAGATTACATGGTAAAGCGCTTTGAGTGCAGATAAGGTAGAAAAATAAAATTGAGTCCATTTACCATGAAGTTGATCTGGTTGGGCACTGGTATTTTTTCTTACTGCAGCTCAGGAGTGATTCAGGAGAAGAGTTTCAGAACAGCCAAGGTTGGAGACTGGAATTTTAACTCACAGAGAGTTTATTAGCTCTTTTCTGAGAGTTGATCTTTTAACTCCTATCAGGAGTTAAAACTGAACATGTACAGGAGTTAAAAAATGACTCCCATTCAGAGTACAATTAACTCTTATATTTAGTTACCTTTATGTTAACTCTTTTTCAGTGTTAACAGTCAACTATTAATATGTGTTGTATTTTACACTCATGGAGTTAATATTTCAAGACACTAAAATGTTTTTTTTTTTAGGTAAAATAAATATGAAATACACCAAATAAATTACTTTAATGCCTCTCTTTATTTAAAACATTGAGACATTAGGTCAGCAACACTTCGCTGCATGAATACATACTTGTGAACCAAGTTATATTTTGGTAAAATCATTTATCTAACAATGAGCTTTGTTCAACAACATCGTTCTTCAAGTAGAAAATAAGGTAAAACCTCAAATCAAAAGACACTTATAATGGCAGCTTAACAGTTGCAAAACGGTGTTATAAAATGTAAGTCAAATAAAAAACAAAATGTTGTACAAAAACATATTTCAATTTTTCAACAAATAATCTCAACTAGATTTCTACAAATTCTTTGGAGAAAATCCATCCAGTGCAAACTTTGTCAAAAACCTTGACATATTGAACACATTTAACAAATGTGACTTCCTTGTAATGCAGGATTGCAGACATAATGTAAACAGTTCAACTCATCATTAAGCTCAACACGTGTACATACAAGTCAAGATCAATTCCACTCAGTTTCCTTTATCAAACATTTTGACACTTCAAATAATACAACTCTCTGACACAACATAAAAACATGAATCACACCCACAGGACATTTGGGCATCAAAAGCTTTGAAGTGTCTTCAGGCCCTTCTTTCCAGAACCAGAATCTTATTTGGGTTGATTTCATTTACTTGGAAAGCAAGAAAATGGTCATGGAAACAAGTTTCATGTTCCATCAGAACAAAAAACACTTCACCTTTATCCAAGATAATAGTGGTTATTTTGCTGAACAAAGGCGTGTTTTCATCAGTGCCTATGCAAACAAAAAGGCCAACATGATATTCAACTCCATCACACTTTACCCAGTTTGTCAGGTTGACAATGGACTGTGGGTCAGTGTGAAGGTATGCAGATACATCTTGATGTTTCAAGTAAACACATTTTGATTGGACCAGACTTGACTGCTTTTAAGGCCAAGCATTCCCAATGATAGGCTACAGCAAACTGATGTTTTCTTGCAAGTGAGACAGTCAAATTCTTGAAGTTCTTGTCACAGTCCTTGAAAAATGTATGTTTAGCTTTGAATCTCATTGTCCAGATATGAATAAGTGGTCCTATTTTTCGGAAGCACCGAGGATAGCGGACCATGAAGTGGTGTTTTGGGATCAAGGTTTTTGATGAGTAAAGTTCTTTGAAGAGTTGGTGATGTTCGATAATAAGATGCTTTAGATACACAGTCATCCCTTCAGTGATCGAGTATGAAAACACAACGTCAATAATGTTCAGCAACAAAAGCATCAAATGCCAGTGCAAATCATCCTCTGGTACCAGGTCACCAAATATTAAGGGTATGTTTGTGATCAAACACAGACTTTGGGATGTGTTTAACCCGAGTCCATGTCCCACACAGTCAAGCTTAACCTTGGTTGGCTTGTTTTTCTTTTCCAAATAGCCATACTTGAAAGCATAGATCCTCTTCAACAGGCTTTCTTTAGTGATGAAATGTTTCATCAGGTATTCAAAAAGTAACCTGGCCTCATATTGACCAACTCCCTCCAAAATGTCATGCATGATGTCAACAGCATAATTTTCTGAAATACTGCAAAGTGTTCAGAATGCTGTTCCGCTTAATGCCAAATAAGGAGGTTATTGTTGGATCATTTTCCAGAGCAGTAAAATGTTGGTCATTCAAAACTGCAGATCTTAAAGTCAAACACGGGTCATCTTCTGAGAAAACTGACTTTTGACAAATCCACAGAAATGATTTGCACTAAATGACTCCATGAATCCAAGAATGCTGTGCATACCCACGTTATCACCAGTCATTTGTGCAAGAGTGCCACGAACACAGACTTCAGAAAATGGAACAGCAACTCCAGCTGTTTCTAATATTTTCAGGTCTCTTACTAAGGGTTTCAATATTTCATCAATACCATATTTCTTAGCATCTTGTGCATGGAACAATGATACCAGATGAATGTTCATCAAGGCTGAATTCACCCTGGGTGGAAGATTCCTTAAAATGAAGTAACGACAGCCAACTTTATGGATACCTTTTTTTGAACCTGGCGGATTTGCGCACTCCAATTCATCAAAGTACAACTGGAGAGCAAACTTTTCACTTGAAAACAGGGGATGATTTGTGAAGTAGCTTCCATCACACAAGTCCTCATATTTGTCACAGCTAGTAGATTTTTGCATCAATTCACAAATACTTTCATTTGTGAAAATGAACTGCAGTGTTTTAACTATTGAATACAGATCAATTTGTCAATGATTGGAACTTGCTCCTAGTTTCCAGTTTTGGTGTTTCGTCTGGTATCAAATCTTACACCTAGGCGCTTTTCAACTGCTTGCATGATATCCCATTTTTCTGTGAAATATTTTTCCAACTTGCTATTTGAATTTAAATGGCTGAAAGGATTGTCTGTGTGTTTAAACAACTCTTCAATGGCCGATCTGGCGGGATTGGTGGCTGGTATTAAGTTCAGCACTTGTTCCTGTATATTAGTTTGCAAGTCTCCAACAAGTCTCCAAGTTCTCAATGGTAGAAAGTACGGCAGTATTTGGTACACCACTTCCTAAAAGTTTGGCAATAATTGATGCACACATGTCCTTGCTGCTTAGTGGCAATGAAGAGCTTTCTTCAATATTTTGGTGTTGTGATGAAGCAGAGGGGGTTTCATCATTGAAGCACTTCAAATTATCGTGCTCTTCAGTGTCATGGCTGACAGGGGTCTGATCTGTCAGACATGGACTGTCAAATGGTGCATGTATCTTAATGAGGTGCCTTCTAAATCCAGAATAACTTGAGAACTGCAAGCAGCATCCTATTTGACCACATTTTCATCTTAAATTTTTCCCTGGATACATTCCATGAATTAGTTTGAGGTGCCTGAACAAGAGCAGAGCTGGACCAAAGGATGACGCACAGAGGAAACATCTCAGCATTTTAGCGACTGCTTGTTCAACAACTTTGCTCTTAACTCTTTGACTCTTGGAGTTTCTTCTGTTGTGTCAATGTCAATGTTGTACAGTGTAGTCTGCAAAAATGTGTACAGGCTGGAGAGAGCATCATCATATTTCAGACTGAAAACAAAATGAGACTTGAACGGCTCATCAAATGCACCCAAAGATGTACTTGACTGACATGGAAGGAGCTTTCCATCCAAGACTATGTAGAAGCTGAAAACCTGTGCTCGTGAGGTTCCTCTGGCCAAAAGATATGGCTGGGGGTTTCGCTCTGTGGTAAGGTGGCCCTCCAAGCTCTGGCACGCCTGAAACACAATGAGAAGCACTGTCACATAAGCAGTTAACTAGAAAAAAATGTTACAAAATATCACGTGGCTTTTACAAACCTTCTGAAATAGAACTAAATGATCTGCAGCCTCTGCAACACTGATCTTTTTTGGCCGCTTACGTCCAGCTGGTTGAGGTGTAAGCAGATGCAGCAAGACAAGAAGGGAGGCCATGTCACTGTCCCACTCTGCAGACAAAAATCAACATATATTTTACCTAAGAATATCTTTCTCTACATTTTAAAAGAAAAACAGGCGACAGTAATAATCAGATATACTCCCATTTGCTTAAAAATGTATGCTAACTTATGATATCGCAAACAAACCCTTAACAACATACGACCTGGCTCATCATCAGCAGTGTCAGACTCTTCATTTAGGGCAGAGTTGAGGTGTTTTTTCAGAAGAGGTGTCTGTCTCAGGCTCCTGGCCTCTCGGATGATCTTGTCTTTAAAGCAGGTGGTCCACTTTTCCAGGAACCTGGATGAAATCTCTCATCCAAACATCAGCAAGAAATCCTGCAAAATCTAATGTAAAGCGGAGGGAACTACCATTACAATCATATCAATTGAATAAAATTTATTTTAAGAAATATTATTCAAATCGTATTTGTTTCCTACCAGTCCTTTAGTGTCCAAGAAACGAGGGAACATTTGGAGAATGTCTGCTGACTGCTGTGGATCATGGATCATCTGTTGGCGATAGAGGAATGTTTCTCTCATCTTCTGGAAGACTAAGTCACAGTCAGTTGTGTGGTGAAGATGAGACATTGCTTCCGTGCAGCCATCTCCTGATTGCTGGTCATCAATGGGACCAACTGTCCTTGACGATGTGGGACCTCCTTTACGCATCACTTTGTTGTGGGAAGTTGATGCAGTTTTCGACTGACGTTGAACTGTCTTCACCCTCCACTCAAGAAAACCTGTGTTGCTCTGGATGTCATAGAAATGTTCCTGAAAAAATATCTGGTTAGAGTTCTGACATTTTAAAGTTTCAAAGGAAAGCAAATGGTAAAATTCTGAAAAAGATCAGGATTTCACTGTATTTACAATGCAAACTCACATATCCCTTTTTTGAGTATGGATCCTTCAAAGATGGGAAGAGTGACACAATCCCAAGAGCATGAAACTCCTTGGTTGTTTTGGCTACTGCTCTCCTAAAATACATAAATATTGTTTGTGAAAAGATTCTTTCCTTCACTGAAAAAAAGAACATTTAGGTACCAGCATCACGCTTCTTACCCTTCCTTTTCACGCATGTGAGCCACAATGATGTTCACCATTAATGGGCGAGTTGAATCTTTCATACTCCCCGTGTCTTCATACTCCTTAATCACGGTCATCCCTGCTGGCTTTGAGCTCGGAATCTGCTCCACCACCTAATTGGAATAGATTTTTAAAAAGATCATAAGAATTAGCGACCAAAAGTACTGATCATTTCTTCAGGAAACATCAATCTGTCACAAAAAAATATCATTTAGGATGAGGCTTTCAAGATCTGTAGCCCCTGAGTTTAATCTGCATCCTAAGTTACGCTAACCAACTAGCAAACTGTCAAGTATGTAAATCACTACACTTACACTTCTTGCACGGGTGCTGTCCATATCAGGGTGAGCAAGTTGATATCCAGCATCACTTGTGTCGCTTCTTGGGCTGCTTAAGCTTGTGATGGACAGTGTATCTGTTAGACTGGAGGAGGAGGATCCTTCACCTGGCTGCAGAAGTGCCAAATCTGAGGATAAAAACCCCATCAGTGTATAAGGCATAAACCTGATCACCAAAATCAACATTACTACTTGCTATCAACAGAGAATAGTTACTTAGTATTTCATTCTGTACGTGATAACATTCCCTACCACATGGTTTGAGTGTTATATACTCGGCCAGGTCTGCACTGTCAGTGTTGTCCTTGAAAAGGTCTGGTGGTTGGAGGTCTGAAAAGCAGACATTTGGTTGTGCTTTTTTTAAATATCCAATTATTTTGATTAAAAAAATTAAACACTGACACATTTCTTTCAAAGGGAACATTTTTCTCAAGAATATCATCACTTCATAATGATAAAACAGAAACTGACACCACTTTACCATCATCAGTGCAGATGACGAAGCAGACATCTTTAACAGTCGCAAGCTCCAGAGAGACGTCCTCATCCACCTCTATTCCCTGGTCATCTGTGGTTTTCAGCATTGTCTCTTCTGGTATGAGAAATTTCTGATGAACTGAAGCATGACAAGCAACACTCCATTAACACATTGTCATTAAAGCCCCATGAATTACTCAATTCAAAATGAACCTAACTTACCCAAACCGATGAAATCGGAGAAGCTGATTTCATCAGTTTAACACATTTCCTTGTCCCTTTGTATTTCACCTTTATCAACATCTTGAGCACTTAAGGGAAAAAGGAGTTTTAATATAGACATTAATAGCAAAGAAAGGATTGTAACTGTAACAGTCTGTCTGTGTTGGGGCTGTTAGGGTATATAATGCATTATTTTAATCATTTTTAAAGTAAAGGAGGCCCAGTGTGGTGTAGGCAAAAATTATATTTTGAGAGGGCCAATAAAAAATTGGGTGGGCTATCTTTTCCCATTTAAAAACATTTGCCAGTAGAAAAAAAGACACTGGCAGACTGAAGAACAGCAACATTTTGTGTAAAAAATCTGCTTTTGCTCAGCATAGCCAATTTCCAGAGCTAGTAATCCAATGTCTGCACACAACAGCACTCTAAACCATGAACTCTTATCACTGGTGTTCTCCATTAGCTTAGTCTGCATTTAATCACATTATTTAGCACGACTAGCCGACCGTGTTTTCACCATTTGATTCACAATTACAGTACGTCACGGTCGCGTTGCTTGTCAAAGCTTTTCGTGGTAAATGTGAAGCGTTAATGTTACCTGTCAGGTTCCTCTCGTGAAGGCCCCGGTGTCCTGTCACGCAGCCTTCGAGCCGCGGCGTGTCCAGTCCGATGTTGTGACAGAAGTTCGTCTAAAAACGACACGCGCAGGAAATAAAAAACAAACAACCGAACGTGAAGCGAGCAAAACTACTTTTTAACGACACCAGACGGAATGACAAGAGCCAGTGTTCATTTAATACGTGAAATATGAGCACGACTGAAAGAAGCTCGCTTACCCAGTTGCCTCACTGATGACGTTCTGCAAGAGTTGGAAAATTGAAGTTCTTCCTTCCAAGTCACTTAGTCCTGGCCAGTATTCAGTTTGATATTACATAAATCGAAACATATCAACATTAAGAACGGTTTAGGAGGTACAATTGCTCACGTACTTGTCTCTGTATAAGTAGGAGCGAGAGAAACGTTGAATGAACTCTGGGGTGGAGGTGATTCACTGCCCTGAACACCCAGTGAATGTACGACTTTTCCCACACTGCTTAAGAGTATCAGTTAACACGAGCTGGAGTCTCAATGTGGGAATAAACTCCAAAATTTTTACTCCTTCACTGCTTTGTGTCAAACTCCAGATTTTTTCACTCAGAAATTTGCTGTGCATGCAGCCCCCTTGAAACATTACTATTTATGTCTTTAATGCACCAAAACCTTTATTTTTCTGGGGTTTTGAGTGGTTCTGGGTCATGAATCAAAATTTAAATTGGACAAAAATATCATGCAGGGTCACTGGGGCCACACGTTTCATGTTCTTGTAGGAATTTTTCAAAAAGTCATCATTACTCAATCAGAAGGACCCACAGAGTATATGTATTGCGCTGTTCAAAATCCGGAGAGGACACCTTCCAGTTGGTTCAAAAGAATTTATTCAGATTAACAGGAAAGAATACAGAGCTCTGGAGATCGTCTTCCCCTATGCTGGAGTCAGCATACTCAGATGCGTCGTCCCTGGCGTTGGGGCAAGAAGTCCAACGATCTAACTATCTTCTCCAGTTTTTATGTGTTACAGGGAGGTGCTTATGTGATCGCTTCTGCGTGCAAGTGTGTATTTTTGATCTTCATGTGTGTTGCAGGATCTTCTGTCTGACCCCATGCCAGTCCCTTCTGGTCCATCGTGGCCTTGTTGTTGCAGCTGTGAAGATTAAAACCTCTTTCCGATTTACGGCCATGCTCTTATCTTTCACGGCCTCATCCCACCATGGAAATTCTTGTGGACTCTGTTCTGACTTAATTGGCTTGAGGGAGTGATGCTAGCATGAGCTACACTCCCACTATTCCCTGTTGTGACCTTTTCACCTGTCCACTCTAAACAGTCTGGTCTGTGCTTCACTGCTGATAGGAAGTTTTTTTTTGTTGTCTTATATCTTGGAATGTCGATCTGTGTTGTCTCCAGTATTTATAAGTTCCTTCCTAGAGTCACAATGGCACCAAATAATCCTGGTGCTTTGGAGATTTGTGGGACCCCTCTGTAAAACACCTTTTACTACTACCAGATGTTCACGAGGTCAAATAAGGTGACTTGTAGCTAAGTCATCGATTCTGCCTGGGATGCATAAGCAGGAGATCCCGGTACCGCTACTAACACTAAAGAAGTACATTGATGAACTAAATACAGTGTTGGAACCTTTCCTACCTCTTTGGGAACTGCCACAGAAACATCTTTATTACAACTGCCTTGTGTGTCCTACACTCTATTTTAAGTGAATGTATGTATAAATTTAACTACAGTTTAAGCAAATATATATAAATTTGTCTACATTGTCAACAGATTAAAAGTGTAGAGTGTGTAACATGTGGTGTGTTTGTCAGGAGCTTTCAAGACCAAAGTTGTTGACACACAAAAGAAAGAAATATGTCAAAGTTTGTTCATTCTTATGAGATAAACTGAAAATTGGTTGCAGAGTGACGACAAAAATGGAGAAATCCTCCTCTTCATTACTCAGTCAAAACCACTGACACACACACACACACACACACACACACACACACACACACACACACACAAATAGTTTGTGTGTGTGAGAATATAAAAAAAATCTACTGTGCTTCAATGAAGATTAATTGTTGAATATCAATCCTCTACTCATGCTCATGGGAGTGTAGTTGTTGTAGCCGAGTGGTTAAGGCGATGGACTAGAAATCCATTTGGGTCTCCCCGCGCAGGTTCGAGTCCTGCCAACAACGTTACACTGCTGTTCCAGAGGAGACAACATCTGCTCCTACTGTAGGTCCATGTGTCAAAGGTTTTCTTTCAAGGGCTGGAGCAGCTGATGATGAGGGAGAGAGAGAGGATTGGTAGCATGTTGTCTTGTCTCAACCATTCTGGTGTTGACCAAAATCTTTGTTGATACTCCAGTGGTGGTGAAGGTGATGGAAATGTTCCAAGTGGGACGGTTCCATGTTCAACCAGTTTCATCTGGAACTGAGGTGGAGCTTAGGGTTAAGTAGGAATTGGTTTGGTTTAGTCCCTGGGAATGTCAGTGTGTGTGTGTGTGTGTGTGTGTGTGTGTGTGTGTGTGTGTGTGTGTGTGTGTGTGTGTGTGTGTGTTTACATGCAGACTTTCCCTTGTGACAGCTGATTTGGTTTGGAATCCATCTTAGTCAGGACATTTTGAGAAATTCTATCATGTCGTTGTAGTTATTTTGATTTACAACACTGGAAAAAAATCATCTCCCCTCCAAAAACCCTCCTCTTCAACTTTGTACCCAAGTTGTCTCCTCATCAGGCACCACAGGATCCAGTAGGTTCAGTTAAAACAAATCATTAGAGATTTAAAAAACATTTTGTCCATTTGACATCAGGACTGATCCCAGATCATCTCAATGAGCACATCCCTGCACCAGAGTACCGCCCAAGTTCATCAAGGACAGTAAACACGAGCAGGTCTAGATTCACCTCCATCTTTGGAGGTTGTTGAATTTCCTCCTGAGGACCGTCAGGCTGTTTCCTTACTTTGCTGTGACACAACAGCAGACAGCAACAAGGACTGCTGCAGTGCACTTGGTAAAATCACCATCTGTAGACTGGACCAATATGCTGATGTGATCCTTTGATTAGTTTAGGATCAGTCAGAGATCAAAGACTGAAGCAGGAGATCAATGCACAGAATTCAGAGATCAATGCACAGAATTCAGAGATCAAAGACAGAATTCAGAGATCAAAGACTCCTGGAGCGTTGCCCTCTCTTGTCTTTGGTCCTGGATGTTACTGAATGTTTTACACATTTCTTTTGAAGAAAAAACTTGCATGACATTTCAAGGAGTTTTTCCTGCCAATACAGGACAACACCCACTCACAAACCAGTGCTGGACAAGTTCCTTCAAAGCTGTAATGCCTTATTTCTTACTTGTTACTGTCATTTTAAAATAATTGGTTCCATCACGATTGTGTCTGCCAGTTCTTGGTGACTGTACAGGAGGTCTGTGGACCGCAGGGCCACAACAAGCCCATTTCCTCAACTCTCCATTTAGTACAGAGGTCCCCAAGTATGGACCAGTGAGGATAAATGTGATAGTGGAGAAGTCCTTTTGTTCTTCAACTTGTCCAACTTGATGGTGAGTCTCCCTTTATCAAGGATTACTGAATGCTTGTGTTATTTATGGCATTGTTAACACTTTATAAATCCTTCATTCAGAGCTGTAAAGAACCTTTAACCTCATATCCCAGACATCAAAGTGGGCCACTAACCGGTGAGATGAAGCTATGCTATGCTGCTACATTCTGAAGAGGTAAAGTAGCAGGTTCTGAGAGTGATGGCAAACCTGGATGTGTTCATCTCCTACTTTAATATCAGCGTCCCAACTTGGAGCTCTGACCACCTCCAGCTTTTTGTTCCTGTTTCTGCTTCAGTCAACAGGGAACTCAAACCTGCAATAGAATCGTCAACAACAATGGAATAGAAAACAGAGGAAGAAAAAATATCATAAACTTACAAAGCTGAGAAATGTTCATGAAGAATAAATGCACACATTATGATTGAGGCCAGAAAGTAAAACTCCACACCAAATGTATTTTGACATGTAGGGATAATGAACTTGAATGTGTTGAAATAGCAGATAAATGAATCCACGATCACACAAAAAGATGATGACCCACTACCACAAGATGGCGTCACAGATCCTGATGCTCTGAGCAGGAAACACCGAGCAAAACATGACTAAAAAGCTCCTGCTGTTCCCTCCATGAAAAACTGTGGCACTGATGAGAAGAAGGATCCCAGCGTCCTCTGAGGATCCATCGCCGCACCATTCGGTAGAAGGATGATCGGGTCGGCACCAGGAGAAACCCTTGTGTCTCCGATGCAGGGAAGATGGAGCACTGAAGAGGACACATTGTGGCGTCCTAAAGAGGACATTTGGTGGAGCCTGAGACAGCAAACATCATGCCGCCCTTCATCAGAAGAACCATAGCACTTCAGTCACGTGACTGAAGTCATCCAGTCACGTGACTGAAGTCATCCATTCATGTCAGTGATGTCACTTGGCAGGACTGTCATTGTCGTCTCATTCTAGAAAAGAATCCAGACTCCACATGTGGCTCCCATGATAACTGATGGACCTCTGGTTGGAGGCTGGACGATGATGTTTGGTCTGGGGTGGTTAAGATGGTGGGGGCTGTTTCAGTTCTAGTGCTGAAGGCTTTCACCATGACAGTCAGACTCTCATCTGTCCTTCATGTTCCCTCATGTGCCGTGTGGACCGCACACTCTGAAATTTAGCCTGAAAACTCTTCATGAAAAGCAGGAGACTCAGAGTCTCTGTGGCGCAATCGGTCAGCGCGCTCAGCTGTTAACCGAGAGGCTGGTGGTTCGAGCCCACCCAGGGACGATGAACAGGCTCTACTGGTTCTTAGGACTCTGTTGATCAGCTGCTGAGTTGCTACTTGATGTCAACATTGGTCTGTTTCATCCTGAGTAGTTTGATCATAGCAGAGTCGTTGCATCATTGATCTGAATGTGGACGGACAGATTGACCCTCCACAGCAGATGCATGTGACAGATCTCTTGATGAGACACTTTGTGGTAAAGCCAGAGTCTGCCAGTCCCACTGACATATTTCAATTATACATGTTCAGAGATGTTTTTTTTTTTTTCCTGAATACATTTATTATTTTCTGATCACCTTGTGGATTTTTCATCATTCTCCTCATTACCATACTTTAGGTTGCAGTATGTACACCTTAGTTAGCCTTGGGTTGCAGAAATCATACAGCATACAAATAATAGCATGTTGAAACATATTTATTTAAAAGAATTTAACATGGTTACACACACACACACACACACACACACACACACACACACACACACACACAGCCTGTCTTTGGTATAAAATGGTCTGTCATGTTCTCTCACATTGCACAACAACAAAACAAACAAAGACGGCCATGTCCAGTGTGGTCCTGGATATGACGACTGGACTGCAGGGTCCCAGTATCACTGTGACAATTCTTTTACCAGCTATGACCTTGGACAAGAACTTCTCAGGAGGAAACTTATCATGGTGGCACAGTGAAGAAAACTGGACCTGAGCTGCCTGCTGAAATCTTGCAGGTGAAGGACAGAGCTCCACCTCTTTGACAGACACCACCACTGTTGGCTCATGTTGTCAAAAAATGAAGTGTGTCAGTTTTTGACACACACACACATCTAAACACACACACATACACATGCATGTTCTTACACACAGAGACTTTTCCTCTGTTTTTGTTTTTTACTGGTTTTGAACCAGTAGTTGGTTTCTGTTGGTTTGATTTGCTTGACTGGTTGTTGTTTGTTTGACCTTGCAAATCCATATTTTGGGTTCTGGCTTGTTCTGCTTTTCATTTTGTGTTTGTATTAAAGTTCTGTTGCTGAAAAAGAGACTTTTTTTCCTTTTTCTTGAAGTAAATATATGAGGGTCGAAACTGACCCATAACACCATGGATGTTACAATAGTTAATCATATTAAAATGAAGAATAAATAAAACCAATCCATGTCAGAGATGTGTTCTAACACCCCTCAGTAATGGTCAGGAAACACAACAACCTTTTGTTTATTTCTATGATTTTCTTGAGGTTCATTTGATCATTTTTTAACTGAAATCGAGGGTTTACTGACGAAAAAAAGGTCCAGAGGCCCACAACAAAATATTCAAATCAATATTTCCATGGATAAGGAAGCCTAACAAGGAAACCAAGAGATGGAAACAACTTGGATGATAGAAAATTGTTTCCTGTATCCTGCCATTGTGGAGAGCCTTTGTTCTGTCCTGCTGCTGTCCAGTTGTCTCTACTGAGCTCCTCTACTGGTTCCACCTTGAAGAGGGTCTGAGCTAAAATTGAATATTGGGGAACTTCAACCTTTGATCTCAGAGTTTTGTGTTTGATCTTAGAATTCTTTCTTTGATCTCACCTTAGACAAAGACATGGAAGCTCGATCTGCTGTTGAGGAGGCCGTGATCGTTTAGTGGTTAGTACTCTGTGTTGTGGCCGCAGCAACCCCGGTTCGACTCCAGGTCACGGCAGCATGAGACAAATTTCTTGTGTGTATTGATGGACAAAAACCAAGCAGAATTTTCCCACAATGCAATAGGGCGGTGTTTGGTCAGTTTCTTCTCAATGCTAATGTCTACTAGCTTAGTCTGCTACTTTGATGGCTCTGACTACTAAAAGGTCCAGACACCTGGATATGGTGGTTCCTCCCTAAACGTAGATTCTGTCAGCTCATGTTTTGAAATCAACTCACCATGAACACAAGTAGATTTCAATGGACTGCAAATGTGTCTCATTTAATGGTAAACATGTCAAATATAAATTCCATCACCTGAGGAGGTCTGCTGCTGGAATTAAGCTCCAGATATTCACAAGATATTTTATATCTTAAAATAAAGCATTTTTATATTTGATTTATTATTCATTAGCCTGCTTCATGTAGTGTGATTTTATGTGTCCTATATTAAATCAAACTTTGTAAACGATCGTCCCTGAGGATGTTGAATGATGTCAAAAAAGTGTTCTCTAAGCTCTCCTTTCCTCGAAATAGAGGAGTCTCTGCTGAGGTCGTTCCCTCTCAGAGTCCTGACGTCTATTCGGATGCACCGAGAGACTCAGGCAAACAGAAGACAAGGGCAAGTGAAGTAACCTGAAAATGAGAGGGGAGGTTCGACCTCAAACTAAAACAGGAAGAATAGGACACAAATGGGATATCAAAATAAGAGAGACCATGAGACATGCCCCCCCAGTTCCTGCTGCTTCCAGCTCTTTATATCGAGCCCCTCATACAGTGGTTGAGAGAGACCACAAATATTAAAGGTGTCCACATAAATGGAGAAGAACACAATGTGGTGCTGGACGCTGATGATGTGTTAACATATTGAAGTGAGCCCCCTAACACAGGACCTGCATTAATAAAACTCTTTGAAACACTGGGAAGCTCTGCTGGAAATTCTCCATTCTAAAACACAGGTTCTGACCTTTAATCACTCACCTCCAGAACACATGGAGGAAACCCTCCACCTGGATTGGGGCCAGAACTCCTTGAAGATGATAGAAGAAGATGGAACTCCATTTCCTTTCTGAGTCTGAGTCACAGGATTGATAGAGTAAAAATAAATGTCCTACCACAAGATCTCTTTCTAGTTCCAGGACCAACTGGAGAAATTGCCTTCAAAACCGTTTCTGAATTGAACAAAATGCTTTCCAGATTTATCTTGCAGGGGAAGAAACCCAGGCTCAAATTTAAACCACACCATGAATGAGCCCCAGTTCCTGCTGTACTGGCCCACCAAAATGTGGAAAAATGTTTCCGTAAAGTCCAAATCTCAATGAATAATTTGGAATGTTAACAGGAGAATATCACTACAAGTCATTTAATGATGTGCTTTTAATCCTGGGTTCAAGCCTCATGAAATGAACCACAGATTTAAATCCTGGATTCAAAGAGAGTAACAACTTTCTACTCACTTGTGGAAAATGGAAATTTAAAAGATTTGAAAGCCTGAGAAGAGAATATCACTGAGAAAGTCTGACTTTTTAGAATCCTCTTAGGTGAGCAATTATTTTTGAACACGACATCAGAAATGAAACAGACTTTAATGATCCAATGCTGAAAATATTTTTGGCTGCCCATCAAGAAACAAGAAAAACCTCATATCGTATGTTGTTTTCCGTTTGACCTGATTCTTGGTTGTCAACTAACTGGCTCATTGGCTTTCTTGATGGAACAACAAAAGCAAAAGTTGAAGACTTTGAATATCCAGGCCTCTGGCCTGATTCTCAGCTGTCATTTAAATTTCACATGAACTCAGTGTCCAAGCAAATATCTGGTGGGCTAAAATTACTTTTGTCGCTCTGTTGACTTTTTCCACAAGAAGTCTGGAAAAGTATTATGACACAGTTCATGTTCCCAATATTGGACTACGGTGGTGGTTTCTATGGGAACACTGGTGACGGCCCCAGGCCTGGGGTCCTATGCAGCGTTGTGTGTGCAGGGTCCTTTTGGTGGGTGTGTTTGTGTCTTTGCATGTCTGGAGCAGCCTGGTCATCAGGCTGACTGGGAGCACCGGGCCAGTGTTCCCAGTTAGGCCTGTTTAACCCCGCCTTCCCAGACATTTGTCTCCCTTCTGCGCTCAGCCGGCGTGATGTTGTTGTCCTTTTGTTTTTCCTTGTTTTCCACCAACAACATGCAGCACACACTGACATCACATCACACACTCACCTCCACTGCTGACACTGACTTCCACACCTCACATGGTTGATTATTTACTTTAATAAATGCTGGTTTGCTGCTACTAGGTTTTGCTGCACCTCTGAGCCGGTCCTAACACATTCAGACATCAATCTTTGTCCTCTCAATGTCTGATATAATAGTCTTTGTAGATTTGTGCTCAGGTGCTTGGATTGTACCCATCATTATTTAATGTAGGAGTCCCAAAGCCAACTCCATTGGTCAGTATTTATTTTCAAATGTGTCTACTTGATTTTCCCTTCATACTTGAAGCAACTTTCAATTCCTTTCAGCTCACAATGCAACCTAGAGTGTAGAGATCATTTGTTTCTATGTCTGCCTAGAATCAGCAAAGAAACTGGTCATCGCACATTCATATTTTCCTCAAGTCAATTTTATCATTTGGAAACCATCCATCCATCATTGTCTTCTGCTTATTCCTTACTAGTAAGGGTCACGGGGGGGGCTGGAGCCTATCCCAGCATCTACGGGCGAGAGGCGGGGTTCACCCTGGACAGGTCGCCAGTCCATCGCAGGGACTGCGTACAGAGTCGAACAACCATTCACACTCACATACGGTCAATTTAGAGTGTCCAATCAGCCTAGTCCCCAAATTGCATGTCTTTGGACTGTGGGAGGAAAGCGGGGTACCCGGAGAGAACCCACGCAGGCACGGGGAGAACATGCAAACTCCACACAGAAAGATCCCGCGCCCGAGCCGGGACTCGAACCCGGAACCTTCTTGCTGTGAGGCCACAGTGCTGACCACTGCACCACCGTGCAGCCCCATTTGGAAACCATCTTGAGGATATTTGGAGAAAGTTCAATCATTCAGCTGCAGTTACAGTGACTTACAACACTGCAAAAAAAAAAAAAAAAACACCCCTCCACAAACACTCTTGTCCAACTTTTGTGCCCAAATTTTCTCCTCATGAGGCACCAAATCAAGTCAAGTCATTTTTATTTGTATGGAACCAAATCCCAACAAAAGTTCTCTCATGACTCTACTAGTAGAGCAGGTCCAGCACCAAACTCCTTCAATGAATCTACACCCAACAATTCTCCATCAGCAAGCACATCCTGCAACAGCGGTGATGAAAACCTTCCTTTTAACAAACAGGAATGTCGAGCAGATCCAGGATCAGTGGGGACGGCCTTCTGCTTTGTCCGGTTGTATTTAAAGCTCCATCAGATTGGAACAACCTTTCCTCCTCACTTCGGTCTCTCACTTCCTTTCTCATCTTCAAATCATCAAGCATTTTCAAACATCTGCTCTTGTTTCTGATGCACCTCACCTTTTCTCTCCAGGATTCACTCTGTACTTGTTCTTGTTTGTTCTCTGTACTGTACATATGTGGATATTTGTGTATGAATATGCATTGTGTACTTGGTGCATGGAAGCAGAATTTATTTAGATGGGTGTTTAAATGTATGAGTATGTGAAGACTGTACTTTGCAATGGGATCTCTGATCATACTTTGTATAATGCTGAATGGTGGCTTTGGGGAACATTGTTGACAGCATTCACCACTGGAGCCTACTTTGATTGCCAGTCAGGACAGGACAAAAAGAGTCTACACATTCAGATGTATGACAGAAAATGTAAATGATATGGCGCCATTTTCGGTTTTTGTGCTGTCTGATTTTCTAAACATAACATTTATAAATATTTGTAAGACGAAAATAAGAAAGACAACCTGCATCACCACAGTCATGAAGACCTCAACACGGTTGAAGAGAAAGTCTTGGGGTGGATTCTTGTGTTTTGCAGCATCCTTGATGTGTCTGCATAGAAACATTGGTGTTGTGGACCCACATCCACCAAGAGTGGAACCAAAAATGCAAGTGGAGAATGTTTCTGGAGCAGCTGGGAAATTCCCTGGTCAAGCCACACATTGAGAGAAGGGAACGGATGCCCCGAGACCCAGACGCTGCAGCCTTGCTCAGACAGCTGCAGAGCTCACCCAGCACTCCATCCATGCCATCAGCAACACAGAGAGCAACCACGCCAGCATCCTCCTCAGCAGCCCTGCCTCAACACCAACCAGAACAGCCACAGCCCACTCAGGCCACCAGATTCCAGAAGAAAGTAGGAGTCAGGTCTGCCCAAGCAGTCAGGACAGCAGGACAAACGGATTGTGGTTCAACTGCAAACGCACACGTTTTTGCACCAAGAGATTTTTCCTCAGTTTGTTTTTTACTGGTTTTGAACCAGTAGTTGGTTTGATTTGCTTGACCTTGCAAATCCATATTTTGGGTTCTGGCTTGTTCTGCTTTTCATGTTGTGTTTGTATTAACGTTCTGTTGCTGAGAAAAAATATTTGTCTTTTTCTTGAAGTAAATATATGAGGGTGGAAACTGACTGTCACACCCCGGACACGGGTATGGGTAGTGTGAGACCCAGACATTAAACCATTGATGGCAAAACACGACAGAGTTGCATAAGTTGTAACAATATTTATTTCCCCAGTTGTGATACACAAATATAATAAAGCAGCTATATACAGAAGGGACCAGAGGTCTGTAATAAAAATCATCAAAACTAAATAACGAGCTCAAAACAAAAGCATAACTCAGATACAAAGTAATTTAGCAAAATGCAAATCAAAATATTTAACGTTGATCAAACGCGTACATTCTATGTTTTAGCAGTATACTTTCAACAAGAATAAATCAAATATGCATATTCTATGTTTTAGCAGTCACAATACTTTCAACAAGAATAAGTCAATGCACATATCAACCATGGTTTACTCTTAGCTTAATCAATAGAAAGAACATCATAACTTGGAAACAATAGAACTTTTGAGAAACAATATTCACCTCTGGACCTCAGCAATGAGGTCCCTAACCTAGCAGAGTTAACAGCAGACTTCCTTGTAAGCCCCCTCTCACCCAATATATACTCTCATGGCCCCTCCCACCAGACAGACCAAAGACCAGTTAAGGGGAGTTGTATTGTTTTCCCAAATTGTTCTGTGTACCTTAACATACAGCAAAGAAACACCATGTCCTTCAATGACCATATATATCTGCTACTTTGCAATAAACAAATGTCCAGTGTCCTTCATTGACCAAACCCATTCACATGTCCATGTACTGTTCGAGTTCCCCTGTCTCCGGACAGGGAATGGTTCGCCCCAATTTGGGCGTAGCCTTCGACGCCTACTTAAAGGCTCCAGCCCCACCCTGACTCTTTTAGGATCCAGTTCAGAGCCCTGGTGAGGGAGAAGGCCGTAACCTGTTTGATGCATGGCCTTGCCGAACAAATGTCCTTCAACGTTGCTGGCCGTCTCCGGGTTTGTCCATGCTATCCCACCAAACAACTGTGCACTCATTGAGGTGGGCCAGGGACAAACAGTGACAGTGGGGTCTAGACTGTCACACTGACCCATAACACCATGGATGTTACAATAGTTAATAATATTAAAATGAAACAATAAATCAAACCAATCCATGTCAGAGATGTGTTCTAACACCCCTCAGTAATGGTCAGGAAACACAACAACCTTTTGTTTATTTCTATTATTTTCTTGAGGTTCATTTGATCATTTTTTAAACTGAAATCGAGGGTTTACTGACTAAAAAAAGGTCCAGAGGCCCACAACAAAATATTCCAATCAATATTTCCATGGATAAGGAAGCCTAACAAGGAAACCAAGAGATGGAAACAACTTGGATGATAGAAAATTGTTTTTAGTTTATTTTACAGCTGATTGAAGACGTGGGTCAAAACTGACCTGTTAACATCAGAGATGGGAACAGAAAGCTAACACAAGAGGAAGGTTCAAGCTATGAAAAAGGAGTTTGAGAAAAATCTTGAACTGACAGTAGAAATATCCTTTTGTATGTTTACCTTTGTTGACAGAAGTCACTTTAGCTTGGCAGTGAAAAGAATCTCTGCTAGCTTGACAAATAAGTGGCACAAATTGGGTTCAAGCTGGACTTTGGACACTGGTATCTGCAACAACTCCCATCAACTCCTAATTTGTGTGTACAAAAAAATCATTGAGAAATCAAGGTGAGATCAAAGAAAGAATTCTAAGATCACCCAGGGACGATGAACAGGCTCTACTGGTGCTTAGGACTCTGTTGATCAGCTGCTGAGTTGCTACTTGATGTCCACATTGGTCTGTTTCATCCTGAGTAGTTTGATCATAGCAGAGTCGTTGCATCAATGATCTGAATGTGGACGGACAGATTGACCCTCCACAGCAGACGCATGTGACAGATCTCTTGATGAGACTCCTCAGTCTTCAATTTAGTCGTCGTGTGTCATGCAGTGTTGAGGAGGCCGGCTTGCTGTGGGTAAAGTGGGGCTCAGAGTTTGTGGAGTTGGCTCTGGACTGAAGGGGGTCACTGATTTGTTCTCAGATGCTACAGCTCAGGTTAGCGAGGTGGTGGAGAAATGAGTGAGAGCTCTGCCAGCTGGAGCCTCTTGGGTCCCGGGAGGCTTCACTCCTGGAGGTGGAAATGATGAGGAGTTTTAAAATCTGCTCCTCTTTCACGCTGACTTGTTTTCTTGGGTTCCCTCTTTTATTCATGTGTGATTTTAATCTCAGCTCTCTAAACCTGAATGGAGCCAGAACCCATTTTAAAAGAGTTGCTCTTTTTAAACTCCTGGAGATCTAGAGGATCCCTGCCATGTTTGTCCAGGAGACCCACAGCACAACAGTCAGTGAATGGGGATGCAGGCAGGCTTTTAATGGAGGTCATTTGAAGTCCCAAGTCCAGTTGGAGCAGAGGGTGGAGTTTGATTCTCCAGGAGTTTTTTGTTGTTGTTTTTTCACCAGTTTCTATTGATTTGGAGGAAATCGTTCCAGGTGTTTGAAAGAAGGTGAGAGCAACTTTGGAAAATTGAAGCGAAGTAAAATCTGGTCAACTGGACGTAAGTTTTAAACTACGGTACGTAAACTTACGTCCAGTTGACCAGATTTTACTTCGCTTCGATCTACGATGATCTGGATGAATGAGAACCTACACAGAAAACTTTGGAAAATGTTCAACTGGTGTTTTTAAATGTCTTTGCACCAACAAATGGTGGACAGGACAGCTTTTGAAACATTTTCATGCCACTGTTCAACACTGAATCTGCTGGTTTCCTGTTTTTAGGAGCTGATGGGAGCTGCACAGAGAAGCTCTTTTAGACAGGAACCATTCAGAGCTCCATCCTGCTTCTTCCAGCAGGATCCACAGATCCACCAACACACCAGCTGTTTGATGTGTGGAGGCTTTTTACCAGGATTCCTAGACAGCACAGCTGGACTCACTCAACAGCTAACTTGTTAGCACCGACGAGACAGGAGCGCTTCTATGGTTTTACTCAGTGGTTCAATATTTTTAAAAGATGTCCCATTCAGCCTGTGGGTTTTAGTGATCACTCTTCAGTCTCCTGTTCTGTTTTATTAAAATATTCATTTAAAAGCTCCTGAGAGAGAGAGGGAGAGAGAGGGAGAGACAGAGAGAGGATCAAACTGATCTCAAACTTGACTTCAAAATTCTCTGATTATAATAATTTGTACTCCTTGATAGATTCATCACTACAGGGTCATAGAGGGTCCATTACTATTGCAGTATATTAAAGAATATAAGAACGAGGTTTCCATCCATGGAAATATAATATTTCATGTATTGCAGTATATTTTCAAAGATATAACACTTTAATGTGAGACTTTAATGTCTGTCTTTGGTTTCTAAACTCTGACTCTCCTGTTATTGGTGCTGACTGAATTCTACCACCTGACAGACTGGGAAGGCTCATATTTGTGATGGATCCATCAACACATGAAGATCTTGTTTCAATGTTATAACATTAAGCTCATCTTAGTAAAACAATGAAGTTACCTGAACTAAATTCTTGAAAAAAATGACTGTCACTGACTTAAATAAATCAAATCTACTTCAAAGTTCCTTCTGTTGTCATAAGTCATCCATTTTAAGTGTACTTGTAGTTCCAGAGCATTCCAAGTGGAGATGATATGAATCCATTTTGTTAGATGAACTCAGTTCCTCTGCTTTGATGTTGGTGGACTGAGTGGCGTTTGCCTGAACCTGCTTGAACCTGTTTGCTCCTGCTCAGTCCCTCACTCAAGCCTCACTCAGCCTCAGCAGCACCGCTCCACTGAGGACTGATTCAGGTTCCTAGCAACCAAATACAGAGGAGAGCTGAACCTTCTTGCTGTGAGGCCACAGTGCTGACCACTGCACCATTGTGTCCCCTGAAAATGCCACCACGTTGTTGGGATTTTCTGTAAAAGCAAGGACACATGAACATAGCAGCTTCTTCACAGGGCTGGTGGCGCAATGGATAACGCGTCTGACTACGGATCAGAAGATTCTAGGTTCAACTCCTGGCCAGCTCGCTTTAAACTTTATACTGAGAAGATGAAGTGAGAACCACTGCTAAAAGTCACTGACATCCTCCAAGGTTTCCTCCTTGTCTGCTGTAAACATGAACACATGCATGGATCCTGCTACCTCTCACATGTTAAGCTGGCACTTGACAGTGACAGCAGGAGAACAAAAAATCCCAGAGTGTCATCAACATTTCCTGTAAACTAAATGACAGAAGCTGTTGAATTTCTGTGTCAGAACAAGGAGAAAGGAGCCCCAATGAAAGAGTGGTGTGTTTGTGAATGAGAGGACATTGTTCAGTCCACAGACCTGAGCATCGCTGCTCTGACTACCACGTTACCTCCTGGTTATCAGTGTGAAGTCAATGGTGAGGTAGTCAGTTGTTCCTTGAGTTTTATTCCAGAGGCCTGGTAGTTAAACGCTGAATTCAATCATTTTAATTCTTTACTTGAATTTTCATGTTGTTTTGCTGGAAATGTTTGACAACTTCTTGCATGTTGGTGCCCCATCAAACAAAAAAGGTGCAGTTGTACTCTTTTCACCTCTGACCCACAAACATTCCACCAGTGAACGTCCAGAAATTGAAGCATAAACAGTTCAGCAACAACAAATTCTTCAAATCATCCTCTGAACCGAGAGCCACAGGCTCCTCCCAACATATGCAACACTGCCATTGAACTCTGCTTCAGTGTAACGGTGGTCGAAGGGTCAACATTGAACCTGTTGTATGACTTGAAAATTGTATCAGAGATCTGTGAGCAGGGCTAAATATATGAAAGTGTTGTCATTAACAGGTTGTGCATTTCTGTAGGTCCAAACATATCCTGGAGTCCACCAATGCCAGTTGTGACCTTGTGGGCTCCGGCTCCAGCGCTGTCAGTGAAAAATGACTGACAATCCATTGTCTCCTGGTGAGTCCTGCTGTGTTGGTAGGATGCATCAAATCACTGTGGGAACAAGAGACACAGTGACTGAACTGTAGCCCATCCATCCATCCATCCATCCATCCATCCATCCATTCATTCATCCATCCATCCATTCATTCATCCATCCATTTTCTTCCACTTATCCTGTTAAGGGTTGTGGGGTGGGGGGACCTGTCTCCCCAGCTTTCAGCGTGAAGTGGGTTCACCCTGGAGGGGTCGCCAGTCCATTGCAGGGCCAACACATAAAGACAGACAACCATTCACACTCACAGTCACACCTAGAGTCAGTTTAGAGTATCAATCAGCCTCGTCCTCATTCTCATGTCTTTCCCACTGAAAAACTTTCACACCTGAAGTGTGAAGCATCGATAAAAGTTAATTTGACAGCACAACAGAAAATCCGAGTATATCACTGACATATTCTGTAAAAGAAATGATAGAAGCTGTTGAATTTTTAGAATGAGAAAAAATGTCCCCCAATGAAAGAGTGATGATTCTTTATTTTGATTTTGTTCTTCACTCCTACACAAGAGAGGGAAAGTGTCGGCTGGCTAGGAGCAACTGCCTGCTTCAGAATGGGAGGAGCCTCAGGACTTTCCAGTGAGAGCTGCAAACTTCCACCAGCGCCCACTGCCAGCACGTCTTCATGATGGAGCTGAGAAGAACACAACAACACAAGAGCACTGGAGAGGAGCACAACACTTCTTTGCTTCCTTGCCACTCTCATATCTGTCTGTACCATCTGGAGCTGGGGGGAGGAGCTTCACATGTTTTTTTTCTTGTTTTTTTTTCCAAAAGGGAATGACATGACTTACTCTGTATATTAGTATATGAACTACTGAGAATGTTCATCCCCAGTTTTAAGTTAGAATTAAATGTTAAGTAGAAAAATCCTCCCTCTTCAATCCTGTCACTCAGTGTTGTAAACTGTTTCAAACAAATTCTACTGTTCAACAGTTCAAGTGTTTCTAATGAAGCTGAATGTGCTCTGTTCTACTTTCCTCAATTGTGTTTCTTTCATGTCTTGAGATCAAAGACAGAATTCTAGTTAATGTCAAAGCCCTGATGACATCATCAGGAATTCTCACTTTGATCTGGAGAATCATGCTTTAATCTGAATTTGATCTGACTCATGTTTTAGTGTAGGCCACCTCATTTCTCCTGATGGACTGGTGACCTGTCCAGGGTGAACCCTGCCTCTTGCCCATTGTCACCTGGGATCGCCCCCCCCCCCCCCCCGTGACCTTTAAAGGATAAGAATAGAAAGAGGATGGAGGGATGGACTTAACACTGAAATCAGCTGATCTGATCCACATTCTAATTCTTCCTTTCCCTCTTTAGGAGTCAATGAGAATAGTAGTGTATATAATAATGTATATACAACCTTGGAGTATCTTTCCAAAGCTTTTAGTATTTCATCTTGTTTCTACTTGTAGTTTTAGTGTCTGGATCTTTTCTTTTTATATCCTGCTGTCTGCTCTTTGCTTTTGGAGCTTCTTTCAACAACTACCAAGCCTCCTGGGTACTGGAGGAAACATGGTCAGGTTCTTCTTACTTTTCAGGAACGTCCTGCTCACATTGGTCTGTCTTCATTTTGACTCCTCCCACTGCCACAATGACCAGCCTTTATACACTTGGTGACTGGGGCCCTGGTTGCTGCAGGCCTCAACACCAGCCTGTGGTTGTGAGCAGGGCAGAACAGAACTGACAGTATCTCACATGCAGGACCTGGGTCAGTGCCTGGTGCCAGCTGGGGCACCGCTTTAACCTCGACGCCCTGGAAGATCTTCTCCAGGAAGTCGCCTTTTTGGTTCCATCAAGGCCTGTGAGGATGGTGAAGAGTGATCCACCACCAGGCAGCACAGTCAGCAGCAGCCATTTTGTTCCACTAGAATCAAGTATGATAGTGAAAGACTGGTGAGTACTTGCTAACTAACACTTCCTGTTTTTATTGCTATTCTTCCATGAATGTGCTCATGTTGGTTTGTTCCCAACCACAGTTTCAAAGCCATGATGTCATCTTTCATGAACAGTCAGACTTATTTTTTCTCTATTTGGACAAATAAGGTTTCAACTGACACGGCTGGCCAACGTCCTGGAGTTAATTCAGCCTGTAGAACCAG
>NC_141323.1:20855600-20943100 GCF_037954235.1 Aulostomus chinensis | reverse complement strand
TTTTCTTTTGTTGTTGTTACTTTTTCTTTGTTTGTTTATTTGCTTTTTTGTTTGTTTTTTATCTTTGTTTGTTTTTGTGTTTTTGTTGTTGTTGTTGTTGTTTTCTGCTATTGCTGTTGTTTTTTTTGTCTCCCCCCTCCTCCTTGTCTTCACTGTCCTGTCCCTGTTCTCTCTTCCTGTCCACTCCTGAGCCTCAGTCCGGTAGCTTCATCAATGAACCAATACCATTCCTTATAAAATTAAACATAAATGGCGATAGGAGGAGTTTATCAGATTCCTCCTATGCAGAATAAAACTGCTTCAGTACAACAATGCACCAGGAACACTGATGCTGCTTGCCTCAGCTACTGAACAGGAAAGGTAAAAAATAAATAAATAGTATTAAAATGAATAATAAATAAAACCAATCCATGTCAGAGATGTGTTCTAACACCCCTCAGTAATGGTCAGAAAACACAACAACCTTTTGTTTATTTCTATGATTTTCTTGAGGTTCATTTTACCATTTTTTTAATTGAAATCGAGGGTTTACTGATGAAAAAAAGGTCCAGAGGCCCACAACAAAATATTCAAATCAATATTTCCATGGATAAGGAAGCCTAACAAGGAAACCAAGAGATGGGAAACAACTTGGATGATAGAAAATTGTTTTTAGTTTATTTTACAGCTGATTGAAGACGTGGGTCAAAACTGACCTGTTAACATCAGAAATGGGAACAGAAAGCTAACACAAGAGGAAGGTTCAAGCTATGAAAAAGGAGTTTGATAAAAATCTTGAACTGACAGTAGAAATATCCTTTTGTATGTTTACCTTTGTTGAAAGAAGTCACTTTAGCTTGGCAGTGAAAAGAAGCTCTGCTAGCTTGACAAATAAGTGCACAAACTAGGTTCAAGCTGGACTTTGGACACTGGTATCTGCAACAACTCCCATCAACTCCTAATCTAGCATCTCTGCTGTGGCTCAAACTATTTTACAGAACATTTGACAGACCTGTGGAGCAGTGAGGACAGACATGAGTTGATCCACATGATCCACTGAAGCATCATTTTACCCTGCCACTGAGGTCACCAACATGAGCTGGAGTTGGGACTCTTGAACTGAACCTGGTATCACAGCGACACCTACTGCTGCAAAATGGAACAGCAACATTGAACCGAAGTACAGGATTGGAGGGAGACTGATGGTCGCTGTTTGGGTTTTTGAAGAACAAGGAGGGTGTTGATTCAGATGTTTGAAAATGCTTGATGATTTGAAGATGAGAAAGGAAGTGAGAGGCCGAAGTGAGGAGGAAAGGTTGTTCCAATCTGATGGAGCTTTAAATACAACCGGACAAAGCAGAAGGCCGTCCCCACTGATCCTGGATCTGCTCGACATTCCTGTTTGTTAAAAGGAAGGTTTTCATCGCCGCTGTTGCAGGATGTGCTTGTTGATGGAGAATTGTTGGGTGTAGATTCATTGAAGGAGTTTGGTGCTGGACCTGCTCTACTAGTGAAGAGTCATGAGAGAACTTTTGTTGTGATTTGGTTCCATACAAATAAAAATGACTTGACTTGATTTGGTGCCTCATGAGGAGAAAATTTGGGCACAAAAGTTGGACAAGAGTGTTTGTGGAGGGGTGATTTTTTTCTTTTTGCAGTGTTGTAAGTCACTGTAACTGCAGCTGAATGATTGAACTTTCTCCAAATATCCTCAAGATGGTTTCCAAATGATAAAATTGACTTTAGGAAAATATGAATGTGCAATGACCAGTTTCTTTGCTGATTCTAGGAAGATATAGAAACAAATGATCTCTACACTCTAGGTTGCATTGTGAGCTGAAAGGAATTGACAGTTGCTTAAAGTATGAAGGGAAATTCAAGTAGACACATTTGAAAATAAATACTGACCAGTGGAGTTGTCTTTGGGACTCCTACATTAAATAATGATGGGTTCAATCCAAGCACCTGAGCACAAATCTACAAAGACTATTATATCAGACATTGAGAGGACAAAGATTGATGTCTGAATGTGTAAGGACCGGCTCAGAGGTGCAGCAAAACCTGGTAGCAGCAAATCACCATTTATTAAAGTAAATAATCAACCATGTGAGGTGTGGAAGTCAGTGTCAGCAGTGGAGGTGAGTGTGTGATGTGATGTCAATGTGTGCTGCATGTTGTTGGTGGAAAACAAGGAAAAACAAAAGGACAACATCACGCCGGCTGAGCGCAGAAGGGAGACAAATGTCTGGGAAGGCGGGGTTAAACAGGCCTAACTGGGAACACTGGCCCGGTGCTCCCAGTCAGCCTGATGACCAGGCTGCTCCAGACCTGCAAAGACACAAACACACCCACCAACAGGACCCTGCACACACAACGCTGCATAGGACCCAGGCCTGGGGCCGTCACCAGTGTTCCCATAGAAACCACCAGCGTCGTCCAGTATTGGGAACATGAACTGTGTTATAATACTTTTCCAGACTTCTCATGGAAAAAGTCAAAAGAAGGACAAAAGTAATTTTAGCCCACCAGATATTTGCTTGGACACTGAGTTCATGTGAAATTTAAATGACAGCTGAGAATCACGCCAGAGGCCTGGATATTCAAAGTCTTCAACTTTTGCTTTTGTTGTTCCATCAAGAAAGCCAATGAGCCAGTTAGCTGACAACCAAGAATCAGGTCAAACGGAAAACAACATACGATATGAGGTTTTTCTTGTTTCTTGATGGGCAGGCAAAAATATTTTCAGCATTGGATCATTAAAGTCTGTTTCATTTCTGATGTCGTGTTCAAAAATGATTGCTCACCTAAGAGGATTCTAAAAAGTCAGACTTTCTCAGTGATATTCTCTTCTCAGGCTTTCAAATCTTTTAAATTTCCATTTTCCACAAGTGAGTAGAAAGTTGTTACACTCTTTGACTGGGTTTCTTCCCCTGCAAGATAAATCTGGAAAGCATTTTGTTCAATTCAGAAACGGTTTTGAAGGCAATTTCTCCAGTTGGTCCTGGAACTAGAAAGAGATCTTGTGGTAGGACATTTATTTTTACTCTGTCAATCCTGTGACTCAGACTCAGAAAGGAAATGGAGTTCCATCTTCTTCTATCATCTTCAAGGAGTTCTGGCCCAATCCAGGTGGAGGTTTTCCTCCATGTGTTCTGGAGGTGAGTGATTAAAGGTCAGAACCTGTGTTTTAGAATGGAGAATTAATATCCAGCAGAGCTTCCAGTGTTTCAAAGAGTTTTATTAATGCAGGTCCTGTGTTAGGGGGCTCACTTCAATATGTTAAAACATCATCAGCGTCCAGCGCCACCTTGTGTTCTTCTCCATTTATGTGGACACCTTTAATATTTGTGGTCTCTCTCAACCACTGTACGAGGGGCTCGATATGAAGAGCTGGAAGCAGCAGGAACTGGAGGGTCATGTCTCAGAGTCTGTCTTATTTTGATATCCCATTTGCGTCCTGTTCTTCCTGTTTTAGTTTGATGTCGAACGTCCCCTCTCATTTTCAGGTTACTTCACTTGCCCTTGTCTTCTGTTTGCCTGAGTCTCTCGGTGCATCTGAATAGACGTCAGGACTCTGAGAGGGAACGACCTCAGCAGAGACTCCTCTATTTAGAGGAAAGGAGAGCTTAGAGAACACTTTTTTGACATCATTCAACATCCTCAGGGACGATCGTTTACAAAGTTCTATTTAATATACGACACATAAAATCACACCACTTGAAGCAGGCTAATGAATAATAAATCAAACATAAAAATGCTTTATTTTAAGATATAAAATATCTTGTGAATATCTGGAGCTTAATTCCAGCAGCAGACCTCCTCAGGTGATGGAATTTATATTTGACATGTTTACCATTAAATGAGACACATTTGCAGTCCATTGAAATCTACTTGTGTTCATGGTGAGTTGATTTCAAAACATGAGCTGACAGAATCTACATTTAGGTAGGAACCACCATATCCAGGGGTCTGGACCTTTTAGTAGTCAGAGCCATCAAAGTAGCAGACTAAGCTAGCAGACATTAGCATTGAGAAGAAACTGATACCTGGAGCCTAATTTTGGGTCTGGTCAAGTGATAACAAAATATATGACATCATTGTCAGACTGACACCTGCTCAAAACTGACCAAACACCACCCTGTTGCATAGTGGGAAATTTCTGCTTGGTTTGTGTCCATCAATACACACAAGAAATTTGTCTCATGCTGCTGTGACCCGGATTCGAACCAGGGTTGCTGCGGCCACAACACAGAGTACTAACCACTATACGATCACCGCCTCCTCAACAGCAGCTTGAGATTCGATGTCTTTGTCTCAGGTGAGATCAAAGAAAGAATTCTAAGATCAAACACAAAACTCTGAGATCAAAGGTTGAAGTTCCCCAAGGTTCAATTTTAGCTCAGACCCTCTTCAAGGTGGAACCAGCAGAGGAGCTCAGTAGAGACAACTGGACAGCAGCAGGACAGAACAGAGGCTCTCCACAATGGCAGGAGACAGGAAACAGGTTTGGACCATCTGGGCTTCTGTCCGCTTTGATGGTTTTTAAAACATTGAAGGAAATTGTAAAAATCAACATTGTGTTTAAATCATGATTTCTAGTTGAGAGTGTTTGCTCATCTGTTCCAGAAGCTTCTTCTAGAGTTGACCCTGAATGAGTGGAAGGACCTTTTTGATCATCAGGACTGCTTTTTGATGCCCTGATGGTGCATCGGGGTCATCATGGTCCTCCACCATCTGCAGGGGTTCCAGGACTGTTGTGGTGTTTGTGGGAACTGCAGGGAGAAGCTGAGAACTGGAGAGGAAGTCCTGGACACCAGCAGACCTCTCAACACCTGCAGCATTTTTTCAGCTCCACCAAACCCAACATTCACTGCCTCCTCATCATCTGAGCATCAAAAGCAGCTCAGACCTGCTGCAGCTCAGCAGACCTCAGCCATTTTTAGGATGTCTCAATGATTCTCCTTCACATGATTTTCATTCAGAAACAATAGAATTGTCAAATACCACAACAGTTTTCAGCTTGCTTGTAAACAGTATTTCAACTTCCATTCCACTGTGTAATGGCAGTGACTGATGTGTACTATATGCAGTACTAATCAAGTACAGCCCTGACTGATACTTTATCTCCAATGCTAGGAAGGATAAGAATGTTGAAATGGACCAAGCAGGAATAGAATCTCAAGTCATGTCAACTTTACTGAGCAGCACTCAGTTAATTTCAGGAAACACAAGACATTTTGACCACATGTCAATGAAGTAGTCAGCAAAATAAATATGACACTAAACAGTAGTTGAGGGAGAGCAGAGCTGGAAATAAGACATTACTGGAAGGGGAATAAATCTGAAACATGCAGAACCAGAACACAGCCACAGCTTTCTGTCATTTTCTGTCTCAAATACTTCACAAGCTTCAACTTGGTCCAAAACCTGCTCACCTCTCTGGGTGTCAAGTCTGTCTGCACCGTCTGACCAAACTTTATGAAATGTGTGAATTTTATTTCCTGCAGATGAACTCTGGGCAGTGTTGATTGCAAGAAGAAAAAAAAGTGGGAAAATAATGGAGTCTTTGCCAGAAGTTCCTTCTGGCTCAGGCCCTAAAAAGTTCTGTCAAGTCACATTAGAACCAAGCTCTGGACCAAAGTCTGGTGCTTTTTCAATTTTCAGTCAGTGAGTAATGTTCTATTCATTTTTGTAACTCTATCTTACATTGATACAGAGAGTTGTTTTTAATCTTTTAAATCATGTGACCATCATTATAACTGCTGTTGACCTTGTTTGAACTATTTGATGGTGCTAAATATTGTCAGCTTGCTAACGTTAACTAGCTAACGTTAGCTAGCTACTAATATTATTTTCTAACTTCAGTCCTTAAATTTGGGATTGATTGTGGAAATTGGTCACTTCATCTTTGTGAGCCCAAGGTTTTGTATTGATGATGTCATTGTAACTGTCTTTCTGATTCTTTGCATACATAAAATTAAAATACAAATGTTAGCCTGCTCTTGTTTGTTCCCTCAGCTGCAGGTTTGACCACTGGTAGCTTAGCTAACTGTTAACCAATGAATGATTAATTGTGTGAGTTTTTCCTTTCAGTTTTCCATGATGGAAGACAACTCAACACAGGTGGTTTCATCACTTTCAGTTGTCTGAAGATTGGAGCACCATGAACCCAGAGGCTGATTCCTGAAACCATCAATAAAACTCTGCATTCACTTCTTCTGAATTTTAATTGATGATGTTTTGATTTCTTCTTCTAGAATCATCTGAACAAACCCTCCCTCAACACAGTTGAAGCAAAACTCTTTGGCCTTCATCTGACAGGATGAGTTTCTTTTCCCAGTGATTCCATTGATAAAGTGAAAGCTTTGCAGCTCTCACTGGAAAGTCCTGAGGCTCGTCCCATTCTGAAGCAGGCAGTTGCTCCCAGCCAGCCGACACTTTCCCTCTCTTGTGTAGGAGTGAAGAACAAAATCAAAATAAAGAATCATCACTCTTTCATTGGGGCTCCTTTCTCCTTGTTCTGATACAGAAATTCAACAGCTTCTATCATTTAGTTTCCAGGAAATGTTGATGACACACTGGGATTTTTTGTTCTCCTGCTGTCACTGTCAAGTGCCAGCTTAACATGTGAGAGGTAGCAGGATCCATGCATGTGTTCATGTTTACAGCAGACAAGGAGGAAACCTTGGAGGATTTAAGGGACTTTTAGCAGTGGTTCACACTTCAGGTGTGAAAGCTTCTGAGTATAAAGTTTTAAGTGAGCGAGCCAGGAGTTGAACCTGGAATCTTCTGACAGTAGTCAGTCATGCTATCCATTGCACCACCAGCCCTGTGAAAACCTCTTCATGTTCATGTGTACTTAATTTTATAGAAAATCCAAACGATCTGGTGGCATTTTCAGGGGACACAATGGTGCAGTGGTCAGCACTGTGGCCTCACAGCAAGAAGGTTCCAGATTTGAGACCCTGCTGTGGAGTCTGCATGTTCTCCCTGTGTCTGTGTGGGTTCTCTCTGGTACTCCAGCTTCCTCCCACAGTCCAAAGACATCAAGAGGAGACGAGGCTCATTGATACTCTAAATTGACTGTAGGTGTGGCTGTGAGTGTGAATGGTTGTCTGTCTCTATGTGTTGGCGCTGTGATGGACTGGTGACTCAACCAGGGTGAACCCGCCTCTTGTCAGAAGGCTGCTGGGATAGGCTCCCCACACAAACCTTGACATATAATCAGTGGAGAAAAGGAAATTTATCAAAACTCATGACTGAATTTGTTTTGAGAACTGAACTGGATATAAACTCTGAGAATTCAGAGTAAGAACCAGGAGGGTGGTACACAATAATAGACAGGAGTAAATGTGGAGTCTGGGTTCTTTTCTAGAATGTGAAGGCAATGACAGTTCTGCCAAGTGACATCACTGACATGACTGGATGACTTCAGTCACGTGACTGGATGACTTCAGTCACAGTCACGTGACTGGATGACTCCAGTCATGTGACTGGATGACTCCAGTCATGTGACTGGATGACTCCAGTCATGTGACTGGATGACAGTGTAGATGCCAATGTAGAGGTTGGGGAAATAGTCTCTGAGAATCCAGCTTGAACCAACGCCCTCCTTGTTTTTCAAAAACCCAAACAGCGACCATCAGTCTCCCTCCAATCCTGTACTTGGGTTCAATGTTGCTGTTCAATTTAGCAGCAGTAGGTGTCGCTGTGATACCAGGTTCAGTTCAAGATTCCCAACTCCAGTTCATGATGGTGACCTCAGTGGCCTCAGTGGCAGGGTAAAATGGCGCTTCAGTGGATCATGTGGATCAACTCATGTTCCCATCTCTTATGTTAACGGTCAGTTTTGACCCACGTCTTCAATCAGCTGTAAAATAAACTAAAAACAATTTTCTATCATCCAAGTTGTTTCCCATCTCTTGGTTACCTTGTTAGGCTTCCTTATCCATGGAAATATTGATTTGAATATTTTGTTGTGGGCCTCTGGACCTTTTTTAGTCAGTAAACCCTCAATTTCAATTAAAAAAATAATAAAATGAACCTCAAGAAAATCATATAAATAAACAAAAGGTTGTTGTGTTTCCCCACCATTACTGAGGGGTGTTAGAACAGTCTTTTAGTTCTTTATTTTAATATCATTAACTTTTGTAACATCCATGGTGTTATGGGTCAGTTTAGACCCTCATATATTTACTTCAAGAAAAAGGGAAAAAAGTCTTTTCTTCAGCAACAGAACTTTAATACAAACACAAAATGAAAAGCAGAAAAAGCCAGAACCCAAAATTTTGATTTGCAAGGTCAAACAAACAACAACAAGTCAAGCAAATCAAACCAACAGAAACCAACAACTGGTTCAAAACCAGTAAAAAACAAAAACAGAGGAAAAGTCTCTGTGTGCAAGAACATGCATGTGTATGTGTGTGTGTGTGTGTTTAGATGCGTGTGTGTCAAAAACTGACACACTTTTGGACATGAGCCAACAGTGGTGGTGTCTGTCAAAGAGGTGGAGCTCTGTCCTTCACCTGCAAGATTTCAGCAGGCAGCTCAGGTCCAGTTTTCTTCACTGTGCCACCATGATAAGTTTCCTCCTGAGAAGTTCTTGTCCAAGGTCATAGCTGGTAAAAGAATTGTCACAGTGATACTGGGACCCTGCAGTCCAGTCGTCATATCCAGGACCACACTGGACATGGCCGTCTTTGTTTGTTTTGTTGTTGTGCAATGTGAGAGAACATGACAGACCATGTTATACCAAAGACAGGCTGTGTGTGTGTGTGTGTGTGTGTGTGTGTGTGTGTGTGTGTGTGTGTGTGTGTGTGTAACCATGTTAAATTCTTTTAAATAAATGTGTTTCAACCTGCTATTATTTGTATGCTGTATGATTTCTGAAACCCAAGACTAACTAAGGTGTACATACTGCAACCTAAAGTATGGTAATGAGGAGAATGATGAAAAATCCACAAGGTGATCAGAAAATAATAAATGTATTCAGGAAAACAAAATCATCTCTGAACATGTGTGACTGAAATATGTCAGTGGGACTGGCAGAATCTAGCTTTACCACAAAGTGTCTCATCCAGAGATCCAAAGAACCAGTAGAGCCTGTTCATCGTCCCTGGGGGGGCTCGAACCACCAGCCTCTCTGTTAACAGCCGAGTGCGCTGACCGATTGAGCCACAGAGACTCTGAGTCTCCTGCTTTTCATGAAGAGTTTTCAGGCTAAATTCAGTGTGTGAGGTCCACACTGCACATTTGAGGGAACATGAAGGACAGATGAGAGTCTGACTGTCATGGCGAAAGCCTTCAGCACGAGAACTGAAACAGCCCCCACAATCTTAACCCCCCAGACCAAACATCATCGTCCAGCCTCCAACCAGAGGTCCATCAGTTATCATGGGAGCCACATGTGGAGTCTGGATTCTTTTCTAGAATGAGACGGCAATGACAGTCCTGCCAAGTGACATCACTGACATGAATGGATGACTTCAGTCACGTGACTGGATGACTTCAGTCACGTGACTGGATGACTTCAGTCACATGAATGGATGACTTCAGTCACGTGACTGAAGTGCTGTGGTTCTTCTGATGAAGGGCGGCATGATGTTTGCTGTCTCAGGCTCCACCAAATGTCCTCTTTAGGACGCCACAATGTGGCCTCTTCAGTGCTCCATCTTCCCTGCATCGGAGACACAAGGGTTTCTCCTGGTGCCGACCCGATCATCCTTCTACCGAATGGTGCGGCGATGGATCCTCAGAGGACGCTGGGATCCTTCTTCTCATCAGTGCCACAGTTTTTCATGGAGGGAACAACAGGAGCGTTTTAGTCATGTTTTGCTCGGTGTTTCCGGCACAGAGCATCAGGATCTGTGACGCCATCTTGTGGTAGTGGATTCATTTATCTGCTATTTCAACACATTCAAGTTCATTATCCCTACATGTCAAAATACATTTGGTGTGGAGTTTTACTTTCTGGCCTCAATCATAATGTGTGCATTTTTCTTCATTAACATTTCTCAGCTTTGTAAGTTTATGATATTTTGTCTTCCTCTGTTTTCTATTCCATTATTGTTGATGATTCTATTGCAGGTTTGAGTTCCCTGTTGACTGAAGCAGAAACAGGAACAAAAAGCTGGAGGTGGTCAGAGCTCCAAGTTGGGATGCTGATATTAAAGTAGGAGATGAACACATCCAGGTTAGCCATCACTCTCAGAACCTGCTACTTTACCTCTTCAGAATGTAGCAGCATAGCATAGCTTCATCTCACCGGTTAGTGGCCCACTTTGATGTCTGGGATATGAGGTTAAAGGTTCTTTACAGCTCTGAATGAAGGGTTTATAAAGTGTTAACAATGCCATGAATAACACAAGCATTCAGTAATCCCTGATAAAAGGAGACTCACCATCAAGTTGGACAAGTTGAAGAACAAAAGGACTTCTACACGATCACATTTATCCTCACTGGTCCATACTTGGGGACCTCTGTACTAAATGGAGAGTTGAAGAAATGGGCTTGTTGTGGCCCTGCGGTCCACAGACCTCCTGTACAGTCACCAAGCGCTAGCAGACACAATCGTAATGGAACCAATTATTTTAAAATGACAGTAACTAGTAAGAAATAAGGCATTACAGCTTTGAAGGAACTTGTCCAGCACTGGTTTGTGAGTGGCTGTTGTCCTGTATTGGCAGGAAAAACTCCTTGAAATGTCATGCAAGTTTTTTCTTCAAAAGAAATGTGTAAAACATTCAGTAACATCCAGGACCAAAGACAAGAGAGGGCAACGCTCCAGGAGTCTTTGATCTCTGAATTCTGTCTTTGAACTCTGAATTCTGTGCATTGATCTCTGAATTCTGTGCATTGATCTCCTGCTTCAGTCTTTGATCTCTGACTGATTCTAAACTAATCAAAGGATCACATCAGCATATTGGTCCAGTCTACAGATGGTGATTTTACCAAGTGCACTGCAGCAGTCCTTGTTGCTGTCTGCTGTTGTGTCACAGCAAAGTAAGGAAACAGCCTGACGGTCCTCAGGAGGAAATTCAACAACCTCCAAAGATGGAGGTGAACCTCGACCTGCTCATGTTTGCTGTCCTTGATGAATTTGGGCGGTACTCTGGTGCAGGGGTGAGCTCATTGAGATGATCTGGGAGCAGTCCTGATGTCAAATGGACAAAATGTTTTTTAAATCTCTAATGACTTGTTTGAACTGAACCTACCGGATCCTGTGGTGCCTGATGAGGAGACAACTTGGGTACAAAGTTGAAGAGGAGGGTTTTTGGAGGGGAGATGATTTTTTTTCCATTGTTGTAAATCAAAATAACTCCAACTACATGATAGAATTTTCTCAAAACATCCTGACTAAGATGGATTCCAAACCAAATCATCTGTCACAAGGGAAAGTCTGCATGTACACACACACACACACACACTCTGGAACAGCAGTTTAACGTTGTTGGCAGGACTCAAACCTGCGCGGGGAGACCCCAATGGATTTCTAGTCCATCACCTTAACCAATCGGCCACAACAACTACACTCCCGTGCACCTTAGTAGAGGATAGTAGTAGATTTTTTTAATCTTCTCACAAACACAAACTATTTCACACTTACTCTTTTATAATTTAGTGACAAAATTTGTTTTGCTTTATTTTTTTGAACTGGAGCTTCCTGACAAAGTCAAAAAGCAATAAAAAATTCATGTACTTCTTTGATGCATTTAAAACCTCCAAAGAGGTCACACAGGAGGAAGGTTGAATCATGTGACCATCATTATAACAGCTGTTGACCTTGTTTGAACTATTTGATGGTGCTAAATATTGACAGCTTGCTAACATTAACTAGCTAACGTTGCTAGCTAGCTCATATTATTTTCCAATTTCAGGCCTAAATTTGGGATTGATTGTTAAAATTGTTCACCTCACCTTTGTCAGCACCAGGTTTAGTCTTGATGATGTCATTGTAACTGCCTTTCTGATTCTAAAATATAATGCATCCAAGAATAAAAATGTAAAACTGCCCCTCCATGGAAATATCATATTTAATATATTGCAATATTCTTTTCCAGTATACTACACTATACTTTTGTTTTATCAGAGAGACTTTAATGTCTGTCTTTGGTTTCTAAACTCTGACTCTCCTGTTATTGGTGCTGACTGAATTCTACCACCTGACAGACTGGGAAGGCTCATATTTGTGATGGATCCAAAAATATAGGAAGGTCTTGTTTCAATGAATTGGTGTGAGATAACTTGTTATTTTGTTTGTAGTTGTCATGGTGACTCGTGGTGTCGGGGCTCCATTGACGATGGCATTTTGTCGTGGTTGTGCACGTGTGCAACTCAAGGTGAACGTACTCACAGTTGATTGAAGCAACTCAGATCAGCTGTTCTGGAACCAGATACACAGAGTTTCCCATCTCAGAGTGTCAACTCAGGAGTGATTGAGGAGAAGAGTTTCAGAACAGCCACAGTTGGGGGACTTCCATCCAGCCATCCATTTTCTTTACCTGTAAGGGAGTTCAGGGATCTGGAGCTGCTTCGTTCAGGTGGATCCAGAACACAAGATGGGTGTCAGTCAGGACACCAGAAGGAGACCAGCATCTGGAAGGTGAAGTGCTTTAATCTGACACTGTTGTGTCAACAGTTCTGAAATAAGAACAAAAATAAACAGTATTATTTCCACCTCATACTCCTGCATATATTCAAGTGAACAGGGAACACAAATTCATGCACAACTTCTCCTGTGTGTTCATCCACAGTCACTAAACAACAACCAAACCAAACAAAAGGGGGTTTGCTCGCGTGGCGTGCTGAGGTAGAAAGGAGCTGTACAAATTGAGTCCTTTTACCATTTCTTTCCTGGCTGCTTCTGGCAGCGCTGTCGTCACTTCCTGTGACAGTGGGAGGGAAAGGGGTCCCCCTTCAGAATAAGTTTTATAGCATTATGTTACTTCCTCTTCAATATGCCTTCAACAGACCAACTCACTAAACAGCTCAGTGAGGTAGTGTGGCCGAGCGATCGAAGGCGCTGGATTAAGGCTCTAGTCACTGAGGAGGTGTGGGTTCAAATCCCACCACTGCCATCGTATCCTAGGTCACTGGAGAGGTGTGGCAGTCTCTCACAGCCTCTCTGTGCTGGAGGGGTTGGCTGCTTTTATCACTCGTGGGAAGAAAATGTCCTGAACTTGAGGAGTTCTCCTCATCTTGAACTCTCCAAAACAACAATGTGCAGTAACGCTGAGCTGCCTTCAAGCCAACAACATGGGCACAGTGTAACCAGAGCCGCAGGCTCCTCCCAGTATATGCAACACTGCCAGTGACAAGTGATGCGGAACTAAATAATCTATAACCAAAAATCTATCACATGACAGGATAAAGGCACATTGAAAGAGTTACTCTTGCAAGACAGGTTTTGAGAAGGTTCACCAAAATAATATAATGTGAAACAATTTCTTTTTTTTAATTGGTTATCTACTCAGCTACACCAGCACCTGGTTCTACAGGCTGAATTAACTCCAGGACGTTGGCCAGTCGTGTCAGTTGAAACCTTATTTGTCCAAATAGCAAAAAAATAAGTCTGATTGTTAATGAAAGATGTCATCATGGCTTTGAAACTGTGGTTGGGGACAAGCCAACATGAGCACATTCATGGAAGAATAGCAATAAAAACAGGAAGTGTTAGTTAGCAAGCACTCACCAGGCTTTCACTATCATATTTGAGTCTAGTGGAACAAAATGGCTGCTGCTGACTGTGCTGCCTGGTGGTGGATCACTCTTTACCATCCTCACAGGCCTTGATGGAACCAAAAAGGCGAGTTCCTGGAGAAGATCTTCAAGGGCGTCGATGTTAAAGCGGTGCCCCAGCTGGCACCAGGCGCTGACCCAGGTCCTGCATGTGAGATACTGTCAGTTCTGTTCTGCCCTGCTCACAACCACAGGCTGGTGTTGAGGCCTGCAGCAACCAGGGCCCCAGTCACCAAGTGTATAAAGGCTGGTCATTGTGGCAGTGGGAGGAGTCAAAATGAAGACCGATCAATGTGAGCAGGACGTTACTGCAAAAGTAAGAAGAACTTGACCATGTTTCCTACAGTACCCAGGAGGCTTGGTAGTTGTTGAAGGAAGCTCCAAAAGCAAAGAGCAGACAGCAGGATATAAAAAGAAAAGATCCAGACACTAAAACTACCAGTAGAAACAAGATGAAATACTCAAAGCTTTGGAAAGATACTACAAGGTTGTATATACATTATTATATACACTACTATTCTCATTGACTCCTAAAGAGGGAAAGGAAGAATTAGAATGTGGATCATATGAGCTGATGTCAGTGTTAAGTCCATCCCTCCATCCACTTTCTATTCTTATCCTTTAAGGGTCACGGGGGGGGGGGGGCAAACCCAGGTGACATTGGGCAAGAGGCAGGGTTCACCCTGGACAGGTCACCAGTCCATCAGGAGAAATTAGGTGGCCGAAACTAAATCATTAGTCAGATCAAATTCAGATTAAAGCAAGAGTCTCCAGATCAAAGTCAGAATTCCTGATAATGTCATCAGGGTTTTGACAGTAACTAGAATTCTGTCTTTGATCTCAGGAGGACATGACAGAAACACAATTGAGAAAAGTATATAAGACCACGGCGGCATGATGATGCAGTGGTTAGCACTGTTGCCTCACAGCAAGAAGGTTCTGGGTTTTAGTCCAGGCTCGGGTGCAGAATCTTTCTGTGTAGAGTCTGCATTTTCTCCCCGTGCATTCTCTCCAGGTACTCCGGCTTCTTCCCACCGTCCAAAGACATGTAATTTGGGAAGAGGCTGATTGCGTGTAGGTATGAATGGTTTTTCATCTCTGTATTGTTGGCCCTGTGATGGACTGGCAACCTGTCCAGGGTGAACCCTGCCTCTCACCTGTAGATGCTGGGATAGGCTCCAGCCCCCCTGCAACCATTAATGTAGGTGTTATTTGTGGTCTTTTGTAAATTGCATGCCACATGAAATAATTATTGGTCACTTTTCTAGCAACTGTCTCACAGTGGAAAGACAGGAACACTTCTACTTTTGCTGATGACAGTTTGTTCAACACTAAATTTCATCCAGTACCATGCTGTCAAACACTGGAACATCCACAGCGCCTGAACAGGGAATTGAACCCTGGACCCTCAGATTAAAAGTCTGATGCTCTACCGTCTGAGCTACTCAGGCTCTTTCTACAGCATTTAGACAGGAAAAGAAACACCTGTGAAGGTCAAACTGCTGCTTTCTTGACTTGTTCAATCCTCCATGTTAAAGTCCACCAGGCTTTTGATTGGCTCTGATTCTCTGTGGCAAAATCCAACAAGAGGCTCCAAAAATGTCTTGAATGTCATCAGAATGCACAGGACAAGATGTTCGTTTCCTTCATGTCTGCAGTTCCTCCACTGTAAAGTAAAGTCAATGCTGTTCCTCTGCTGAAACCTGGGATCGGACCAGGGACCTTTAGATCTTCAGTCTAACGCTCTCCCAACTGAGCTATTTCAGCTCTGAGTGAAGGCCCTGCCTCTCTCATTTTATAATCTCTTCCACTCTCACTAGACCTTAGAGAGGATTTGAGCTTCTGAAGTCACGACACATTGAACAGTTCTACAGGACCAAAGTGAATGAACTGAAGAAGCTTCTTGGAACTCTAAACTTCTTAACTCGCTTTCTCCAAAAACTGTGCCTGGACGAAGGCCGTTTCCAGCTGTCCTTCAAGCTGACGAGGGCCAAGTTTGATGACCTGTTTGGAGGATATCAAGGATGGACACCAACTACAGGCCCCAGGTCCGTTGACATGACTTCACTGACACCAGGGGAATGTCAACGCTGACAGGTTCTCTGGACTCATAGTCATGAGAATTTGTCACATAAGTTGAATATCTTCACATACGTGAATTCATTGAAGGAGTGTGGTTCTAGACCTGCTTTACCTGTCAAGTGTCTTGAGATAACTTTTTTTGTGATTTGGCACAATATAAATAACATTGACTCGACAATAAATCGACTCTTTCCCCCCAACCGTTTAAAGCAAACAGCTGTTCCCACTGATCCTGGATCTGCACAACGTTCCTGCATTTTAAAAGGAAAATTGTCATCATTGCTTTTGCAGGATGTGCTTGCTGATGGAGAATTGTTGGCTATAAACTCATTGAACTCACTCCAAGTCATTAGTTTTGAGCAAACTCATGACTCCTGATGTTTAACACAATTGTTTGTTAAACACAGAGATCCAGGTGTAGTCCCTCTATGTTCATCCACTAAACTGGAATAAAGTTCTCCTCTTTCCATGGTGGAACAAAGAAGAGGGAGGGTCAATAAGAATATGATCTTTGGACGTTACAGCATCTAAAGACTCAAATCTATATTTAAGGATACATATTTGAGAGGGAGGAAACAGTGATGGGAGGCTGGAGGCTTTAAGGGCTTGATTTTTAGCGGCCAGTGAAGCCACCTTTTGCTGGCTGAGTCCCAGAGACTCATGGAGGCTCTTTGTGGAGGATTTCCACGAGAGAGTCCAGCATGGAAACTTGTTAGTTTCCTGTCAATTGAGTCCAGGATGTCCCCGAGGTCCTTATTGGGTGATGAGGGTGCGCTGGACGGTCGGCTTCTTTTTGGAAGTGGGGTGGCCACGTTACCGGTCTTCCTCATGATGGGTCAGTGGCAGCACTCGTCTACGTTCTCCTGCAGACTTTCTGCGGTTCCTTCTTCCAGATTTTATTGATGAGGATTGTTGGTGGATGAGAGAATTGAAAATTTCTGACTGCAGTTTGAGTTTTTGATGATTCAAACTGTGTAGATTGGTGTTACGAAGTTAGCTTGTTTGGATAAATTCAGGTATGAGCCACCACACTAAATCAGGCACAGGTATGACGTTCACCCTGACATAGAACATCAACAGTTTAACGTTGCTGGCAGGACTCCAACCTGAGCAGGGAGACCCCAATGGATTTCTAGTCCATCGCCTTCACCACTCGGCCACAACAACCACATTGACACACATTTGTAGAGGATGGATATTCACAAAATGATCTTAATTTCTGTCACAAGCCCATTTGTGTGAGGTCCTATTTTCTCTTTTTCAGCATTCCTTTGTTTCCAGGTCTCTAATAAGTGCAGAATTACAAAGACAAGCAAGCTTGATCCATCCTGGGCAGGTGATAGGAGCCATTGACCACTGGCCAGAGACCCTGGCACAGACGTTGGGGGTTGTGATAGAGAGCATTTCTACAATTATATTCTACATTTATAGAATTCTACAATCCTACAATTTCATTGAGCAGACGCTTTTGTCCAAAGCCATGTACGTACATCACATGTATAGAATATATATGTTACTCTTTTATCTACTGATTAACCACAAAATGCAGTCAAATGCCAGTAAATTCTGAGTATTTATTCATTATTTATGATAATTTATTATTTTTGAATCCATTTTCACTGTCACTCTTCTGTTCATTTTCAGTGTGACTCATAAAAATGAACAAACTTTGACGTGTTTTCTTCTCTTGTGTATCAACAACTTTGGATTTGGAATCTCCTGACAAACAGACCACATGACCAGGATGAAGTGTTGTTGGTGAGTTTGGCTTCTGAGGTAAAGACAGTTGTGACTCATAAAGGACAGCTTCAAATGCAGCTGTGAAGCCTCATTGTCAGCTGGGAGGAACGACAGGTGTCTCCCTCTAGTGGCTCCTCACAGCAACACGAGCCTCATTTCATACACATGCATCCACCACCTCACTACCAAAGGCCAGTTGGGCCTCGACAGACAGGTGAGTTTCAAGTGTTGGACAAAGGTCTTTAAGATGTTCTTATTAATTCTATAACATCTGAGATTAAATATATGGAATTACAACTAACAAGCAGTCAAACACCTGATCAGATGCTCCTTCATGAGGCTGAGAAGAATCAATCTAAACTGGGATGAAGAAAATTAATTGAGTAGAGAAACCTACTGATTGGATGACATGGACCCACCTGATCCATGTCAGCCTTGTTGGAGCAGAAAGAGGTGGATCAGAGGAATCAGTGGATCAAGACTCAGGTGTCAGATGAAGAATCTCTTTATTCACAATGGAGTCAGAGAAATCTTCCAACGTGAACGTGACAGACCATTTTATACCAAAGACAGGCTGTGTGTGTGTGTGTGTGTGTGTGTGTGTGTGTGTGCGTGTGCGTGTGCGTGTGTGTGTGTGTGTCCCTACTGACTGGAAACTGAATAATAACCAGACTAATTTTTGTTACTGACCAAGTCTGGTTGACTCACTAAATTCATAATTGAAGTGATTATTTAATTCATAAACAAAACATTTGTCCAAAAGTCATGATCAAATTAATGTAAAATCTGAGCAACGAGGGTTTGAAAATGTTCAAATGAGCCAAAACAATGTCCTGGGATCCAACCAGGGACTTTTAGATGCACACCAATCTTCCCTGACCTCATAGAAACTGGAACATTTCAACAAATAAATTCAAATTCAACTCAGCAGCAACTCTAGAACAGTCAGAGCACTTGCTAATTCCCCTGTTAGCTCCAGATCAGACAATGCAGGCTCACCTTCACGTTTGGTTGTACGACCGTCACCAGTTGAAGCTTCTGTGGTTCAACAAATTCTGGGGACTCAAGACACAAGTCAGCACCGGTGCAGGTCCAGATCCAGATGTTAGCTGATGGGGACAATGGCTTAAGGGAGCAAGGTGGAGCTACGGGTGGCAGCTTGAGCCTCTTCAGGTCTGCAGCCTCCTCCAGCAGCACCCACATCTGGGATGAGAGGAGCCTGAAGGCTCCGGAGAAGGAGACAAGTTATTAATATGTATGAGTATGATTTATGTATGACACATATAGGAGGACAGAGAGGAGTAGAGAGAAGCCCAGTGCACCATGGGAGATCCCCCAGCAGCCGAAGCCTATAGCAGCATATCTAAGGGCCAGCCTAAGCAGCACAACTATAAGCCTGATCAAAAAGGAAGGTCTTAAGTCTGCTCTTATAGGTCGAGAGGGTGACTGCATCCTGGACCGAAACTGGGAGACGGTTCCACAGGAGGGGAGCCTGATAGCTGAAGGCTCTGGTTCCCAGTCTACTTTTAGAACTCTCGGAACCACCAGTAACCCTGCATCCTGGGAGCGAAGGGTTCTAGCTGGATAATAGGAGACTAGGAGCTCTGTCAGGTATGAAGGAGCCTGACTGTTGAGGACGTTGCATGTTAGAAGGAGAATGTTGAATTCTCTTCTAAATTTGACTGAAAGCCAATGCAGAGAAGCCAGAACAGGAGAGACATGGTCTCTTCTACTAGTTCTCGTCAACACGCGGGCAGCAGCATTTTGGACCAGCTGGAGAGTCTTTAGGGACCTACTGGTGCAGCCTGATAGGAGGGAATTGCAGTAATCCAGCCTGGAAGTGACAAAGGCATGGACTAGTTTTCCTGCATCTTTTTGAGACAGGATGTGTCTGATCTCAGCAATGTTTCACAAATGAAAGAAAGCAGTCCTAGAAATTTGCTTAATGTGGGCATTAAAGGAAAGATCCTGATCAAAGAGAACTCCAAGGTTCCTTAGGGTCGTGCTGGGGGCCAAGGTCATACCTTCCAGGGTACCGATCTCATTAGATAAACTTGTAAAGTGTCATGTGATAACTTCTGTTGTGATTTGGCATTTATACATAAAATTGACTTGACTTGACTTTGAAGTTAGAATTAAATTTAAAGTAGAACAATCTTCCCTCTTCAATCCTGTCACTAAGTGTTGGAAACTGTTTCAAACAAATTCTACTGTTAAACAGTTCAAGTGTTTCTAATGAAGCTGAATGTGCTCTCTTCTACTTTCCTCAATTGTGTTTCTTTCATGTCCTCCTGAGATCAAAGACAGAATTCTAGTTACTGTCAAAGCCCTGATGACATCATCAGGAATTCTGACTTTGATCTGGAGACTCTTGCTTTAATCCAGCGTTTTAATCCTCGCACCCCCCCCCCCCCGCCCCCAGGGGGTCACCCGATGTCCAAACATTATTTTCCCCCTCACCTTTCGCTTTGTTTATGGTTCCACCGCGAAAAAATTCCACTCGGTGAGGGGAACTCATGTTTGGACGTCGGAAGTGCCCTTTAAACCTCTTTCACAGCAACTGTTGTCAGGTCTGTTTTTAAAATGGAGATATTTGACAGGGATGAAACACATTTTATTTCATTTTTTCTAGTTCTGAAAAACGAAAGGAATGTTTGTAATTTTTAATAGGTCAATAAGTTAAACATGGCCTATTTTGTCAAAAAGACTTTGGTCTTTGAAGACGTCAGTGGAAGAGAGAGGAGAGACTGTGAGAGACCTGCCACACCTCTCCAGTGAACTGGGATATGATGGCAGTGGTGGGATTTGAACCCACGCCTCCTCACAGACTGGAGCCTTAATCCAGCACCTTAGACCGCTCGGCCTCACTACCTCACTGAGCTATTCCCTGTAACCCAAAGGCATGTTGAAGAGGCAGTAACATAATGATATGAAACTTATTCTGAAGGGGGACCCCTTTCCCCCCACGGTCACAGGAAGTGACGACAGCGCCGCCAGAAGCAGCTGGAAAAGAAATGGTAAAAGGACTCAATTTGTACAGCTCCTTTCTACCTCAGCAGCACTCAAGGAGCTGAACAATGTCCTCTCATTCACACACACTCACACACTGATGGTGAAGGCTGCCATGCAAGGAGCCAACCTACACATCAGAAGTATTAGGGGTTCAGTCTATTACTCAAGGACACTTTGACATGGTCACGGGGGGAAATGAGGATCAAACCAGCCACCCTTTGGTTGCCAGACGGCCATGCTACTCCTGAGTCATGTGATCTAGATAAGATGGTGAACTACAGCTGATCGCCACGCTAGCAAACCCTCTTTTGTTTGGTTTGGTTGTTGTTTAGTGACTGTGGATGAATACACAGGAGAAGTTGTGCATGAATTTGTGTTCCCTGTTCATTTGAATATATGCAGGAGTATGAGGTGGAAAGAATACTTGAAGGAGAATGAGAGTTAAGTCTCATCACTATGACCTGTGCTGACACTTCAACATGTCAGCCCACATGACAAAGACGGCAGTCATCTGGGAAAGCAAGTACACCACACATACACGAAGAAACCCTACAGGAAACAAATATCTCCGGATGCATACAGATGCATTTATTTGAAAGAATTTAACATGGTTACACACACACACACACACACACACGCACACACACACGCGCACACACACACACACACACACACGCGCGCACACACACACACACACACACACACACACACACAGCCTGTCTTTGGTATAAAATGGTCTGTCACGTTCTCTCACATTGCACAACAACAAAACAAACAAAGACGGCCATGTCCAGTGTGGTCCTGGATATGACGACTGGACTGCAGGGTCCCAGTATCACTGTGACAATTCTTTTACCAGCTATGACCTTGGACAAGAACTTCTCAGGAGGAAACTTATCATGGTGGCACAGTGAAGAAAACTGGACCTGAGCTGCCTGCTGAAATCTTGCAGGTGAAGGACAGAGCTCCACCTCTTTGACAGACACCACCACTGTTGGCTCATGTTGTCAAAAAAAGTGTGTCAGTTTTTGACACACACGCATCTAAACACACACACACATACACGCATGCATGTTCTTGCACACAGAGACTTTTCCTCTGTTTTTGTTTTTTGCTGGTTTTGAACCAGTAGTTGGTTTCTGTTGGTTTGATTTTCTTGACTGGTTGTTGTTTGTTGACCTTGAAAATCCATATTTTGGGTTCTGGCCTTTTCTGCTTTTCATTTTGTGTTTGTATTAAAGTTCTGTTGCTGAAAAAGACACTTTTTTTCCTTTTTCTTGAAGTAAATATATGAGGGTCGAAACTGACCCATAACACCATGGATGTTACAATAGTTAATAATATTAAAATGAAGAACTAAAAGACTGTTCTAACACCCCTCAGTAATGGTGGGGAAACACAACAACCTTTTGTTTATTCATAAGTTTTATTGAGGTTCATTTTATCATTTTTTAATTGAAATCGAGGGGTTTACTGACTAAAAAAAGGTCCAGAGGCCCACAACAAAATATTCAAATCAATATTTCCATGATAAGGAAGCCTAAAAAGGAAACCAAGAGATGGGAAACAACTTGGATGATAGAAAATTGTTTTTAGTTTATTTGACAGCTGATTGAAGACGAGGGTCAAAACTGTCCTGTTAACATAAGAGATGGGAACAGAAAGCTAACACAAGAGGAAGGCTGAAGCTATGAAAAAGGAGTTTGATAAAAAATCTTGAACTGACAGTAGAAATATCCTTTTGTGTGTTTACCTTTGTTGACAGAAGTCACTTTAGCTTGGCAGTGAAAAGAATCTCTGCTAGCTTGACAAATAAGTGGCACAAACTGGGTTCAAGCTGGACTTTGGACACTGGTATCTGCAACAACTCCCATCAACTCCTAATCTAGCATCTCTGCTGTGGTCAAACTATTTTACAGAACATTTGACAGACCTGTGGAGCAGTGAGGACAGACATGAGTTGATCCACATGATCCACTGAAGCACCATTTTACCCTGCCACTGAGGACACTAACATGAGCTGGAGTTGGGAATCTTGAACTGAACCTGGTATCACAGCGACACCTACTGCTGCAAAATGGAACAGCAACATTGAACCCAAGTGCAGGTTTGGAGGGAGACTGATGGTCGCTGTTTGGGTTTTTGAAAAACAAGGGGGGCGTTGATTCAAGCTGGATTCTCAGAGACTATTTCCCCAACCTCTACATTGGCATCTACGCTGTCATCCAGTCACATGACTGAAGTCATCCAATCATGTGACTGAAGTCATCCAGTCATGTGACTGAAGTCATCCATCCATGTCAGTGATGTCACTTGGCAGGACTGTCATTGCCGTCACATTCTAGAAAAGAATCCAGACTCCACATGTGGCTCCCATGATAACTGATGGACCTCTGGTTGGAGGCTGGACGATGATGTTTGGACTTGAAGGAAAACCCTTGTCCAAATTCCATTGTGTTCAAATTTAAAGTCCCACAATAAAAAGTAGCTGAATCTGACAGGTGAAGGTTTGGAACTACAAGATGGTTGATGTTTTCTTGACTTGATGCTCTGACTATCAGGGTAGATGACAGCTTCTTTCTGCTGCTGCATCTGAGTGGCTATGATTGGAGGTTTTACCTCCCAAGTTTGTCTGGTTCCAGGGGAAATTTGAAAATTCCAGTCCCAACCTTGGCTGTTCTGAAACTCTTCTCCTGAATCACTCCTGAGCTGCAGCAAGAAAAAATACCAGTGCCCAACCAGATCAACTTAATGGCTGCTAACAGCCTCAGACACTTGATTTCCATCAAGCTGGAGCCAAGAAGGCCCTCACCTGTGGTTCTCCTCCAGGAGGGTCCAGGTTCTGCCATTGTGGCTCCTTGTGCCACTGCCAGAGAGCCTCAGCTGCACACTGCAACATTTCAACAGGAGATTTACATTCCTTCAAGTGTCCTGACATCTTATTCCAATGGTTCTGTGCCATATTTATATCTTAAAATAAATCACATGATGAAAGCTGCCACAGCTGGTTTAAGAGAGAGAACACACTAAGAGATTTGAAGATGAATGTAAACATGGGGCTTGAAGCCACCACCCTGAGATTAAGAGTCTCATGCTCTACTGACTGAGGTTGTCAGGCCAGGGCTTCCATGTTCTACAGCATGAAGAGATCAGAGTGAGAGACGTTTGCTGCACACAAGCTCTTCATCAGACTGAGAAAGAAAAGAACAGCGCCATCTTAAAAACAAGTGATCATTCTAGTCAGACACATTCACTATGATGCTGCTGAGCCTGAAGGTAGGATGAATAAAGGAGTGTCTGAGAGAGCTTCAACAGACAAACTGTCCAGTTTAACAACAAATACTAGTCAGTATTCATGTTGCTGCCGTGACCCGGATTCAAACCAGGGTTGCTGCAGCCACAACACAGAGTACTGACCACTATAGGATCACGGCCTCCTGGACGCTGAGGTTTGAGCTTCTATGTCTTTGTCTCATTGAGAGATCAAAGTCAATTTGTTTTCACAAAGAAATCATTGAGAAATCAAGGTGAGATCAAAGAAAGAATTCTAAGATCAAACACAAAACTCTGAGATCAAATGCCGAAGTTCCCCAGGGTTCAGTTTTAGCTCAGACCCTCTTTAATATCTGTATACTGCCACTTGTCATCAGGAGACTCAGTATAAACTTCCACAGTTCTGCTGATGTCACACAGCTGTACATTGCCGTGTCTCCTGATGACTCAGGACCAGTTGATGTCCTCTTACCTGCATTTAGAGATCCAGTCATGGATGCAGAGAACTTTCTCCAGATCAACCAGGACAAAACTGAGGTCTTCATTATTGGTCCTGAAGCTCAGAGAGAAACTGAATGCAAAACTAGAAACACGAGCACTTGAGGCCTCTCAACAAGTGAAAAACCTTGGTCTCATCTTTGATTCAGATCTTAGTTCAGAACCACTCATCAGAAACAGAACCAATCCAGCATTTTATCATCCGAAGAATGTTGTGGGAGTCCAGCTGTCATGATGACAAAGATGGATTTGGATTGTGACCCAACGACTCAGGTCCTGGACACCAGCAGACCTCTCAACATCTGCAGCATTTTTTTCAGCTCCACCAAACCCAACATTCACTGCCTCCTCATCATCTGGGCATCAAAAGAAACTCAGACCTGCTGCAGCTCAGCAGACCTCAGCCATTTTTAGGATGTCTTAATGATTCTCCTTCACATGATTTTCATTCAGAAACAATAGAATTGTCAAATACCACAACAGTTTTCAGCTTGCTGGTAAACAGTATTTCAACTTCTATTCCACTGTGTAATGGCCGTGACTGATGTGTACTATATGCAGTACTAATCAAGTACAGCCCTGACTGATACTTGATCTCCAATGCTAGGAAGGATAAGAATGTTGAAATGGACCAAGCAGGAATAGAATCTCAAGTCATGTCAACTTTACTGAGCAGCACTCAGTTAATTTCAGGAAACACAAGACATTTTGACCACATGTCAATGAAGTAGTCAGCATCAGATACCATCAGATACCATCAGATACCATCAGATACCATCAGATACCACCAGATACCACCAGATACCATCAGATACCATCAGATACCACCAGATACCACCAGATACCATCAGATACCATCAGATACCATCAGATACCACCAGATTCCACCAGATACCATCAGATACCACCAAATACCATCAGATACCATCAGATACCATCAGATACCATCAGATACCACCAGATACCACCAGATACCATCAGATACCATCAGATACCACCAGATACCACCAGATACCATCAGATACCATCAGATACCATCAGATACCACCAGATACCACCAGATACCATCAGATACCACCAAATACCATCAGATACCATCAGATACCATCAGATACCACCAGATACCATCAGATACCACCAGATACCATCAGATACCGCCAGATACCATCAGATACCACCAGATACCATCAGATACCATCAGATACCATCAGCTTGTCTGATGATATGATCTTATACCTTTTCGGGGCCGAAGTGTTCACATGCAGAACCAGAACACAGCCACAGCTTTCTGTCATTTTCTGTCTCAAATACTTGACAAGTTTCAACTTGGTCCAAAACCTGCTCACCTCTCTGGGTGTCAAGTGTGTCTGCACCGTCTGACCAAACTTCATCAGTGGCGCTCCCTCCCTGACAGTCGAATGTGTGAGTCTTATTTCCTCAAATCAACTCTGGGCAGTGTTGATTGCAAGAAGAAGAAAGAAAAGCGGACAAAAAAGTGCTGTCAAGATACGTTAGAACCAAGCTCTGGACCAAAGTCTGGTGCTTTTTCAATTTTCAGTCAGTGAGTAATGTTCTATTCATTTCTGTAACTCTATCTCACCTTGATACAGAGAGTTGTTTTTAATCTTTTAAATCATGTGACCATCATTATAACAGCTGTTGTCCTTGTTTTATCTGAAAACAAATATATTCCTGATGAATTCCCACTGACTGTAGCAGAGACTTGTCCTCATCTTTTCTTCCATGCTCTGTGTCCTGTATATGGTTAGAATGATGCCCACATTTAAGGTGAATGACAGTTTCAGACATTGTTCTATTTTAAGCATTTAACGTGCAATCTTGTGCTTTACCAAAGAAATGTGTAATATTGGGTGCTGGTGTCTCACCTCTGACAGATGAGGTTTGTTGCAGAGCACCAGGAGTAATAAAGCACTACTTTCTCAACAGTTGACAGACAGTGCAGACTGTTTACGTACCTCCTACTATATGTTCCCCACAGAAACAAGGATCTCATAAAGATTCCTGTCAGACAATATCAACACTCCACTTTCACTCATGGCTTCACAATAAATGATATTAAACATTGGTTACTTCTATTAAATATGAAGCCATCATTCAGCTGTTTACAATGAAGTTCATATCATGAAACAAGGTAAGTTAAAGTTAAAGTACTGTCTTTTGTAAAAATATAAATATCTTTACAAATATAGAATAACTTTAAAAACAAAGTAGCCCCAACGTTTCTTTTGACAGCCCAAACGACTGAGACTAGTTTGATGAGATTTGGACGTGGAGGGGGGGCTGCGTGACGTCAAGGGTCAGAAATGTCTTTTTGAATGACTTCAAAGCAGGTTTAAATGGTTTGTAGCTCCATGGTGTTAATTCAGGTGTTGTTCTCCCGCCTCAGTGCAGCTCAGGGGGCGGGGCTATTTCAGCAGTCACGCGCAGGAACTCTGGGCTGAGTTCCACTCTCCATCTCCACGCGCTGTTTTCTAAGATTAGCGGTGTCCAGAGGAAAACGCAGTGCCTGGAATATTCGGTTTAAAAAGAAAAAAAACGAAGTATATGAACTTCTACAGGTTCAAAAACTTTATATACGCCGCATATAAAGCCTTAAGTCTGCACGGTGGTGCAGTGGTTAGCACTGTGGCCTCACAGCAAGAAGGTTCGGCGTTGGAGTCCCGATTCGGGATCTTTCTGTATGTTCTCCCTGTACCTGCGTGGGTTCTCTCCGGGTACTCCGGCTTCCTCCCACTGTCCAAAGACATGCAATTTGGGGACGAGGCTGATTGGAATTTCTACACTGACCGTAGGTACGAATGTTAGTGTGAATGGTTGTTCGTCTCTGTATGTTTGCTCTGCGATTGACTGGCGACCTGTCCGAACCCCGCCTCTCGCCCGTTGATGACGGAATAAACTCCAGCCCCCCTGCGATCCTTACTAGTAAGGAATAAGCGGAAGACAACGATGGACGATAAAGCCTTCAGTGGCGAGTAAGACGGTTGTTAAAGGTACCTGAAGCTGGTAGACTTTAGCTGAAGTTAATGCTACCTAACATTCTTGCTAGTTTATTAACTTTAATGTCAAATGTTTTTAATGTTTTTCTGTACTGCATCAAACATGGAGGTGAGTTTACTCTCATTTTATGTATAAAATACTGTCACAACATACAGACACAAGGTTTGATGAAACTTCACTATTTGAGGACATTTTTTAAAATATATTTTTTCTTTTTGTGGGGGGGGGGGGGGGGGGGGGTTGAATGTCCTGTATTATTTTGTTTAATTTGTGCTTCTCTTTTCCTGAAAGTTCATGGTAGCATTATCAGCTTTACTCAGTAGAGGGCAGTATGCACCTTATTGTTTTTTAGTTTGATGTGTCAAAATAATTTGACCTTGTCTGCTTCCTCTTGCAGGTTTCAACTTGAATGAGAAAGTTTTTTATTATCCACTAATATTGGTAATGGACAAGATGCAAATTCATGATGTAACTGTGAACATTAAAAGCTGCTGAAGCAGTTCTTCATTTGAAACATTTTTAAACTTAATCCAGCTTTATCTTGTTAAATGCTTTCTTCCTGTAGTTAAAAAAACAGTTGTGGATTCCCAGCGCAGCTGAACTTGACATTTTTGATGAGACTGAGGCAGCAGTGGAGGAAGACGTCCTCCTTGAACTCCTGGAGGCCAATCCAGACGTCGGTGATGAAGGCAGGGGTCATTATGAAGCTTTGCTGTTAACAAACAGTCAGAAACACATTTTCTCTGATGCAGCTTAACTTGACATGTTAATGAAATCTGGACTGCAGTGACAGAGTTGGGTCACATTTCTGTAACATGTTCAGTTATTAAATACAGGTTACTTGAAAGACTGAAAATGAAATCTCAATGATTTGAACTACTTTGTGGAAAAATAACAAAATGGACGCAGCCATAAAAATGGAGTTTCACAAACATGTCTGTTTCTAGATTTGTCTCCTTTAGATCATTCAACACTATCTCCACTCACACAAACCTCATCACTTTGTCTTAAAAGTAGATTGAAAAACCTGGAGATGATGATGTCAGCAGTTTTACATTCTAGAACTTTGGGGATTTACTTTACAAAACTGAACATTTAAGAGTTCCCTCTGAAAAACTGGAGTTGTCAATATTGTAATATTTGGTTTGATAACTTTGTTACTGTCTAATGTAATGTGATGTAATGCTGTAGTACCTTGATTCATATTTTTAAGTCTGCTACAATGTTCAACTTGATCATCAAAGCAGATATGAAAATACAAAATAACAGTCATTAAAACCATCAGTCAATGAAAATGCCAGTTTGACAATGACTTGCATTCATAGGATGGGACACAAATTCAAAAATAGTAAACCTTCTTCTTTATCTGTGTTTTTGTTTCACTGTTGTCCTTTGTAGTTTTGTTGAACTTTAACAGGAGCGCTTCCATGATGGAAAAGGGGGCTGAATATTTCTGTTCTATCAGACAAAGTCCAGGAGTGCAGTAAAACAGCCGGTCAAGGAAGCAACAGTGCTTCAAGCAAAAGGACCAGAGATCAGCAGCCATGTTGCCTCAGCAGCTTGAAGGTGACTCTTGTAGGGAGACCATTTCATTTCTTGTTCACTCTCCTGATGAAGCTGATGTGTTTCAAAAGATCAAGTTAGGAAGCAGCAAAATGCACCGAGTGACCTCAAGTTAATTTTAGGTTGGAGGAGCGGAGCTCTGGTTCCGCTGGTATCAGCCCGGTCCAGTGTTGTGGATTTCTCTCTCTTCTCTCCAACATTGTAGACCAGCAAAAGCAAGTTAAGAGCAAAAACAGGTTTCTATCAGGTCGTCTCTCTAAATGCTGCACGTCTGTGCTGATGAACGTCTCATGATTGTGGTTTGTCTCCACCGGCCTCCCCCCTCCTCTCTATCAGCCTCTGACTCTCACTTTCACCCAATGTCCTCCCCTTCCTCCTGCTTCTACGACTGAACAAAGATTTGTAGATTTGACACAAAAATACAAGCCTGTGGTGCAACGCTGCTTCTCACACAGAAATACATGGAAACACTTGGCCCTCAATCTGCTGGTCTGACCAACACATTCACTTGCAGGGTTCTTTTAACAGGCCTGAATCACCAGTTCAGTTTCCCTGCTTTGAAATATGTGGTGACAATGTCTGAACATGACCAAGTTAAAGGTTGAAGTACTGCAGTTACTACAAGATAAGAAGTACCTGGATGATGAAGCCTCTTCAAGACATTCAAGCAAGTCCAGTTGCTTTTATCCTTTAAACTCAAATCTGATCCAGGATCAGTGAGTTTACACTCAAAACTATCATTAAAGTGAATTAACTTTTTTCCTGTCTGTTCTATTCATGATTCCTCTGGCAGGTTTGTGATTAATATTCCAGGAATGTGTGTCAGTTTTCAGTCTTTTTTTCCTGTTTCCTTCACAAACATGGGGGATGAAGTCCTGAGTGACGATCAAGAAACTCCCTAAAAATGAGAAGTAACGACAGCAAGGAAATCACCTGAAGTCAGTAAAAGTGTCATTTTAATAAATGGATTTAAAAGTCAGATCAGAGATTTTGTCAGATTTTACTTTTATGAAATGCCTGGGAAAAGCTTGCTTTCATCCTGAGCTCAGGAGGGTTCACTGTTTTGTTGTGCAGTGTTGTGTTTTTGCCTCTGGAATGAAATTTCATTCTTATGTACACTGCTTGTTCTCTCTCTCTCTCTCTCTCTCTCCTCTGACCTTCATTAGCAGTCCAGTGAAACTCAGCTAATTTATCTGAGGACTTCACTTTGAAACCCTCTGTTTCAGACACGCTGTCGTCTGCCTCCTCAGATGCTGAAACTGTCAGAGGTCCTAAAAAATGTCTGGAGAATCATGGATGAGATTCACCTCTAGTAGGATTTAACAAAACATCTCTGTGTTGTTAAATGCAGTTGACATGAAATGTGTTAAGTTGGTCAGGCTTGTTTTATGAAGTAGGTGTCGTTTTATATCAGGAAACAGGAGATGTGGTGCTGACAATCTGATGCGTCTGCAGCAGTGAAGGAGAGGAAACTGCTCATCTGATCAGAAGATCATGAGTGTCGCAACTCTGATGTGGATGACGTGTCCGACCCTCAGCTTTATCTTTGTATCACTTCAGCACATCAGGAGCTGTTGACACTGACATGAAAAGCTGCACTTAAGAGTCCTGATGAGGAAATAAGAGTGAAGAAACTAGTAGCAGACGATCGGAGGAGCTTGACACTGGACATGGATGGCAGGGTGCTGCTGGTGCTGCTGGTGCTGCTGGTGCTGTGGAGCTCAGGTAGGCTTCCTGTTGGAGGTGTTGTTGATCTGCATGGTTCAGATAGACGTGTGTTTGAAACGGCTCAAATCAACTGGCTCATGTCCTGGAGGCAGCAGCTGCATTTCTGGATTGACTCCCTCACTGTTTGCTCCAGTCGGCCCTCAACTGCTCTGATGTTCTGTGTTCCGTATGTCAAGAAGTCAAATAAATGGACTGTTCTCCAGTTGTAGTGTGCTGGTACAAACACAGTAGTTCAATCACATGAGGTGGCTGAGCTGCTGCTAAACCCAGAGAGTGTCGGTCCACCACAGTCTAACTAGTCTCAGCTTAGTTTCAGATCAACTTGAAAAATATTCTTTTAATTTACATGAAGCAGGAGAGACAAGATAACAGGAACGCTGAGAAAAGACCGAGTGTCAAAAACTGAACCATGAAATAAGAGACAAGAATCAAAGACACTGAAGCCACATTTGCAGAAATTGTGTGTGTGTGTGTGTGTGTGTGTGTGTGTGTGTTTGGGGAGGGGGGGTCAGAACCAGAAAAGACTTTTTTGCCAATGTTGTGCATTGAGGAGCGATTTGGTCAAAATTATAATTGTCAATAATTATGAATATAATTTTTGATTATTGAATGAAATACTAATTAATATTGAATATTAATCAATCGGGGCACCACCCTGATGAGTTCAGGGAAACTAAAATGTTGACCAAATTTGTAAAAATTGTCAGTCTCAAACAGAGTTTATCCACTAAACAGTCAATATTCTGTAATATCAACTAAACAGGGACAACTCTGATCTTAGAAGGGTGAGATCAGAGCGCTGCCTATCACTGAGACACGTGACCACAGTTTTGGACACAAAAGACACTGCGACTTCTCTCTTATGATTAAAAATGTTTATTAAACACAATGCATCAATCAATCAGCAACACGTTGGTATAACAGTTCAATCGAACCAAAAGATACAAAGTGATAACGTGTGTGTGTGTGTGAGTGTGAGTGTGTGTGTGTGTGTGTGTGTGTCCCAAAGAGAGAAGGAGGAGGGGGAACCTGGTTGCCTAGCAACCAGTCAGCATCAGCAGCAGAGGCTCACAGCTGAGGCTGGCTAGCCACTAGTTAGCAGCGTCGGGTGTGGAACCAAACGAAAGGAGGAAGCTGCTGATGGAAGCCACCAGCCGCTATTCCATCTCCTCCCAGTTCAACCCCCAGACCCAATGTCAGGGCGTCTGCTCATGACATATTTGTCTCATTCATTTATTATTCATTTATTCAAGTAGTTGAGCAATCGGACGGTTGAAAGTCATTTTGTGTGTTTTCTCTTTAAAGAGGACTGGACAAACTGGAAAGGGAGAGGCAGGAAATTGGAGGAAACAATGAACAAGATTAATTCATGAATTGAAATGCTAAAATTAAAAGAATTATCTGGGGGAAAAAGGAAATAAACTAAAAATAATTTTAACAAATCAATAATTCATTAATAATGAGAGACTAATATTGTGTCAGTGTTGTGTGTAAATTGATGGTGTGTGTGTTGGGTTCATTATTTTTGTATCTCAATCATATTAATAATGAATGATGAATATCTATCATGGTAGGCTGATGAATGACATCTGAAGAAGATCATTGTAAAAAGAAATAGAATAAATGAATGGGTAGAGAAATAAATCCTACTTTAAGGCCTTTTAACATTTGTAATTGAGAACCTCTGGTTTCTATCATACAGAAATATCAATAAAATATAATTCCACAATAATTTTGTACAGCAAAGAATAAACAAACACATAGAAGACAAAGAGTAGAAATATGTAATTAATGACGATCACCATAATAAGAAAAACAATAACCATAGATGTGATATTAATATAAAGGTGATGTCATCATTAACAACGTTGTTAATGCCAGAACAATAATAGCAAGAGTAGTGATGAGAACCAGAAAACAGTGATGCCACAAAAACAGTGATAATAATAATAATGATAATAATAATGAGAGAGAAGTGTCACATTTCATTAATAACTTGTGTTTGGTAATAATAATGGTGAATGAGGATAAATTGTTCATCTCTGGTTTGCTGTTCCTATTTTTTCCTCCTCCACTTGCAGTGATTCCTCATACAGGATTTGTAGCATTTCTACTGTCAAAAAATATATAAACAAGCAAGTGGACGAGGAGAAAGAGACCAGAACATAGTTATAATGTCTGAAATGATACATTATTAATAATAGAATAGAACAAAATATTGATTGAGTGAGAGTATTAATAATAATAACAATAATAATAATTTCATCATGCAGTAATTCTGTATTATTCAGAATCAATGGTATCCTTTTCAATGCTTTTGTTGTTATCACCACGATCAGTAGAAATGTTTCTAATACAGCAACAATAATATCAAATATAATATAATTATGATATTGTAATGAAAACAATAAATGTATGAACAAATAAAGGCATTTTAAAAAGAATAAAGGGTGAATGGAGCTCGTGTGTGTGTGTGTGTGTGTGTGTGTGTGTGTGTGTGTGTGTGTGTGTGTGTGTGTGTGTGTGTGTGTGTGTTGAATGTGTTGGGTGTTTGTGTGTTCAATGTCACTTTGAGGGTTGGAGGTCAGGCATCTCAGAGGTTCATTTATTGATGGTAGTGGACCAGGTTTTACTGAAGTTGGTGGTTTCATGGTTGATGGATGCAGACATTTTTCCAGGGATTTCTGCTCATCAGCAGCTTCTTCCACTGTAGGATGTTGAGGTTGTTTGGAGGTTTCCAGTCTAACAGGATGGACTTCTGGGTGATAGTGAGTGCTGGAGGGGAATGCTGGAAGATGGATGATGGAATGGTCGTTGCCTCCTGGCTCCAGTTTGAACTCTTCTCCAGTACGACCTCCATCATTTTTCTGTCCTCAGTAACTGGGATAATTGTGTGTACGTGTGAGCATTTGACACCAGAAAAGACCACTGAGGCAGGTTTACTGGTCACCAGCACCTCTCCTCTCTTGTGACAGGTCTCCTGCTCCTCTCCTCCTCCACTGAGGGAGGGGGGAGGGGGGGCACAGCTCCCTTCTATTTCCTTTAAGTTGGCTCATAGCACCATAATTGAAAAGGTCCTGGAAACTCATCATGACACAGTTGTTAATCCAGGTCTGAGTGAACATGACCCTCTCTGAGTCTTGATACTCCAGTCTGGAATTTCAGTTTCTTTTTGGAGTCCTTTCTCAATAAACCCATCATGATACTGGTCCTCTTTGGTGATGTAACAGACTTAAATACTCTTGTAACTGTCATGTCCATGCATGTAGTGGTGTTCTTTGTTTGCCATGTGTCTATGTTGTGTCATGACGTCCTGTTTTATTTTGAAATTTAACCATCCTCCCAGTTTCTGGTAACTTCCACTTCCCCGTGGTGGATTTCCCACCAGTCTGATTGTCTTCCCCACCCCGACTGTGTCCTCCTGTTTCCGTCACCTCATGAGTTTATGTCGTCTGCATTTCTCTTTGTCTGGTGCGAGTTTGTCTTTTCCGTCAGTTCCAAACGTGCTACGTCATTTAATGCCTCATCAAGTTTGTGTTTTTGTTGAATCTTTGTCTAGTCAGGTTTTGTTTTCCATGCCATGCTCCTTACCTGATCTAACTTTGAGTTTCTTTGTCACTTTGTCTAGTCAGGTTCTCCTCAGTCGAGTGAGTTTGAGTTTTTGTAGTTTAGGCTTTTTTCCTCATAAGAGTGGTTTTGATTTGTACTTTAGTTATAAACTTTCTTCATCTGGCACCTTGCCTGGGAGTCGTGGCTTTGGGTTCTCGTCCAAGCTCAAGTCATGACAGGAACAAAGATAAAGTGTGCACTTGATTTATTAGGTGGTACATAATTATTGAAGTGGTAAAATTGTTAAAATGTCAATAATCATATCATAAATCAAAATAATTCTTGGATAATATATCCTGGGAGACATGGTTGTGCAGTGGTCAGCACTGTTGCCTCACAGCGAAAAAGTTCCAGGTTTGAGCCCAAACTTGAGCACAGGATCTTTCTGTGTGGAGTCTGCATGTTCTCCCTGTGTCTGCGTGGGTTCTCTCTGGTACTCCAGCTTCCTCCCACAGTCCAAAGACATCAAGAGGGGACGAGGCTGATTGATACTCTAAATTGTCTGTAGGTGTGGCTTTGAGTGTGAATGGTTGTCTGTCTCTATGTGTTGGCCCTGTGATGGACTGGTGACCTGTCCAGGTTGAACCTGGCCTCTCACAGGAAGGCTGCTGTGATAGGCTCCAGCCCCCCGGCACCCTTAACAAGATAAGAGGTACGAAATTGATGGGATACATCAACTAACATAACGTGTTACTGTGACAGGCCTAATATACACTCGTAATTTTAGGAGGTGCACTTGTTCACCTGGTGCAATAAAAACATTTTCCACTGAATACGTACAAATAGCCTCGATGATGTATATTAAACATCAATTATAGATTCAAATTTGTCATTGTTCAGAGTACAAGTACTGACATGCAGCTAGCATCCAACCAGAAGTGCAAATCAACTGGAACGTGCAGATGAATCCAAGTATAAATGTGGAATAATGTTGTATTATACAGTTTAGGCAGGAGTGTCATGAGAATCACACCATTAACTTGCTGTGTACATGAGGTTAGATCACATATAAACAAAGCTAGTATGTGTACTTCAAACCAGAGGTGCTGCCTGGAAATGTAGCATCAGTCTTTATGTATTTAGCTGCTTCTCAAGCACATTTTCTTCTCCCTCCCTGTCGGCTCCACCCTCCTCCAATTGCAGTACTTTTGAGTCCCAAAATGCTGAGGCAGGTGAAGGAAAAGTGCTCTCACTTGACTGGACCTGCAGTGAGCAGTAGAAAGTAAAATGTAAAACTCATCCAGGGAGGCCAATTAGAGGTTGGAGTTTTTGGACCAGCAGAGTCTCCATTCTGGGCTCAGGTGTTCCAGTGTGAGGGCCATGAATCTTCCCTCCTGGACTGTGGACGCTCAGGGTCTGGAAACACCTGCTCACCTGGCAGATCAGTTGGACTCATCTGCTCAGGTGGAGCTTTGGTTCAGGTCCTCCTCCGTCCTGTTGCATATTCATGTATTAATGATCCTCTTGTCTCTGCTCAGATGCTGATGATGTCAGGTTGGTGGGAGGAGCAAACCACTGTGCTGGTAGACTGGAGGTGAAACACCTGGGAGAGTGGAGAGCAGCAGAGACAGACTGGTCCTGGACCCTGAAGGAAACAGCTGTGATATGTAGACGGCTGGACTGTGGTTCTGCTGTCTCAACACAGCAGAGAGACGAGTCCTCAGAACAACTCATGTGGTTCATCAACTCTGAGTGTGTTCAGTCTACATCAACACTGAAGGAGTGTGTGAGATCATGGAACTCTTCTGGTTCCACCATCCAGGAAATCACCTGCTCAGGTAACATTATTGACACTAACAGTCATGTGACTGAGATCCAGGACAAGTTGTCTTTGGCTGTTTACATGAACACAAATGTTCCTCTATGATTCTGACAATAACATAAAAATTTTTTTAACCTTCATCTCGCCAGAAGACTCTCACTGCGTGTTTTCTCAATCGCATACTTCTATACTGCATACTTAAAATTTTGAGTCTACTCAACTGAAAATGGAAAAACGTATGGATAGTTTTCAAAAATTGAGAAAGCAAAAGTTCCCGGATGACGTACTCCAATCAGTTACGATTTTGAGTGTGCAACTGTGGACACTTGCTGTGGTGAGAGTCGGCCAACACTGACTTGTATAGAGTCATCTTTACATGAAATAACAGGGACAAGTAGGAAATTCTGTGTGGACACGGGTTTGAAAAGATAAAATCACTTGTCACCAAAATGTTGTGCTAAATAAATCACATAATTAAACTCTACAGACAGTTGCTTCTTCAGCCAGTAGAAGGAGGACATCGTGTGGTTGGTGCCTATTGTGGTGTAACAATGTGCGATGACCCTCCATTTTGCTTTTTTACTGCTTCAGAAATTGACAAACAAGCACAGGCAAAAGGAGGCGGTAATTAGCTGATGCTGATGCGGTGCTCGCCAGTCACAAATCTGTGTAGAAGAAGAAGACATCACGTCATCGTTTTGAAGAGTGCACCGCACGGCAGGATGTGGTTTGGGACAGCACTGCACCCTCGAAACACGCGCACTGCGCGATTGAGTACATACTTTGCTTAGAATACTCAGTTTGAAAATTTTACAAATGCAGTATGGAAGTATGTGATTTGGTACACAGTAATGCAGTCATGTTACTGTGATCCAGTACAAGTGACTTTGTTTTTTTAACATGCACACAAATATTCACAAAACTCCAGTGTTTTTATTTTTTACCTTTATTTAGTCCAAGGAAACTCACTGAGAGTGACTCACATTTGCAGGAGCACCCTGATCACATTCACAGTCATAGAACAGCAGCTGCTCAGTACCACCTCTGAGAGCCTTGCTCAAGGGCATCTTGGTGGTGTTAATGAGTGTGGCTGCTTCCTCCTACCAGTCCTGAGGATTGAACCAACAACCTTTTAGTTTCAAGTTCACTTCTCTGTCCTTCAGGCCAGTGGTTGTCTAACTGTTGAAGCAAGTACCTCCATGATGACCATGGAACAGTGTCATAGCGCCTCTGTTCAGCTGCATCAGAGGTGGACAGCGTGTTTTCTCAGAGTCAGAGTGAGTCAGAGGCCAACCATCAGACAACCATAGAGAAACATGAAACACTGGAATATTTTATGAATCTGAACTTGTTTTCAAGTGTGTGTGTCAATCTGGTGAACTCTGAGGTTCCAGTGAAAAGATCCACTTGTTGCCAATTACTGCTATAAATGATGCATTGATCCCTGATGAAATACAGTAAATTATATTATGAAAAGTGTTTGAGAATATTTGAAAGTAAGGAGCTGGGCAGTGTCTTTGGTATCAGTGCTCTGATGCAGCAGTCAGCTGGAGCCTCTGTTGGAATCACCTTTGATAGCAATACACACTGAGCACAGGTTCCAATAGAAGACCCAGTGTGTGCTGCTCAGGGTCCAGCACAGGTAGGCCAACACACTGTTGCTGTTTGACTGAGATGCACACCAGACAGTTGTAGAATCACACACATCAGAATGTATCTTAGCATCAATCAGGGAAACGCTGGCTCTGGTTCTTCTGTGGAGGCGAGCAGCAGTGACGTGAGTTCATCCTCAGGACAACACAGGAGTTGGGAATCATTCAGCTCCTCCAGGAGCTGTGGCCTCATGACGATCTCTTCCAGGGTTTTCACACTGAACAACACCAGGGCCGTCTTTTCCTTCATCACCATTGTAGTGATTTGCAGTTCCCTCCTGTCAGATCACCTGCTATTGAGCTGCTGGTGTAGCAGATGTTTGTTTTTATTTCCTGACACTCTGACGATTTCCCGTTCATCAGACTGAAAGCCTGAGGGTAGAAACTGTTTTTAGCCTGGTGGTCTCAGCATCCAGGGCTCTGTAGCATCTTCCAGAGGGGAGGGGATCAAACAGTTTGTGACTGGGGTGTGATGGGTCAGCAGAGATGGTGCCTGTCCGTTTCCTGACCCTGGACTGATAAAGGTCCTGGATGACAGGTAGGTCGGCCCCCATGATTCTCTCTGCTGACCCGATTGTTCGTTGCAGTCTGATCCTGTCTTGTTTGGTGGCCGATCCAAACCAGAGTGATGGCTGTGAACAGGACAGACTGAATGATTGTAGTATAGAAGATGATCAGCAGCTCCTGTGGCAGGTTCAACTTCCTGAGCTGTCACAGGAAGTCCAACCTCTGCTGAGCTTTTTTTCTGGACAGTGTCCATGTTAGAGGTGGACTTCAGGTTCTTGGAGATTGTGGTTCCCAGGAACTTGAACATGTCCTCAGGAGACACTGTGTTGTTGAGGATGGTGAGGGGGGAGAGTGTGGGTGGGCTTCTCCTGAAGTCCACTGTCATCTCCACATTCTTGAGCAGGTTCAGCTCCAGGTGGTTCAGACTGCCCCAGTGGACCAGCTGCTCCACCTCCTGTCTGAAAGCAGACTTGGAACCATCCTTGATTGATACAGATATGTATTTTCTTTCAAAATTGTTTGCTATTTTTTCTATAGTATTCATTGTTTCAAAACAATTTTGACTTGTTTAACTTTCCAAAAGATATTTGGGTTTTCCACAGTTTGAGAATCACAACTTTAGGCTGCCACTGCTAGGATCTGAAAATGGTGGTGATGATAACGTAAACTAGAGATTCCAGTTGTGTTCTCTGGTATCCACATGTGGGATATTAGATGGTTTAGGGAGGAAAGAGCAGGAATCATGATTCCCAGCTTCAATAATCACATGAATTATTTCAAAGAGGATAAATTCCTTCCAATTCTATATTTTCCTTCTCACTCTCAGGATAAATTCCTTGGAAATCTGTGTTTTCCTGTCTCATTTCCAGGGTTTGCTAGTTAACATGTCAGAGGCATGAACAGGTGAGTTCATGTTAACATGAATTCATTCTCATCATGAATCTGCCTCTTGTTGTCTTTCTCAGAGTCTGTCAGGCTGGTGGACGGGTCGAACCTTTGCTCTGGAAGACTGGAGGTGAAGTCTAACCAGCTGTGGTCCTCAGTGTGTGAAGAGGACTTTGACATTCAGGATGCAGAGGTGCTGTGTGGAGAGCTGAGATGTGGGACACCTTCAGTCCTGGAGGGGGGACTTTTTGGACCAGCAGAGTCTCCATTCTGGGCTCAGGTGTTCCAGTGTGAGGGCCATGAATCTTCCCTCCTGGACTGTGGATGCTCAGGGTCTGGAAACACCTGCTCACCTGGCAAATCAGTTGGCCTCATCTGCTCAGGTGCAGCTTTGGTTCAGGTCCTCCTCCGTCCTGTTGCATATTCATGTATTAATGATGCTCTTGTCTCTGCTCAGATGCTGATGATGTCAGGTTGGTGGGAGGAGCAAACCACTGTGCTGGTAGACTGGAGGTGAAACACCTGGGAGAGTGGAGAGAAGCAGAGACAGACTGGTCCTGGACCCTGAAGGAAACAGCTGTGATATGTAGACGGCTGGACTGTGGTTCTGCTGTCTCAACACAGCAGAGAGACGCGTCCTCAGAACGACTCATGTGGTTCATCAACTCTGGGTGTGTTCAGTCTACATCAACACTGAAGGAGTGTGTGAGATCATGGAACTCTCCTGGTTCCACCATCCAGGAAATCACCTGCTCAGGTAACATTATTGACACAGACAGTCATGTGACTGAGATCCAGGACAAGTTGACTTTGGCTGTTTACATGAACACAAATGTTCCTCTATTATTCTGACAATGATGATATCCATTTTTAACCTTTATTTAACCAGAGGAAACTCCCTGAGTGACTCACATTTGCAGCACCACTCTGATAATGTTCTTGAAAACAACACAAGCTGCTCAGTACAGCCACTGAGGGCCTTGCTCAAGGGCCCCATGGTGGTGTTCATGAGGGAGGCAGCAGTGCTGCTTGTAGCTCAATCCTGGTGAGACAAAGGTGAAGTGTACTGATGTTTCCAGTAGCTTTTTAATCTGTTCAGCTTTCAGTTGTATTTTAACAGAATTTACTGTCTCTCTGTTTCATTTTCGTGTTCAGAAAAAAACCTTCAGAGCTAAAAGACAGATAAATGAAATGAAATCAGTTCTTAATAAAAACACAAATTTTAAACGTCAGATGTGCAACATGAACAATCTTCAAAACAATGAATCACAAAAATGAGTCATGTTCACCCATAGTGTGCTCATGTGGTGAGGTAGAGAAGCTAACAAGACTGAGAAACAGTTGTGACCAAAGCTCATGGTTTTAGACTCCATTGGTTTCCATCAGTCTGCAGGTGAGCCCACTCACTGTCTCAGTCACACCCTCAACCTCGTCCTGTCGTATGGAATTGAAGCCGAATATCAAGTTGTATTTCCACAGAACTCTTTTTAATCCCCGTCCCAATCTGTCCATCAGTCTCTTCCACTTTCTCTCTGTCTTTACATCTGTCCCTCTCTTTCCTTCTGTTTATCTGTCTTCCTCCCTTTTCTGTCTTGTCCTGCTCTCCTGCTCTCTTTCCCCCTGTTATTCAAAGCAGAAGGCCGTTCCTGTTGAGCCTGGATCTGCTCGACGTTCCTGCCTGTGAAAAGGAAGGCTTTTGTCACTGCTTTTGTGCCTGCTGATGGAGAATTGTTGGGTGTAGATTCATTGAAGAAGTTTGGTGCTGGACCTGCTGTACTTGTAAAGTGTCATGAGATAACTTTTGTAGTGATTTGGCTCAATACAAATAAAAGTGACTTGACTTGACTGATGTCAGCATAGCCTTTACCTCAACACACAGATACAAAAACCCCACCCAAAACACAGAACATGGCATCAAACAGAACAATGACAGAAGACCTTGTTCTCATTCCAACTTGGTGCTTCAAAGTTTTGAATGATTCCTACATGTTAGGAGCCTCGACTAAAAAAGGCCTTAAGAAAATAAAAGCTCACAGAGTTTAACCCCAATAACAGCCTATCAGATTCATTTACACTCCTTCTTCCTGCCTCTCCTGATGATTGAACTGACAACCCTCCCATCACAAGTTCACTTCTCTATGTGGTCAGGATGCTGATGTAAACCAGAGATTCCAGTTGAGTTCTCTGATTTAGAAATGTGGGATATTAAATCCTGGGATATTAGGTTCAGTGAGAAATGAGCAGGAATATTGTTTCCCAGTTTCAACAATCACATGAATTTTTCCAAGGAGGAAAAATTCCTAGGAAATCTTTTTTCCTGTCTCATTTACAGGATTTGCTAGTTAACATGTCAGAGGCATGAACAGGTGAGTTCATGTTGACATGAATTCATTCTCATCATGAATCTGCCTCTTGTTGTCTTTTTCAGAGTCTGTCAGGCTGGTGGACGGGTCGGACCTTTGCTCTGGCAGACTGGAGGTGAAATCTAACCAGCTGTGGTCCTCGGTGTGTGAAGAGGACTTTGACATGCAGGATGCAGAGGTGCTGTGTGGAGAGCTGAGATGTGGGACACCTTCAGTCCTGGAGGGGGCACTTTTTGGACCAGCAGAGTCTCCATTCTGGGCTCAGGTGTTCCAGTGTGAGGGCCATGAATCTTCCCTCCTGGACTGTGGACGCTCAGGGTCTGGAAACACCTGCTCACCTGGCAAATCAGTTGGACTCATCTGCTCAGGTGCAGCTTTGGTTCAGGTCCTCCTCCATGCTGTTGCATATTCATGTATTAATGATGCTCTTGTCTCTGCTCAGATGCTGATGATGTCAGGTTGGTGGGAGGAGCAAACCACTGTGCTGGTAGACTGGAGGTAAAACACCTGGGAGAGTGGAGAGCAGCAAAGACAGACTGGTCCTGGACCCTGAAGGAAACAGCTGTGATATGTAGACGGCTGGACTGTGGTTCTGCTGTCTTAACACAACAGAGAGACGAGTCCTCAGAACGACTCGTGTGGTTCATCGACTCTGAGTGTGTTCAGTCTACATCAACACTGAAGGAGTGTGTGAGATCATGGAACTCTCCTGGTTTCACCATCCTGGAAATCACCTGCTCAGGTAACATTATTGACACTAACAGTCATGTGACTGAGATCCAGGACAAGTTGACTTTGGCTGTTTACATGAACACAAATATTCTTCTATTATTCTGACAATGATGATATTCCATTTTTTAACCTTTATTTAACCAGAAGAAACTCCCTGAGTGACTCACATTTGCAGCACCACTCTGATAATGTTCACAAAAACACAAAACAAGCTGCTCAGTTCATCTACTGAGGGCCTTGCTCAAGGGCACCTCAGTGGTTTTCATGAGGGAGGCAGCAGTGCTGCTTGTAGCTCAATCCTGGCCAGACAAAGGTGAAGTGCACTGATGTTTCCAGTAGCTTTTTAATCTGTTCAGCACTCAGCAGGATTTTAACATAATTTACTGTCTGTTTCATCCTTTTCTTCAGGAAAAACCCTCAAGTGCTTAAAGACAGATAAATGAAATTAGCTTTTTTTTTAAACGTCAGATCTGCAACATAAAAAATCTTCACAACAACGAACCACAAAAATTAGTCATGTTCACCCATAGTGTGCTTATGTGGTGAGGTAGAGAAGCTAACAAGACTGAGAAACAGTTTTGAGAGAAGCTCCTGTTAGCATAGCCTTCATCTCAACACTCAATCAAGTTCACTGATTCCCATAAATTGACATCAAACAAATGAAACACAGAGTTCCTTGTTCCAGTTCCAGCCAGGAGCTTCAAAATGCTGCCTGCCATATGTGCAGGAACTTAACTGGATGCTCTTCAATATAAAAGCCTCAACTCCTGAGAATTGCCTTAACAAAATAAAAGCCCACGGGAAATTTTCCCTCAGAAATGGACCGACATTAGAGTCATTTACACTGCTTCTTCCTGCAAATCCTGAGGATTGAACCAGCAACCTTCCAATCACAAGGCAATTTTCTTTCCTTTTGGTAACATGTTAGGGTTTAGGGTTGAGGATGGTGTGGGAGACCCAAATGCAGAAAATTTTGGGAGGTGCACAAAAGAGGTTTATTGAAGCTGGGTGACTGGGGGCTAGACGTGGCGTGAGGGCGAAGGCTTGAGACGTGGCGTGAGGGCGAAGGCTTGAGAAGTGGCGTGAGGGCGGAGACGTGGTGTGAGGGCGAAGGCTTGAGACGTGGCGTGAGGGCGGAGACGTGGTGTGAGGGCGTAGACAAGACGTGAGGCTGGAGGCTTGACCGGTGACTGATGAACTTGACAGTATACAAGACAGAACAATCAGCGACGACAGCGACATCATCATCAACAACAACAATGACCCAACAACCGAACAGGGGAAAGCACACGGGTTAAATATGAGAGGGGAAACAAGACACAGGTGGTGCAATCAACCAGGTGAGACACATGAGGGAATCACAGGAGGGAGGTCAGGAAGACAGGACATGATTGCAAAATAAAACAGGAAGCACGAGACAGGGATCATGACATAACCAGTGCTCAATTTTGCAAGGGTCCAGAAGGTGATGAAAACCAGAGATTCCAGTTGTGTTCTCTGATTGACACATGTGGGATATTAGATGATATAAGATCATCAGGGCGGCTCTATGGGGAAGCAAGATCTGTCTCAAACAAATGTCCTGCCCCCTCAAATCAAAATTTTAGAAGTTAAAAAAAACACATTTTGATATACAGACAAAATTGATATATTATGAGTTGACAAAATTATCTGCAGTAGCGGAAAAAATGCAAAAAAAGGTGTGTGATACAGTCTCAGCTTCCTCTCATCTCCATGTCACTCAGCTGCAAGCACATCTGTATTTGTAGAGTCAACTGAGGACCAGCCCGTTGTTCTTCTCACTGTTTGACTCTGTAAGAGAAGTGTTTCTTTCTGGATCCCACAAGCACCACAGTGAGCTGGTCTGCTGCATGGAGCCAACAAAGACCTTCAATGTTGTTGATTGTCGAGATCTGGATGGATGTTTTATATTATTCTTTATTTTATTTATTTATTTATTTTCTATTGATCGGTTTTGTTTTTCAAGACTTGGTGAAGGGATTTTTCTTTAATAACCTGGCCTACCCTTTTAGTTTTGTTGATATTGGCAATCATGATAACTGTTATTGTTGGGTTTGAATATATTTGATTCAGGCCATCCAATGAAGGTAGATGTCAAGATTTAGTTGTTGTCATCCTAAGAAATGTTTTTTGTTTTTTTTTAGTTTTTGTTCTTTTCTCTTTTTAATTTTGCCCCGAGGTATTGCCACCTCATCAGGGTCAGGGGGTTTGTGGGCCTCAGTGACCTGAAGAGTTACACCAGCAGAAGCTTAGCCTTCAGGTGGGACAAGTGGGACCAAGTTGGACTGGTCTTAGGGTAAAGGTCTGATAAAGAGCAATCAAACTACATGATAATATCAGTTATCCAGAGAACCACCTCCCCCCCCCCCCCCAACACCGCCACCACACCATTTCCCCACATCTGTTGCCGCCCTTTGCCCCCTTCACATTTCCATTTCATGGAAATCTATGTTTTCCTGTCTCATTTACAGGATTTGCTAGTTAACATGTCAGAGGCATGAACAGGTGAGTTCATGTTGACATGAATTCATTCTCATCATGAATCTGCCTCTTGTTGTCTTTTTCAGAGTCTGTCAGGCTGGTGGACGGGTCGGACCTTTGTTCTGGAAGACTGGAGGTGAAATCTAACCAGCTGTGGTCCTCGGTGTGTGAAGAGGACTTTGACATGCAGGATGCAGAGGTGCTGTGTGGAGAGCTGAGATGTGGGACACCTTCAGTCCTGGAGGGGGGACTTTTTGGACCAGCAGAGTCTCCATTCTGGACTCAGGTGTTCCATTGTGAGGGCCATGAATCTTCCCTCCTGGACTGTGGACGCTCAGGGTCTGGAAACACCTGCTCACCTGGCAAATCAGTTGGACTCATCTGCTCAGGTGCAGCTTTGGTTCAGGTCCTCCTCCGTCCTGTTGCATATTCATGTATTAATGATGCTCTTGTCTCTGCTCAGATGCTGATGATGTCAGGTTGGTGGGAGGAGCAAACCACTGTGCTGGTAGACTGGAGGTAAAACACCTGGGAGAGTGGAGAGCAGCAGAGACAGACTGGTCCTGGACCCTGAAGGAAACAGCTGTGATATGTAGACGGCTGGACTGTGGTTCTGCTGTCTCAACACAGCAGAGAGACGAGTCCTCAGAACGACTCCTGTGGTTCATCGACTCTGAGTGTGTTCAGTCTACATCAACACTTAAGGAGTGTGTGAGATCATGGAACTCTTCTGGTTCCTCCATCCTGGAAATCACCTGCTCAGGTAACATTATTGACACTAACAGTCATGTGACTGAGATCCAGGACAAGTTGACTTTGGCTGTTTACATGAACACAAATATTCTTCTATTATTCTCACAATGATGAGATCCCATTTTTAACCTTTATTTAACCAGAAGAAACTCCCTGAGTGACTCACATTTGCAGCACCACTCTGATAATGTTCTTGAAAACAACACAAGCTGCTCAGTACAGCCACTGAGGGCCTTGCTCAAGGGCCCCATGGTGGTGGTAGTGAGGGAGGCAGCAGTGCTGCTTGTAGCTCAATCCTGGCCAGACAAAGGTGAAGTGCACTGATGTTTCCAGTAGCTTTTTAATCTGTTCAGCACTCAGCAGGATTTTAACATAATTTACTGTCTGTTTCATCCTTTTCTTCAGGAAAAACCCTCAAGTGCTAAAAGACAGATAAATGAAATTAGCTTTTTTTTAAATGTCAGATCTGCAACATCAACAATCTTCACAACAATGAACCACAAAAATTAGTCATGTTCACCCATAGTGTGCTCACGTGGTGAGGTAGAGAAGCTAACAAGACTGAGAAACAGTTGTGAGAGAAGCTCCTGTTAGCATAGCCTTCATCTCAACACTCAATCAAGTTCACTGATTCCCATAAATTGACATCAAACAAATGAAACACAGAGTTCCTTGTTCCAGTTCCAGCCAGGAGCTTCAAAATGCTGCCTGCCAGATGTGCAGGAACTTAACTGGACGCTCTTCAATATAAAAGCCTCAACTCCTGAGAATTGCCTTAACAAAATAAAAGCCCACGGGAAATTTTCCCTCAGAAATGGACCGACATTAGAGTCATTTACACTGCTTCTTCCTGCAAATCCTGAGGATTGAACCAGCAACCTTCCAATCACAAGGCAATTTTCTTTCCTTTTCGCAACATGTCAGTGTTGGGGGTTGAGGATGGTGTGGGAGACCCAAATGCAGACAATTTTGGGAGGTGCACAAAAGAGGTTTATTGAAGCTGGGTGACTGGGGGCTAGACGTGGCGTGAGGGCGAAGGCTTGAGACGTGGCGTGAGGGCGGAGACGTGGTGTGAGGGCGTAGACAAGACGTGAGGCTGGAGGCTTGACCGGTGACTGATGAACTTGACAGTATACAAGACAGAACAATCAGCGACGACAGCGACATCATCAACAACAACAACAATGACCCAACAACCGAACAGGGGAAAACACACGGGTTAAATACGAGAGGGGAAACAAGACACAGGTGGTGCAATCAACCAGGTGAGACACATGAGGTAATCACAGGAGGGAGGTCAGGAAGACAGGACATGACTACAAAATAAAACAGGAAGCACGAGACAGGGATCATGACAAAACCAGTGCTCAATTTTGCAAGGGTCCAGAAGGTGATGAAAACCAGAGATTCCAGTTGTGTTCTCTGATTGACACATGTGGGATATTAGATGATATAAGATCATCAGGGCGGCTCTATGGGGAAGCAAGATCTGTCTCAAACAAATGTCCTGCCCCCTCAAATCAAAATTTTAGAAGTAAAAAAAAAAACACATTTTGATATACAGACAAGATTGATATATTATGAGTTGACAAAATGATCTGCAGTAGCAGAAAAAATGCAAAAAAAGGTGTGTGTTACAGTCTCAGCTTCCTCTCATCTCCCTGTCACTCAGCTGCACGCACATCTGTATTTGTAGAGTCAACTGAGGACCAGCCCGTTGTTCTTCTCACTGTTTGACTCTGTAAGAGAAGTGTTTCTTTCTGGATCCCACAAGCACCACAGTGAGCTGGTCTGCTGCATGGAGCCAAAAAAGACCTTCAATGTTGTTGGTTGTCGAGATCTGGATGGATGTTTTATTTTATTCTTTATTTTTTTTTATTTATTTATTTTCTATTGATCGGTTTTGTTTTTCAAGACTTGGTGAAGGGATTTTTCTTTAATAACCTGGCCTACCCTTTTTGTTTTGTTGACATTGGCAATAATGATAAGTGTGATTGTTGGGTTTGAATATATTTGATACAGGCCATCCAATGAAGGTAGATGTCAAGATTTAGTTGTTGTCATCCTAAGAAAAGTTTTTTGTTTTTTGTTTTTGTTTTTGTTTTCTTTTTTTAAATTTTGCCCCGAGGTATTGCCACCTCATCAGGATCAGGGGGTTTGTGGGCCTCAGTGACCTGAAGAGTTACACCAGCAGAAGCTTAGCCTTCAGGTGGGACAAGTTGGACCAAGTCGGACCGGTCTTAGGGTAAAGGTCTGATAAAGAGCAATCAAACTACATGATAATATCAGTTATCCAGAGAACCACCTACCCCCCCCCAACACCGCCACCACACCATTTCCCCACATCTGTTGCCACCCTTTGCCCCCTTCACATTTCCATCTGCCCCCTTATATGTGACTGTCTAGAACCAGCCCTGTTGGATCACATGAATTATTTCAAGGAGGATAAATTCCTTGGAAATCTGTGTCTTCCTGTCTCATTTCCAGGGTTTGCTAGTTAACATGTCAGAGGCATGAACAGGTGAGTTCATGTTGACATGAATTCATTCTCATCATGAATCTGCCTCTTGTTGTCTTTCTCAGAGTCTGTCAGGCTGGTGGACGGGTCGAACCTTTGCTCTGGCAGACTGGAGGTGAAATCTAACCAGCTGTGGTCCTCAATGTGTGAAGAGGACTTTGACATGCAGGATGCAGAGGTGCTGTGTGGAGAGCTGAGATGTGGGACACCTTCGGTCCTGGAGGGGGGACTTTTTGGACCAGCAGAATCTCCATTCTGGACTCAGGTGTTCCAGTGTGAGGGCCATGAATCTTCCCTCCTGGACTGTGGACGCTCAGGGTCTGGAAACACCTGCTCAACTGGCAAATCAGTTGGACTCATCTGCTCAGGTGCAGCTTTGGTTCAGGTCCTCCTCCGTCCTGTTGCATATTCATGTATTAATGATGCTCTTGTCTCTGCTCAGATGCTGATGATGTCAGGTTGGTGGGAGGAGCAAACCACTGTGCTGGTAGACTGGAGGTGAAACACCTGGGAGAGTGGAGAGCAGCAAAGACAGACTGGTCCTGGACCCTGAAGGAAACAGCTGTGATATGTAGATGGCTGGACTGTGGTTCTGCTGTCTCAACACAGGAGAGAGACGAGTCCTCAGAACGACTCATGTGGTTCATCGACTCTGAGTGTGTTCAGTCTACATCAACACTGAAGGAGTGTGTGAGATCACGGAACTCTCCTGGTTCCACCATCCAGGAAATCACCTGCTCAGGTAACATTATTGACACAGACAGTCATGTTACTGAGATCCAGGACAAGTTGACTTTGGCTGTTTACATGAACACAAATATTCCTCTATTATTCTGACAATGATGATATTCCCTTATTTAACCTTTATTTAACCAGAGGAAACTAACTGAGGGACTCACATTTGCAGCAGCACACTGAAAATGTTCATCATCACATAAAACAAGCTGCTCAGTTCAGCCACTGAGGGCCTTGCTCAAGGGCACCTCAGTGGTGTTCATGAGGGAGGCAGCAGTGCTGCTTGTAGCTCAATCCTGGTGAGACAAAGGTGAAGTGTACTGATGTTTCCAGTAGCTTTTTAATCTGTTCAGCTTTCAGTTGTATTTTAACATAATTTACTGTCTCTCTGTTTCATTTTCGTGTTCAGAAAAAAACCTTCAGAGCTAAAAGACAGATAAATGAAATAAATTTATCTCTTAGAAAAACAACAATTTTAAACGTCAGATGTGCAACATGAACAATCTTCACAACAACGAACCACAAAAATTAGTCATGTTCACCCATAGTGTGCTCATGTGGTGAGGTAGAGAAGCTAACAAGACTGAGAAACAGTTGTGAGAGAAGCTCCTGTTAGCATAGCCTTCATCTCAACACACAATCAAGTTCACTGATTCCCATAAATTGATATCAAACAAATGAACCACAGAATTCCTTGTTCCAGTTCCAGCCAGGAGCTTCAGTGTCTTTAACAGGATCAGCACACATCAGGGAAACCCTGTTTAACCTCACTTCATTCTGTGAAGGCATCAAATTGCTGCCTGCCAGATGTGCAAAACAGGAACGTAACTGGATTCCCTTCAAAATAAAATTCTCAAATCCTGAAAATTACCTGAACAAATTAAAACCCCTCAGGAAATTTTCCCTCAGAAACAGACCTACATGAGAGTCATTTACACTGTTTCTTCCTGCAAATCCTGAGGATTGAACCAGCAACCCTCCAATCACAAGTCAATATTTCTTAACTTTAAGCCACCAGTGCTCAAATTTGACAAGGGTCAAGATGGTGATGAAAACCAGAGATTCCAGTTGTGTTCTCTGATTTACACGTGTGGGATTTTAGATGATATAAGAGCATGTGAATTATTTCAAAGAGGATAAATTCCTTGCAATTCTAAATTTTCTTTTTCATTCGCAGGTTAAATTCCTTGGAAACCAATGTTTTCCTGTCTCATTTCCAGGATTTGCTAGTTAACATGTCAGAGGCATGAACAGGTGAGTTCATGTTAACATGAATTCATTCTCATCATGAATCTGCCTCTTGTTGTCTTTCTCAGAGTCTGTCAGGCTGGTGGACGGGTCGGACCTTTGCTCTGGCAGACTGGAGGTGAAATCTAACCAGCTGTGGTCCTCGGTGTGTGAAGAGGACTTTGACATGCAGGATGCAGAGGTGCTGTGTGGAGAGCTGAGATGTGGGACACCTTTAGTCCTGGAGGGGGGACTTTTTGGACCAGCAGAGTCTCTATTCTGGACTCAGGCGTTCCAGTGTGAGCACCATGAATCTTCCCTCCTGGACTGTGGACGCTCAGGGTCTGGAAACACCTGCTCACCTGGCAAATCAGTTGGACTCATCTGCTCAGGTGGAGCTTTGGTTCAGGTCCTCCTCCGTCCTGTTGCATATTCATGTATTAATGATGCTCTTGTCTCTGCTCAGATGCTGATGATGTCAGGTTGGTGGGAGGAGCAAACCACTGTGCTGGTAGACTGGAGGTGAAACACCTGGGAGAGTGGAGAGAAGCAGAGACAGACTGGTCCTGGACCCTGAAGGAAACAGCTGTGATATGTAGACGGCTGGACTGTGGTTCTGCTGTCTCAACACAGCAGAGAGACGAGTCCTCAGAACGACTCATGTGGTTCATCAACTCTGAGTGTGTTCAGTCTACATCAACACTGAAGGAGTGTGTGAGATCACGGAACTCATCTGGTTCCACCATCCAGGAAATCACCTGCTCAGGTAACATTATTGACACTAACAGTCATGTTACTGAGATCCAGGACAAGTTGACTTTGGCTGTTTACATGAACACAAATATTCCTCTATGATTCTGACAATGATGAGATCCTGAATTTGATGAGGGTCATGTTGATGATATGAAATATGGAATCCAGATGTTTCACTTTAAGCAGAGAGACCAAGGTGTCTCAAATACGAGTGTGTGTTTGTGCGTGTGTGTGTGTGTATGTGTGTGTGTGTGTGTGTGTTGGGGGTTCAGCCTCATCAAGCAATAACAAGAGGAAGGTGTGTCAGGAAGGGAAGTTTCATGGTTCTTGTTTTTTCCGATGAGTTTAAGCAGGATTAGTAGCTGAGAAAAATGGGTGAATATTAGAATGATGATTTCCTGATGTCTCCACAGAGTCTGTCAGGCTGGTGGGGGGGTCCAGTCTGTGCTCAGGCATACTGGAGGTGAAGTCTAACCAGTCATGGTCCTCTGTGTGTGAGGAGGATTTTGGCCTGCAGGATGCAGAGGTGCTGTGTAGAGAGTTGGGGTGTGGGGCTCCGTCCCTCCTCCACGGGGGCCCGTATACAGACATGGAGACCCCAGTCATGGCAGCAAAGTTCCAGTGTAGTGGAGATGAATCTGCTCTGCTAAACTGTGGAAGGTCTGGCTCAGTGAGGAAGACCTGCTTACCTGGGAAAAGCGTTGGCCTCGTCTGCTCAGGTGAAGGTCATAGATCTGCTTCATCTCACTGCTTTACTTCTACCACTCATGATTCCTGTGTCTGCTCAGAGCCTGATGGAGTCAGGATGGTGGGAGAGCCCAGTCGCTGTGCTGGGACCCTGGAGATCAAACACCAGGGAGAGTGGAGACCAGCGGCCCCTGGGGGTCCTGAATGGCTCCACCAGTCTGCCTCTGCAGTGTGTAGACGGATAAATTGTGGCTCTGCTGCTTTAACAAATAAAAGAAGGAACTCACGATCCAGGCCTGTGTGGTGGATCAGGTCTTCTTGTGTCCAGTCAGCATCTGGACTGCGGGAGTGTGTACTGGAGACTGATAGAGTTGAAAGTGCTACCAGTCTGATGGTGGTGTGCTCAGGTAAAACTGGACATTCCAAACAAGCTGCTGCTTCCTCGATGACACCAGCACATCTGCTGATTCAGCCTTTCTTCTGCTCCCCCCTCCACAGATTTGCTGGTCCAGCCAAACATCTCCTTCTCTGCCTTCACTGACGGCGTCTCTGAGGTGAGGCAGCAGGAGACTCTGCTGCTCCGGGGCTCCAACTTCACCATCAGTTGCTCTGTTGAACCACAGTACCCAGGAGGCCTGTTCCAGCTCATCTTCTCCACCTCCAGCACGGCACAGAACTACACCCTACCAGCGCTCAAGCACTCCGCCCAGTTCCTGTTCTCAGCAGCAGACCACACCCACCGAGGGAACTACAAATGTGTTTATCACCTGTCCCATGTTTTCCCCCATCACTTCTCCTCTGAGAGCCAGGAGCTCCACCTCATCATAGCAGGTGACAACAGGACCAGCTGGAGTCAGACAGAAGAATGTGACCCTGACTACATTTACATGCACTTTCTACTCCTCTGTTCTCCTGCTTCTTGTTTTTAGCCTGAAAATGACAACATTCTGATGAAGCTGTTTACATGACTATGGAAAATAGTCCAGCTAGCTAATTCTAACTAGCTAGGCTAGTCTGAGAGATGAAGGGCGGAGCTAAAATTCACTGTCACGTTGATCATTTTCTTGATAGTCCAACAGGCTCCTTAAGAACAACTTTGGACTCAAATGCCCCGTTAAAAAAGAAATCTATAAGTCCAAGGAAACAAGCACCTTGGTACAATTCAGAAAGCAGACACCTGTAAAGTGTCATGAGATAACTTTTGTTGTGATTTGGCGCAATATAGATAAAACTGACTTGACTTGTCATTTGTTTGTCTCCCGTCCAGTTAAAGTGTCTCACACTGTGAGACTCTACAGTTTTAATTCCTCCTGAAGTTCATTCATGACAGAAAAGCCTCAAACCTAAATAATATTGGTCTGTCCTACGTTTTCATTGAGAAATGCTCAGTTTTGAAAACCCACCCAGAATAAACTCTTTCTAGAATCCTGATTAAATCTGGACTGTTGTCATTTTCAGAATAACAGTGGAACGATGGCGGACGTGTAAAAATAGTCTGTGTTAAATGAATCCACCAACCTTCTGGGAAATATGCTTCTTGTCCATCATCCCCAGAACCAGACAAGGAGACAGAGACTCTCCTCTAGGGAGCTGAGACCCTCGCTAGTTAGCTTAGCACATTGAATAGTAGCGGTTGGGAAGTGTTAGCAAGTGTTAATAGTTTCTCCAGAAACATTTGTTCGTCCTATCATTTGCTCACGTGAAGGTCCCACTTCAAACTCAGTGTCAGAACGAACCTGACAGGAAACGATCTCGTTGCAAGAGGCCCCAGACTTGAACTGGACAATTTGAACAAACAGGAAACAAAGAGAGAGGAAACTGCATGAGGTTCAACACGTTGGTGAAATCAAACCAAGAATGTTGTAATTACATGTTCTGTGTGTCCATGAGGGAGCTGAGACCAGCAGAGACCAGCAGACCATGAGTTAGCTTAGCATAATGAATGGTAGTGAGTGGGAAGTGTTAGCATCAACTGTCTCAGGATCATGATGTTGGTTTGTCCTGCAGTCCTCCTCCTCCTCCTCCTCCTCTCTTCCAATGTCGGCCATGATCAGTAGCAGCAGTCGCTCTCCTGCTCCAACAAACATTTGGTTTTGGTGGCCAAATCACTGCTCCCAGTCAGGAAAGTAGTCCCAGCTATGTGTCTGATTCTAAAATTAGAATGTCTGTTAAAAGTGATCCACAAGCCCAGATATATGAATGCAGGTGTAGCGGCTCCAGACTGAGGGGTATCTGGACGCTACATGTGATACCCAGGATGAAGACTGAGGATCAATGAAGAGAGAAACGATGGATGAACGTCTTCTCAAGTCCGTTTGATTTCTGAGGCTTCGTTGGGCCTGTGGGAAAAATCTCTCAGCCTAACCCACGTAAGCGTCAGAGCTCCACCTACTGGTCAGGTGGAATAAATTCAAAAAATAGGGGGTGTCTGTTTTATGTGAAAACACATGAAATAACAACATTTTCTGTCTGTTTATATTAAAACTTCTATTTTCTTTTTTTTCAGTTCCTTCCACAGGCAACGACTGTTTGGGACTTTTATGCTAACACTTCCCACCTCCTACCATTCATTGTGCTAAGCTAACTAGCATGAGTCTCAGCTCCTAGAGAAGGGTCTCCATCTTCTAGTCTGGCTCTGGGGATGATGGACAATCAGAGACTTCTCCTAAAAGTTAGCGTGTTCCTTTAACATGCAGCCTTCCATCAAGAACCTTCAACCATCAACATGTCTGTGGTGGTCAGTGGTGATGTCATTGATCAAATGTGATGATTCTAAATGTTTTTCAGTGCCTTTAAGTGATTTCATCATCAGAGCGTTCATCCACCATCTGATCCTGGGGTCATGTGCTGTCTTCTTCTACCGCTACTTCAAGGTAACACGACGTAGCTTCGTAGTCCTTGGCTATGAGCAGTTGTTTCAGCAGCAACTGGAGGTCTGAGCTGTCATGTCTTCCAGGCCAAAATGGAGCGGCAGGCAGGACACCAGGAGAACATTGAACTCAACGCTGGTGATGCTACAGAGGAAGGCTTGGTTGATGAAGAGGCTGGAGTTCACCACCAAGACACCACGAACGTGTGACTGCAGCGCCGCCACAACTGAGCTCCAGGCTTCTTCTGCTTTCACCGTGATGATGTTTCAAGCAACAGGACGTCTCCTCATTGCAGTCTTGTAGTTTTCCTCATGTTTTCATGATCGTCCATCTCTGTTCTCAAGGTCAAGTCTCAGTTCTGGCCTGTTTTATCAGATAGATCAAAGGTTATTGAAGGTCCCTGAAATGAAAACTCCATGTTCTCAGTTCTGATCCTGCATCTCTGTGGTCATGGCTCATTTATCTCTCCACACATGACAAACCAAAAACTTTTCCAGTGTTTTTACATCAGACTCCCGGTTTTTCTTTTTTTCTCTTCCTGTTAAAACAATCCAAACATTTGAGGACTCATCCTTCCCTCAGTGGTGTCAACTCATTTTCCATCCAATGGAAACGTCTCCTCAGATTTGGATGCTCCTCCCCCATCCACCACGTGATGCACTGTGGCCCCAAAATACTTTTTTCCCATAAACATCCAAGAAGAAGTGGCTGCAAAACATTGGATTGATTGTTTTAGTCTCTACAGCCCAAACTGACGCGTTCCACTGACAGAATAAAACTGATGGAAAGTCTGAAGGGACCATGATTCCATTTTTGTACCCACTTTTGTTAGCAGCAAGCTAACCACAAGTAGCCAGAGCAGGTCAAGTGAACATGTTCTGCTGTGCGGGGGTGCGTTCACTGCTTCTGGCTCATGTAGAGGTCACATCCTGTCACATGACCCATGAGGACAGAGGTTCTGTTCATCATCAGAACTGTTGAGGAGCCGTCTGAGCACATTTTGATGAAAAATAATCACAAAATCAACTTTAAACAAGTTCCCATCTACCAGCATAGCAGAGATCAGCTCATGGTCCAATACTGGGCCTCCTCCTGATTAGTAGGCTGGATTTTTACAGTGAACATTTGAAGTCACCAAATGAGAGATGGAAACAAAATGAAGTCCAGTTTGATGCTGGAAAACCACTTCTTTGACAAAACTGTGTTTTTCTCAGCTTTCGTTAAAAAAATGACAGTTTTTCATGAAACCATCCTTCATTCAGGTGTTGATGAAAAATATAATAGACTCACTGACAACAAATCTTTTGAAATGAAAACAGACACCTTGGTCTTTGTTCTGATGAGCTCTGATGTTGTTCAACTGTTGGTCTCTGAGCCTCAGCACCCCTGCCTGTTTGAAGGCGTATTCTGTCCAAGTAGAGCTCATGATGTGTTCATCTGACCAAAATAAAAATGGATGAAAATGTCAAGAACCTCCCTCCCAAATGTGATGTCTTCCACTGAAACACCTCTGGAACATTGAGAGGTTTCCTCCTCCAACAGTCTTGTCTTCTTACCAGCTTTGCTCTCTCACTACTGTTTAGTGTTGGAGAGATTTTGTTCTGTGACACCTGTGAGGAAGAGACTTCTATTCTTCTTTATGATGTCATGACCTGATTTCTGGAGTGAAAGTAGTTAGTGTGATGTCATAATGAGCTCCATGATTTTCTGTTATTTTTGGTAAGAGTTTAATTGTTTCACCTGTACATGCGTAGTTAAGCCAGAAGGGGGCAGTTTAGCTCATAGAGTGCTTGGTGACGTGAAAAATCTGTAAAAAAAAGTGTTCTTTTTCTGCGGTGGTTCTGCTGATGCTTCCAGTTCTTGCCAATGCTGAAGTAATAAAAGAAGGTGTTGTCCAGCAATGCTGTCTGTCTTCATGGTGTCTCATTGATTCCTTCATCTACATATCAGGCCACAGCAACAGTGCTGTCCCTCACTACACAACATTGACACTGAGATTCCCACTAATGATGAGTCAGCACATCCTGACTGTTATGATGACCTCAGCCTGAATGCTCCTCCTTCTTGAGATGCCAGACCTCAAAGGACTCCAGTTTGACTCAGAGTCACTTCTTCTTCTCTTGGACAAATAAATGGATGAACAAACACTAAAATATCAATCATGATTTAAACCCACTGGCAAAACCAATGTTTCCACTTTGTTGATTTGTATAATTTCCTTCAATAAATACAAGTGGGTGGAGCCCAGATGGTCCAAACCTGTTTCCTGTCTCCTGTCATTGTGGAGAGTCTCTGTTCTGTCCTGCTGCTGTCCAGTTGTCTCTACTGAGCCAACTCAGGCTCACACCCTCTTCATCAAAACATGACGTTTGGTCGAGTCCTGTCACATCAACAGGTGACGTGGAGGAAGTCATCAGGAGACACGGCGATGTACAGCTCTGTGACATCAGCAGAACTGTGGAAGTTTATACTGAGTCTCCTGATGACAAGTGGCAGTATACAGATATTAAAGAGGGTCTGAGCTAAAACTGAACCTTGGGAACTTCAACCTTTGATCTCAGAGTTTTGTGTTTGATCTTAGAATTCTTTCTTTGATCTCACTTTGATTCCTCAATGATTTCTTTGTGGACACAAATTGTCTTTGATCTCTCAATGAGACAAAGACATAGAAGCTCAAACCTCAGCCTCCAGGAGGCCGTGATCCTATAGTGGTCAGTACTCTGTGTTGTGGCTGCAGCAACCCTGGTTTGAATCCGGGTCACGGCAGCAACATGAATACTGACTAGTATTTGTTGTTAAACTGGACAGTTTGTCTGTTGAAGCTCTCTCAGACACTCCTTTATTCATCCTACCTTCAGGCTCAGCAGCATCATAGTGAATGTGTCTGACTAGGATCAGAACCCTCAACCTGTAGGGCTGTGGTGCAATGAGAACACATCTGACAACGGATCAGAGGAGTGTCTCTTTGACTCCTGGAAAACTCCATTTAAAGCTGAGAGGAACTTGTTCTTCATCACCAAATTCCCTCCCTGCACGTTGTCTCTCCAAAAGCATTCAAATCAAAGTTGAACCTTTGACAAAAAGCTCCCAGTAGGTGATGCAGGCTCCACCTCGCTCTTGGTTCTGGAACCTCACCAGTTGAAGCTTTCTCAGCACTTGGATCTCATGTTTCTGACATCTCTGAGCTTGTTTCCTATCCACCTGTCTCATATTGATGAGGTCATACAGCCTGATGATGTCCATGGTTCTCCTTTGAGTGGTTCCTTCTGGGAGAGTTCTCTCTCTGTAACTTGTGTGTGTGTTTGGTCGTATCCTGTTTCTCCTTGACAGCACTTTAGTGTTTTTACCACTGGTGTGACTGACTCTGGAGAAATTTCTTTGTGTGTATTGATGGACACGGGCCAAGCAGAAATTTCCCACAATGCCATAAGGCGGTGTTTGGTCATTGTTGAGCAGGCGTCAGTCTGACAACAATGTCATATTATTTTGTTATCACTTGACCAGACCCAAAAGTAGGCTCCAGGTATCAGTTTCTTCTCAATGCTAATGTCTGCTAGCTTAGTCTGCTGCTTTGATGGCTCTGACTACAAAAAGGTCCAGACCCCTGGATATGGTGGTTCCTACCTAAACGTAGATTCTGTCAGCTCATGTTTTGAAATCAACTCACCATGAACACAAGTAGATTTCAATGGACTGCAAATGTGTCTCATTTAATGGTAAACATGTCAAATATAAATTCCATCACCTGAGGAGGTCTGCTGCTGGAATTAAGCTCCAGATATTCACAAGATATTCTAGATCTTAAAATAAAGCATTTTTACATTTGATTTATTTTTCATTAGCCTGCTTCATGTGGTGTGATTTTATGCATCTTATATTAAATAGAGCTTCTTCAATGATAGTCCCTGAGGATGTTGGATGATATAAAAAGATGATATAAAAAGAGTGTCGTGACTTGATAAACTGGTGATGACGGCGTATCTTTAGAATGTTTTATCCAGTTGTTACTCTGGGCTCCACTCGTTGTATTTTTGTCTCATCCAACGAGAAACGATCAGTCTCAGGTTTAAGCTCATCAATGAGTTCTTGTGGATCAGTGGCTTGCATGCATGAATGAGTTGGAACACTTCTTGGAAATTAAAGAGGATTTAATACAATTAAGAAAACACTTAAGACAGAGTGATAATTCCAGCAGAGTAATGAAGGCACTTATTGAGTAGCAGGGATGAATTAGCCTCCATTTATCTGAGCTTCAAGTAGACGGCAAAGAGGCAGGTGGAAAGGTGTGTAGGATGAACGATAGTGACCTCCAAACAAATGAAGAGGACTGAGTGGAGGCTGACCAGCTCTACGGAGTCAGGCAGAGTTTGGCAGTGAGACAGGAGTCCAGGCCTGAATAGGTGAAAACCAACGTAACCGGCTGACGTTCTCAGCTGGATTCTCCCATCGATGTACGATGCCTCTCCAATGAACTGGAGGGAGGACGGCTTCCAAAGCCTCCACCTCGTCGACCGTGGCTCCCGCTGACATTCGCTCGATGAAGAAGGGAAGCACGTTGATTCGCTACCCTCTGGTCTCAGGCTGCTGGCTGCCTCGACTAAGCTGCTCTTCTCCAACACAAAGGTGGCTTCTCTCTGCTGGTCAGGATGGAGATTCAAGGCTCACAGGAGGTCAAGAGTGTAGCGACCGTGAGCTGAGATTGATGATGAATGACAAAAATAGAAAATAAAAAAAAAAAATTAGTGGAATAGAAAAGAAAAGGGGGAGAGCCGGACCAGCTGCTCTAGGAGCTCAAGCACAAAGGGCAGAAACAAGAAGCACTGAAGAGAGCGCCAGCAGTGGATGGTGTCACCACTGATATAGTAAACTGGTCTGCCTCAGAGCAGTGACCTTTGACCTGTGTGGGGTTGTTGGCCAATCAGCACACTTTGCTGTCTTCAGTCCTTCTCAGATATCAACAAATGAAGCTGGTTGAACAGACAGCAATCATCATCACTCAGAGACATCACCTGGAGAGGAAGACTGCTCAGAGTTCTGACAATGACAGTGAAGAGGCAAGGAAAGATGGACAACCACAGACAGTGAAACATTCGGAACATCATGTTTATACACGTGTGTGTGTGTGTGTGTGTGTGTGTGTGTGTGTGTGTGTGTGTGTGTGTGTGTGTGTGTAAGAATCAGAATCTTTTCTTTTTGCTATACGGGGGGGGGGGGGTACAGTGAAAATAGTTAGATAGAGCGCTCTTCCAGAGCAACCGTGCACCACAGAATGCAGATACAAAGAAAAGATCCAAAAGATAAAAGATAAAAGCAAGATAAAAGACACTGTTAGAACAGAAAGATCCATAAACCCACCAACCAGAGGTGTGTCTGGTACAGATGTGGAATTATTGGCTCACACAATGTTGAGGCAACTGGGAAGAAGACAAACAAAAAAGGCTTGTGTGATTCAGACATTCATCAAAAATGGTCCTGTAGAACTGTTCAATGTGTCATGACTTCTATCCATTTTCTTCTGCTTATCCTGTTCAGGGTCATGGAGGGGGTGGAGCCTATCCAAGCAGCTTTTGGGCGACAGGCCGTGTTCACCCTGGACAGGTCACCAGTCCATGACAGGGTTAACACATCCACAGACAAACATTCAAAGCCAGACTCAGGAGGATCTCTCCACCCTACAGACTGTAAAGGAATCATCAAAGATGGCAGTTGGAGTTCTGTGGATCTGTGCTGGATTCCTCGTCCTCACGGACCAGAAGTCTGTCTGAAATACTACACTGATTGATGATCTTTACATGAATCTGTAAATGCTTCTAAAATTAAGAGAAAAAAAATCCTATCTTCTTCATGTCTCAAGCCAAATCACATCAAGAGTTCTTTTATGATAATTTTTTTAACCGGACGTCTGCTTTGACTGGTTGGTTGTTGAAAGAGAGCAGGATAGGACAGACAGCAGAAGACAAATATAGAGAAGAAAAGACAAAAGACAGAGAGAAAGGAGGGAGAGAATGACAAAAAGATGGGAACAAGATGAGGGAGAAAGACAAGCAGAGAGAAAGACAGAGGGACAGGGGGATGGAAGACAGACACACAACCAACAACAGCAACAGCAGCAGCAATAATAGTAAACTAGCTGCCAATGATAACATCTCCTGGTCACTGAAGCAATCAACTTCAGCATAATAGGAGGCTTGAAGAGCCAGGAAATAAAATATAAGCACAATACTGATGTGAATGTCAGTGCAATACTGAGAACACTGATATGTAGACGACTAGTAGGGGCAGTGCAGTGGTTGGCACTTTCACCTGGCCCTGTGATGGACTGGCGACCTGTCCAGGGTGAACCCCTCCTCTTGTACTGAGGCTGCTGGGACAGGCTGCAGTTCCCTCTGAGACCCTGAACAGGAAAATCTGTAGAAAATGGATTGATGGATGGAGTTTGCTGTGTTTAGAGGGATTTTCCTGTTTCTCTTGATCACTTCTTCAATCTGAAAATACTTTCCAATTGAACAGTTAGAAAAATTTAACTTTTTGCAAAATGGGGGTTGCCGGTTCTTCACATTTGACCTGCAGGAACAGTCTCAAGACAAGAACACTTCTACTTTTGGTGATGACAGTTTGTTCAACACTAAACTTCATCCAGTACCATGTTGTCAAACACTGGAACAACCACAGCACCTGAACAGGGACCTGAACCCTGGACCCTCAGATTAGAAGTCTGATGCTCTACCGTCTGAGCTACTCAGGCTCTCGCTGCAGCATTTAGACAGGAAAAGAAACACCTGTGAAGGTCAAACTGCTGCTTTCTTGACTTGTTCAATCCTCCATGTTAAAGTCCACCATGCTTTTGATTGGCTCTGATTCTCTGTGGCAAAATCCAACAAGAGGCTCCAAAAATGTCTTGAATGTCATAAGAATACACAGGACAAGATGTTAGTTTCCTTCATGTCTGCAGTTCCTCCACTGGAAAGTAAAGTCAATGCTGTTCCTCTGCTGAAACCTGGGATCGGACCAGGGACCTTTAGATCTTCAGTCTAACGCTCTCCCAACTGAGGTATTTCAGCTCTGAGTGAGGGCCCTGCTTCTCTCATTTTATAATCTCTTCCACTCTCACTAGAACTTAGAGAGGATTTGAGCTTCTGAAGTCATGACACATTGAACAGTTCGACAGGACCATTTTTGATGAATGTTTGAATCACACAAGCCTTTTTTGTTTGTCTTCTTCCCAGTTGCCTCAACATTGTGTGAGCCAATAATTCCACATCTGTACCAGACACCTCTTGTTGGTGGGTTTTATGGATCTTTCTGTTCTAACAGTGTCTTTTATCTTAAATATGCCACTTTCACATGAAAACATCAATAACAGGACAATATCAAAACTATTATTGTGGTTGTTGCTTTTGTTGGTTGTGTGTCTGTCTTCCATCCCTCTGTCTTTCTCTCTGCTTGTCTTTCACCCTCATCTTGTTCCCATCTTTTTGTCATTCTCTCCCTCATTTCTCTCTGTCTTTTGTCTTTTGTTCTCTATATTTTTCTTCTGCTGCTCCAGGATCAGCTTCTATCACTCAGTGGTCCAGAACCATTATGAAGCCTGATCATGAATGTGAGCCCAGCTCTTGGAACAGGCCTGCTGCCACCACAACTAAGATCCTGCAGGTCACTAGAAGCTCCAATGTCCAGCTTACAAGTGGACTTTCCTCTGATCTGTGGTGGTGCTGAGTTTAGCAAACATCTCCAACAAGAAGATGAAGGAGGCCATCAACTCCTCCAAGCTCAACATCTATACTGGCTTTACTGGGAGATCAGGAGGTCAAATCAGATCTCCACCCTCCACCTCAGATGGTTTCTACTCACAGAGATGAGGGACCAGTTCAAACCAGTTACCTGGAGCTCCCTTAAGCCATTGTCCCCCCCCCCCCCCCCCCCCACACACACACACACACACAGCCTGTCTTTGGTATAAAATGGTCTGTCAAGTTCACGTTGGAAGATTTCTCTGACTCCATTGTGAATAAAGAGATTCTTCATCTGACACCTGAGTCTTGATCCACTGATTCCTCTGATCCACCTCTTTCTGCTCCAACAAGGCTGACATGGATCAGGTGGGTCCATGTCATCCAATCAGTAGGTTTCTCCTCTCAATTAATTTTCTTCATCCCAGTTTAGATTGATTCTTCTCAGCCTCATGAAGGAGCATCTGATCAGGTGTTTGACTGCTTGTTGGTTGTAATTCCATAGATTTTAATCTCAGATGTTATAGAATTAATAAGAACATCTTAAAGACCTTTGTCCAACACTTGAAACTCACCTGTCTGTCGAGGCCCAACTGGCCTTTGGTAGTGAGGTGGTGGATGCATGTGTATGAAATGAGGCTCGTGTTGCTGTGAGGAGCCACTAGAGGGAGACACCTGTCGTTCCTCCCAGCTGACAATGAGGCTTCACAGCTGCATTTGAAGCTGTCCTTTATTAGTCACAACTGTCTTGAGCTCAGGAGCCAAACTCACCGAAAAAATATGCAAGTGGCTTTGGACAAAAGCGTCTGCTCAATGAAATTGTAGGATTATAGAATTCTATAAATGTAGAATATAATTGTAGAAATGCTCTCTCTCACCATCCCCAATGTCTGTGCCAGGGTCTCTGGCCAGTGGTCAATGGCTCCTATCACCTGCCCAGGATGGATCCAGCTTGCTTGTCTTTGTAATTCTGCACTTATTAGAGACCTGGAAACAAAGGAATGCTGAAAAAGAGAAAATAGGACCTCAAACAAATGGGCTTGTGACATAATTTTAAAGAGTTGTGTCAATGTGAATCTTTTACAAATGTGTGTGTGAATGTGGTTGTTGTGGCCGAGTGGTGAAGGCGATGGACTAGAAATCCATTGGGGTCTCCCTGCTCAGGTTGGAGTCCTGCCAACAACGTTAAAGTGTTGATGTTCTGGAGGAGACAACATCTGATCTTTGTTAGATCCACGAGTCAAAGGTTTTCTTGAAAGGGCTGCAGCAGCTGAGGATGAGGGAGAGACAGAATTACAAACCATCTTCGTGAGGACATTTTGAAAAATGATGACATTTTGCCACAGTTATTATTGACTTGGAACACTGCAAAAATATCCCCTCTCCAAAAACCCTCCTCTTCAACTTTGTACCCAAGTTGTCTCCTCATCAGGCACCACAGTGTCCAGGATGTTCAGTCAAAAAGTCATTAATGATTTTAAAAATGTCCATCAAACACAAAATAAGGCTTCAAATAGGTAAAATCACCATCTGTAGACTGGACCAATATGCTGATGTGATCCTTTGATTAGTTTAGGATCAGTCAGAGATCAAAGACTGAAGCAGGAGATCAATGCTCAGAACCCAGAGATCAAAGACAGAATTCAGACATCAGAGACAGAATTAAGACATCAAACACATACCTAGGCTCCACCCCCCCCAGACAGTTTCCATGTAAGTCGTAAGTTTTATTTTTAAAGCGCCAAATCACAACACATGTCATCTTCTTTTTATTCTTTTTATTAAAGATTGAAGCTCCATACAAGACAGTTTGTAGACAAGAACATCACAACCTGGGAAGCTTTCACTTCTTTTGATGGGCAGCTTTGATTTCAGGTTCTACCTCTGTAAAATTGAAAGTAAAGTAAATGAAGCACCTGTGAAGGTAAAACTGATGATGTCATGACTTGTTCAGTCCTCCAACATTAAAGTCCAACAAGCTTTTGATTGTCTCTGATTCTCTGTGGCAAAATCCAACAAGAGGAAACAGAAAATCTTGAGGTTGTCTCACTTTTTTTTTAAAAGAAACTCTGCATAGGACATGGATAGGATGCTTGTTTCCTTGGATGAAAAAGTCTGGTACTCTCATCTTCTTAAACATTTACTTGTTCAATCAGGACAAGAGAATCTGAGCTTGGATGTCATTTTGTAGTAAAAGGTGAATTAAACTTGTAAACATCAGCTGGTGTTCACTCTGATGATGTATCGATGGTCTGTATTCTGCCTTCTGTAGCACGATGCTGCTGGGAAGAAGCCTGATTATGTCAGAGTTGTGTTCAGTGGCTCCTGCTGGGTCCATTTCTGACAAATAGGCTCCAAAGAGTTCAGGTGTTTAAAAGCTCAGGGTTGCTGTCAGCAGACGAGGTGGCCGAGTGGTTAAGGCGATGGACTGCTAATCCATTGTGCTCTGCACGCATGGGTTCGAATCCCATCCTCGTCGTGAGCGACTCTGGTTTCTACTCCTAGATTATGGAATTACTGTGAGGCTTTTAACTGACACAGATACCAGTTGAGTCAACTTCCCTTTCACAACCTGACTAAAACAACTCAGACACCCAGAGCTCACATGTCAATCACCTCTGTAGAAGGTCCCGCCCCCACAGAGCTATAAATCCTCCCATCAGTGAAGAAAACTGAAGACGCCTCTTGGATGAGAGCTGAAGCATCTTCAAGAAACCTGAAATAGTCCACTTGGTACATTTAAATAATCCTACAATTTCTTTCAGCTTTTGTCCAAAGCCACGTGCATGTATCACATGTATATAATATATATGTGATACTCTTTCATCTACTCATGAACCAAAAATGCAGTCTAATACCAGTAAATTTGTGCAGAAAAATGTCATTTGTGCTCCTTCTTTTATTTATTTGTTTATTTAGTATTTTTTAATGTATTTTCTTTCAATTCACATTTTGTCCATTAACTTCATAATCACTCTTCTCAGTCGCCATCTCATCACATGACTAAAGTTTGGGTTCTGTATTGGTGGTAAAATATCCTTCCATGCCCCTCACTAGTTTGCACACAGAAAAGCATATTTTACTGGTTTCAAATCTCATTTATCACTTCTCGGCTGGACTACTGCAACTCTCTCCTGTCAGGATGTCCTAAATACTCTCTAAAGAGTCTCCAGCTGGTCCAGAACGCTGCAGCGAGGGTTTTGATGGGAGTTAAGAAGAGAGAACACATCTCTCCCACTTTAGCTTCTCTCCACTGGCTTCCTGTAGGATCTAGAATCGACTTCAAAGTCCTTCTGCTGACTTATAAGGCTCTCAATGATAAAGCTGCATCGTATTTGAAAGAGCTCATTAGTCCCTACTGTCCGACCAGAGCACTCCGCTCCCAGAATGCAGGTCTTTTAGTGATTCCCAGTATCAATAAAAACAGACTGGGAGGTAGAGCCTTTAGTTACCGGGCTCCTTTACTGTGGAACCAGCTCTCTCCATGGGTCAGAGAGGCAGACACTTTAACTACGTTTAAGTCCAGGCTGAAGACCTTCCTCTATGACAGAGCCTTCAGCTAGGACTGGTTCAGGTAGCTCTGAACCATTGATAGCTATGCTGCTACAGGCTTAGACTGCTGGGGGACACATCAGGTTACATGGAGCCCTTCCCTCCTCTCCTCTCCTCTCCCCCTCTCTCCTCCTCTCCTCCCTGCACATTTTTGGAACTGTCACTACCACTACTTGTTGCACTTTGTAGTTTGGCCTTGGTGTCTCGCAGTCTCTCTGTGTTTCCACAGATCCACCAGAGCCCCAACCGCCGATTGCATCGCCCCCCCCCCCCCCCCTTATTCCCTACTGTTACACCGGCCTGCGCTCCCCTTCCATGAACCAGTCTGCCATCCAGTCCCCCATCAAGCTGGCTTGCTCTCCCTTCCTCCCCTACCAGAAGCTTCCTTCTTCAGCTGTTATTAACATTTCCGTGTTTCCCACATTTTGCATTGTAAACTGTTTTCTTGTCTGTAGCAACATCTACTGCACGTCTGTCCGTCCTGGGTGAGGGATCCCTCCTCTGTTGCTCACCCTGAGGTTTCCCAGATTTTTCCCTGTTAAAAGGGTTTTCTATGGAGTTTTTCCTCAGTCGATGTGAGGGTCTAAGTGCAGAGGATGTTGTTATGATGCCATGTGAAGCCCTTTGAGACAAACTGTTTGAGAAAACGGGCTCTACAAATAAAATTGCCTTGCCTTGCCTAGCGTGTTCTCTCACTTAAACCAGCTGTGGCAGCTTTCATCATGTAATTGATTTTAAAATATAAATATGGAACAGAACCATTGGAATAAGATGTCAGGACATTTGAAGGAATGTAAATCTCCTGTTGAAATGTTGCAGTGTGCAGCTGAGGCTCTCTGGCAGTGGCACAAGGAGCCACAATGGCAGAACCTGGACCCTCCTGGAGGAGAACCAAAGGTGAGGGCCTTCTTGGCTCCAGATTGATGGAAATCAAGTGTCTGAGGCTGTTAGCAGCCATGAAGTTGATCTGGTTGGGCACTGGTATTTTTTCTTGCTGCAGCTCAGGAGTGATTCAGGAGAAGAGTTTCAGAACAGCCAAGGTTGGGACTGGAATTTTCAAATTTCCCCTGGAACCAGACAACCTTGGGAGGTAAAACCTCCAATCATAGCCACTCAGATGCAGCAGCAGAAAGAAGCTGTCATCTACCCTGACAGTCAGAGCATCAAGTCAAGAAAACATCAACCATCTTGTAGTTCCAAACCTTCACCTCTCAGATTCAGCTACTTCTTATTGTGGGACTTTAAATTTGAACACAATGGAATTTGGACAAGGAGTTTTCCTTCAAGTCCAAACATCATCGTCCAGCCTCCAACCAGAGGTCCATCAGTTATCATGGGAGCCACATGTGGAGTCTGGAGTCTTTTCTAGAATGTGACGGCAATGACAGTCCTGCCAAGTGACATCACTGACATGAATGGATGACTTCAGTCACGTGACTGAAGTGCTATGGTTCTTCTGATGAAGGGCGGCATGATGTTTGCTGTCTCAGGCTCCACCAAATGTCCTCTTCAGGACGCCACAATGTGTCCTCTTCAGTGCTCCATCTTCCCTGCATCAGAGACACAAGGGTTTCTCCTGGTGCCGACCCGATCATCCTTCTACCGAATGGTGAGGCGATGGATCCTCAGAGGACGCTTGGATCCTTCTTCTCATCAGTGCCACAGTTTTTCATGGAGGGAACAACAGGAGCTTTTTAGTCATGTTTTGCTTGGTGTTTCCTGCTCAGAGCATCAGGATCTGTGACGCCATCTTGTGGTAGTGGGTCATCATCTTGTTGTGTGATAGTGGATTCATTTATCTGCTATTTCAACACATTCAAGTTCATTATCCCTACATGTCAAAATACATTTGGTGTGGAGTTTTAGTTTCTGGCCTCAATCATAATGTGTGCATTTATTCTTCATGAACATTTCTCAGCTTTGTAAGTTTATGATATTTTGTCTTCCTCTGTTTTCTATTCCATTGTTGTTGATGATTCTATTGCAGGTTTGAGTTCCCTGTTGACTGAAGCAGAAACAGGAACAAAAAGCTGGAGGTGGTCAGAGCTCCAAGTTGGGACGCTGATATTAAAGTAGGAGACGAACACATCCAGGTTAGCCATCACTCTCAGAACCTGCTACTTTACCTCTTCAGAATGTAGCAGCATAGCATAGCTTCATCTCACCGGTTAGTGGCCCACTTTGATGTCTGGGATATGAGGTTAAAGGTTCTTTACAGCTCTGAATGAAGGGTTTATAAAGTGTTAACAATGCCATGAATAACACAAGCATTCAGTAATCCTTGATAAAAGGAGACTCACCATCAAGTTGGACCAGTTGAAGAACAAAAGGACTTCTACACTATCACATTTATCCTCTCTCTCTCTCTGCGTGGACACAACAAATGAGCTGGTTCAGAGACACGAGGCAAAAAAAGCTGGATGAACTCTTCTTCATTCCAAAAATGACTTCACCCTTGAACACTGATGTCAGGTCATTTTATAGGGTCCTCCATTTTTTCATTTATGTGACGTTGCATATTGGGAAATAATTAATTATAAAAAAAAATACTATATTTTGATGAAAACTATATTTGATCAGCAAAACTACATCGGGTCAAATAAATCCATCGTTAGTGACGGTGTTACTAATTTTAACTTAAGTGCTCTGGTGCTGATTGCCTCATTAAGATCTTCATGAAGAAATAAACTGAGATTTGTAAAAAAATTTTTTTTTTTTTTTTACAGAGTTGGCAGTTGTCTGAGCATTGAATCTTTCTTTGTGTTGAGAACAAACCCTCAAAGCCTTCATGTTTCAGTTTGCTTCACAGCTAACAGACAAACACCTCTGAGCCTGGTTCTGGTAGTCCAGGTTTAAACACCAACACAAGGATTTTATGCTGATTTCTTCACATGCAGCTGAAATCTAGACTTCAAGTGTTCATGTGAGGTTACAGCTTCACGCCTATTTAGTTTTCAACAAATATTAAGTCACTTTAATGCATTGAGCTTACAAACGAACTTTAGTCTCAGTAGCTGAATCTGTTAGGGGGAAGGCAGTGTGGACCGGCAGGAGCCTCCTACAAAATGCAATGGAGAGAAGAAGAAATCCTGAGGAGTCGCTATGAGATTGAAGTGTTAAAGACGTGGCTCCTTTGGTGGTGATAGGATTTGAGCTATTGACTCTATTTTTAGTTTATTTCAATGTTATTGCAAACATCAGCTGCTCACTTATCAGCTAGCAAGTAAACAACAGTATTGTTCAGTGTGCTAGCTGAAGTAGACCGAGCGGTCAGTTGAGTCTTTATTTCCATGTGTGCTCATGGTAGCAGGGGTTTAGATTTCTAAATGTAACCCTTTTACCACCGGCTCCAATATTAAAACCCACCTTAGGCTTACAGGGAACACTTTAACTCATTTCAAATATCTTGTATGGTAAAAGTCCCATCTGGAATAATTAATATCAATCTAGGGCAATGTATGATTCTCACTCTTAAATATTCAACTGGAGGCTATGGGGAGTACACTTGACCTTTAAACTCTGCTGTAAAGCTTCAGTAACAACACACAAATTCAATGAAACAACACAAGATTTCAGTTTAGAAAATGTATTAAAGGCTTGCAGAAAAACACATTCAAACCTTGAATAAACAAGACTATAGAAAATAAAAAGAAGAACCCCGGGGTATATTGTTTGTCTCTTTCAACTGTCTAATTTTATTTCGAGTGCACTCATGTTTACTTTCGTTGGCGCGCTTTAGTTGGAGCTCATGATGGAAACCTTTACCAGATCCCCCCGTGTGTCGGTGAAGTCAACAATACCGGACCGCAGCCGATGAATCCCTCGCTCGTTATGGCAGCAACCGTCCCGCTCGCAGCAGCCCGCAGCAACAGACCTCCGTGACTCGGCAGCAGCGGCACATCCTCCGTTAACGACTCTCTCCCGAGGCGACTATCCGAAGCTCCTGTCCCGTCCTTGCAGCGGCGTCTCCCTTCAGCGTGGACAGCGTTAGCCTAGCTCCCGCTAGCTTCTGTAACTGGACTTGCCTGGTGCTCAACAAAACACAATCGGTGGCGGAGAATCCGACTCACGCACTCCGATCACGTCGGTCAATTACAGTTCACAGTCCGTTACCGATAAAAACTCCTCTCCGACGACACACAGTCTCCAAACTCCGATAACGTTATGCCATTAACATGATGCTCCTTCTTCCTCGCGCGCGTTTCTCCCGGAAGTGTAAACACTAAAGGTCATGAACTCACGCACGTAACCTAACGTAATAGAATTACTTCAACATTTTTTAAAGACATTCACACCCCATGAAATGATGTTTTTTTTGAAAGTTACTAATTTTAAACAAATTTTATACATTTTAATATCTTCTTCATAACAAATACTAATTTATGTAAATTTTAGCTTAACCATGAACTGGTATTTTATTCTTAACTTATTCCTATGAAAATCATGAAATAAATACCACTGATTTATCGGAGTATTACATAAACCTAGGATTAAATTAAAGCTGCAGTCAGCGTTGTTTGGGCCTGAGCCTCCTCCCGCCCACCGGGGCCGAGCAGCAGGGGTCGTCCTGAATCCAGTGATGAATTTTATGAAAGTCTTGGGACTTGTACACTGCAAGCAATTGCTGTATGTTGGCCCTGCGATGGACTGTCGAACTGTCCAGGGTGAACCCCGCCTCTCGCCCGTTGATGCTGGGATAGTCTCCAGCCCCCCCGCGACCCTTAATAGTAAGGAATAAGCGGAAGACAACCATGGACGATAAAGCCTTAAGTAGCGAGTAAGGCGATTGTTAGGTACCTGAAGCTGGTAGACTTTAGCTGAAGTTAATGCTAATGCTACCTGACATTCTTGCTAGTTTATGAACTTTAATGGCAGGAGAATAAAGGGAACTATGTTCTTTTTCTGTACTGCATCAAACATGGAGGTGAGTTTAGTGTCATTTTGTGTATAAAATACTATCACAACATACAGACACAAGGTTTGATGAAACTTCACTATTTGAGGACATTTTTTTCAATATATTTTTTCTTTTTTTTGGGGGGGGGGTGAATGTCCTTTATTATTTTGTTTAATTGTTGCTTTTCTTTTCCTGATAGTTCATGGTAGCATTATCAGCTTTAGTCAGTAGAGGGCAGTATGCCCCCTATTGTTGTTTAGTTTGATGTGTCAAATTAATTTGACCTTGTCTGCTGCCTCTTGCAGGTTTCAACTTGAATGAGAAAGTTTTTTATTATCCACCAGTAGCGGCTGGCTCATAGGGGGCGCTGGGGCGCCGCCCCACCAGATGTGGAGAGGAAAATCTCTACATGTATTTATACATATATATGTGCATATGTTTACAATTTTTAGCGTCAATGTCAGCCTTACTTAATTGTGTGTGTCTACATGCAATATGGGTCATTTAAACAAAATTTACGCCAACTGACTCATTCAATTAATAGTGAATTTACTCTGATAGACTGTATAATTTGTCTTTAGGGGCGCTTGTCAGACCTGCAATTAATTAGCCAATCCTGTATGGTTGCTAGGGAAAAATAATGAATAATTGGCCAATCAACATCGCCAAATTTAACGGCGTAGGGGCGCCGGAAAAGTCGCCCCTACGCCAACGTAAAATGCGTGAAGGTTTGGATTGCGAAAGCTAGCTGAGGAGCCCGCGATATTCTTTTTGCGTAGTGAGATTCCCAGATTTCCGATGCCCTACGAAAAAAAATACCGCGAGAAGTGAGTGAGAGAGAAAATGGCGACAACAACGATCGAAGTTCAAGAGCAGAAGTTTCCACCGATTTCGGTGAGATCCCTTTTAAATTTCCCTTTTGCGAGGAGGACCATGGCGGAAAAAATCCGCGTTAAGGAGCTGGGACCGGACAAGCCTGAAATCAACATCCAGCAGCAGTCCAAGGAAAAGGCTAAATCCTACAATAGGACTTTTTGCCGGAGCTGGTTTCAGCGCAAGCCGTGGCTGACGGGTTGTGGAGCAGCCAACGCACTTTTTTGCTTCCCCTGCATCCCTTTCAGGAGTGACCGGTGTGATTCAGCATGGACACAGACAGGAATCACTGACCTAAAGCACCTCTCCGAGCGGATTAAGAAACACGAAAGAGCGAAAATTCACATGGAAAACTGCGTGAAGCTAGCGGTTCTTGGGAAGATTAGCATAGCAACGCAGCTCGATGACAGTCACCGCATCGCTGTAAGGAAGCACAATGATGAGGTAGATAAGAACCGTAACATCTTATCTAAGATAATTAACTGTTAAATTCTGTGGTGCTTTTGAACTGGCTCTGCGGGGACATGACGAAAGTGATTCCTCTGACAACGCTGGAATATTCAGAGGTCCAGTTGACTTGATGGCATCCATTGATCGGTACTTGAGGGAGCACCTTGAAAATGCAACCGTTTTTAAAGGCACCTCGAAGACAGTACAGAACGAGCTCCTGGACTGTATGCTGGCAGTTTTGAGAGAACAGATCCTGGATGAAGTTAAATCGGCAGACTTTTTAGCGATCCAGGCTGATGAAACTACTGACGTTTCAACACAGTGTCAGTTAGTCTTAGTTCTGAGATACATTGACGACCGCCACAATATTCAAGAGCGGTTCTTTGAATTTTTGAAGCTGCCCAACACCTGTGCGGATGCAATAGCCAGTGCCTTATTGGAGAGGCTGCACAGCATCCTTTCTGAGGGACAAGAAAAGAAGCTGATTGCCCAGGCCTGTGATGGGGCAGCTGTGATGAGGGGTGCCAAAGGAGGAGTGCAGCGAAAGGTACAAGACATCTATCCAAACGCTCACTATGTTCACTGCTATGCCCATCAGTTAAACCTGATACTGCAGCAAGCAACCTCCCACATCCCTCAGATCAGTCACTTTTTTTCTGACATGGGGGGATTTGCTTCTCTTTTCTCTAAGTCAAGCAAGAGAACTGCAGTGCTTGATGAGAAGTTTGCGCACCGACTTCCAAGTGCATCATCAACACGTTGGAACTTCAACAGTCGTGTTAACACAGTTTATGAGCACAAGAAGGATCTGGTGAATTGCTTTCAGGCTATCCGGAACAGTGAAGGGTTTGATAGCCAGACAAAGAGAGAAGCTGGTGGCTATGTGAGAATGCTGGAAGATGAAACTTTTTGTTTTTTACTGGCCCTGTTCCACAAAATCATGCCACATGTGGACATCCTTTACAACCAGCTGCAGAAGAGAAACATTGATGCTGTCTACATGGCAGGAGTCACCCAGACATTCATTGACCACATGCAGGCTATCAGGTATGCTAAATTAATTAATTTGTAGCCTAACCTCAATTTCTCTGTATATGTAGACTTAAATGCTTATATATCATCTTATTTAAAGAATTGATTTATCTGTATAATATAATTGACAGTAATGATATCCACCTTTGGTTTTGTTAATGTATCCCTAACCAGTTTTTAGAACTTACTCATGAAACTTATGTGTTGGGTCAGGGAGGATGTGCCTACTCTGGCTGAGGATGAGGAGTTCAGGGGACCTGCTCAGGAGCCACCCGCAAAGAGACGCAGAACCTTGGGAGAAGACACACTGCACCATTTGGCACTGGAGGTAAGAACTTGCTTCTTAGTGTGATTTGAATCACATTATTAAATAAAATCAAAATAAGATGTTGGCCATATGATACAGTGGTCCAGACTTAAATGTATATTGTTTTATGATGATATGAATCATTACAGTATGTTTATTACATAATATAGGCTAGCTCATCAGGTCAATGTATTAAGACAAGTGAAGATGCAATAATTCCTATTTTGTATAATTATATCATTGCATAGGTATGTGACACCATTGTGAGCCATGCCAAGGAGAGATTTAGTTTCACCAAGCATCTTGTCAGCGCCACACTCCTGCAAGGAGACCTGTTCCCACAGCACAGCCGAAAGTTCCCAGATTCAGCACTGAAAACCACAGTGGAAGCCTATCCCTCATTGGACAAGGCCAGACTTCAAACAGAGCTGTCTCTGATCTACGGGAACGAAGAGTTTCAGAGTTGCAGTGGTGCACTGGCTCTCTATCAGGTTTTGATGGAAAATAACCTTCAAGACACGTTCACTGAAACTGTAAGTCTGCTCAACATCCTCATCACCACACCAATGACAACGTCAGAATCTGAGAGGTGCTTCTCCACTTTGAAGAGGATAAAAACTTTTCTTACAAATACCATGGCACAAGATCGGCTCAACGCTCTGGCTATGCTCTCCACTGAGAAAAAACTGACACGAAACATTCCTGGTTTCAACACCAGGGTCATTGAGAAATTTGCCTCCCAGAAAGAGAGACGAGCAAAGTTCCTGTACAAATAACTGCTGAATTCAAACACACACCCAGAAAGACTGAAACAAATAGACAGAGAGACAGAGGGACAGAGACAGGTAGACGAAGAGAGAAAGAGAGACGGACACAAAGAGAGAGAGACAGAGAGAGACACACACACTAAGAGACAGACAAACAGAGATAGAGACACAGAGAAAAGGACACAAAGACGGAGACACAGAGAAGGAGACAGAGACAGACACAGATGAACAAAGAGAGAGACAGAGAGAGAGAGACAAACACACACATTGTTGATTTGTATTGTATAGATTAAGCTCAAATCACCTTCTGTAAAGTTAACATCATTGTATAATATTTGATCGCATAAAATTTACTGTAGTTGTAAATTGTTGTTGTTTTTTTTTGTCTTTGAAACTGTCGATTTTAAGAAGGAAAGTAAATACTATTTTAAAACATTTAATAATTGTCCGGCTGCTCTTTTTGAATGATTATACTAGACTAGGCACGGAAATGTTTTTGGCACACCAGCCCCACCAAGAATTTTTTTCACCTGCCACCACTGGCTTCTGTCATTTAGTTTCCAGGAAATGTTGATGACACACTGGGATTTTTTGTTCTCCTGCTGTCACTGTCAAGTGCCAGCTTAACATGTGAGAGGTAGCAGGATCCATGCATGTGTTCATGTTTACAGCAGACAAGGAGGAAACCTTGGAGGATTTCAGGGACTTTTAGCAGTGGTTCACACTTCAGGTGTGAAAGCTTCTGAGTATAAAATTTTAAGTGAGCGAGCCAGGAGTTGAAGCTAGAATCTTCTGACAGTAGTCAGTCATGCTATCCATTGCACCACCAGCCCTGTGAAAACCTCTTCATGTTCATGTGTACTTGATTTTATAGAAAATCCAAACGATCTGGTGGCATTTTCAGGGGACACAATGGTGCAGTGGTCAGCACTGTGGCCTCACAGCAAGAAGGTTCCAGATTTGAGCCCCAATTGTGTGAGTCTGCATGTTCTCCCTGTTCCTGTGTGGGTTCTCTCTGGTACTCCAGCTTCCTCCTACAGTCCAAAGACATCAAGAGGGGACGAGGCTGATTGATACTCTAAATTGACTGTAGGTGTGGCTGTGAGTGTGAATGGTTGTCTGTCTCTGTGTGTTGGCCCTGTGATGGACTGGTGACCTGTCCAGGATGAACCCCGCCTCTTGTCCGAAGGCTGCTGGGATAGGCTCCACCCCCACACACAAACCTTGACATATAATCAGTGGAGAAAAGGAAATTAATCTACACTCATGGCTGAATCTTGAGTTTTGAGAACTTAACTGGATATAAACTCTGAGAATTCAGGGTAAGGACCAGGAGGATGGGACACAATAATAGATAGGAGGAAATGTGGAGTCTGGGTTCTTTTCTAGAATGTGAAGGCAATGACAGTCCTGCCAAGTGACATCACTGACATGAATGGATGACTTCAGTCACATGACTGGATGACTTCAGTCACATGACTGGATGACAGTGTAGATTCCAATGTAGAGGTTGGGGAAATAGTCTCTGAGAATCCAGCTTGAACCAACGCCCTCCTTGTTCTTCAAAAACCCAAACAGCGACCATCAGTCTCCCTCCAATCCTGTACTTGGGTTCAATGTTGCTGTTCCATTTAGCAGCAGTAGGTGTCGCTGTGATACCAGGTTCAGTTCAAGAGTCCCAACTCCAGCTCATGTTGGTGACCTCAGTGGCAGGGTAAAATGGCGCTTCAGTGGATCATGTGGATCAACTCATGTCTGTCCTCACTGCTCCACAGGTCTGTCAAATGTTCTGTAAAATAGTTTGACCCAGCAGAGATGCTAGATTAGGAGTTGATGGGAGTTGTTGCAGATACTAGTGTCCAAAGTCCAGCTTGAACCTAGTTTGTGCACTTATTTGTCAAGCTAGCAGAGATTCTTTTCACTGCCAAGCTAAAGTGACTTCTGTCAACAAAGGTAAACATACAAAAGGATATTTCTACTGTCAGTTCAAGATTTTTATCAAACTCCTTTTTCATTGCTTCAACCTTCCTCTTGTTGTTAGCTTTCTGTTCCCATCTCTTATGTTAACAGGTCAGTTTTGACCCTCGTCTTCAACCAGCTGTAAAATAAACTAAAAACAATTTTCTATCATCCAAGTTGTTTCCCATCTCCCGGTTACCTTGTTAGGCTTCCTTATCCATGGAAATATTGATGGGAATATTTTGTTGTGGGCCTCTGGACCTTTTTTTAGTCAGTAAACCCTCGATTTCAGTTAAAAAATGATCAAATGAACCTCAAGAAAATCATAGAAATAAACAAAAGGTTGTTGTGTTTCCTGACCATTACTGAGGGGTGTTAGAACACATCTCTGACATGGATTGGTTTGATTTATTATTCATTTTAATATTATTAACTATTGTAACATCCATGGTGTTATGGGTCAGTTTCGACCCTCATATATTTACTTCAAGAAAAAGGCAAAAAAGTCTCTTTTTTTCAGCAATAGAACTTTAATACAAACACAAAATGAAAAGCAGAAATGGAGTCACTGCAGGAACAGGAGCTCCATGGAGCTCAAAGGAGTGATCACTCTCAACTTTGAGCAGTCCTGTTCAGAGTTTTCCAAAAGGGCTTTGAGAGACCAAGAGTTCCCCAGAGCTGCAAGGAGGAACAAGAAGGAGACTTGGAAAAAGAAGGGAGGGAAACCTGTTGATGTGTTATGAACTTAAGTCACATAAAGTTCTCCATTTATTGAGTTTGTATTTTAAAACTTAATTGTGCATTTCAGTGTTGAACAATAAAGAATGTGTTTATTGGTGATAAAGCATTTCAAGCTTTAAGTAGGAGGAATTGCTTTCTTGATCACCCCTTGACTAAAAACACCTACAAAATAAAACACACCACTGCTGTGGGCACCCACCTCATGGGAGTCAGGCCCCTGGTGGTCATGGCCCCCAGGAGCCGTGGTGGGCGTCCCTGATTTTCATTTCTAAAAGGTGGCAACCTGACAGCAAACAAACCCATCCTCTGAACTTGGAGTCTCAGTTGAGGCTGCATCTGAAACCAAAGACTGTGTATGAATAACTGTCAACCCACATTCTTTGTCTGGACTAAAAGTTAATTAGTTAACAGTTAGCTAAGCTACCTGTGGTCAACTACTGATTTAAAAAAGGTCCAGAGGCCAACAACAAAATTTTCAAATCATCCAGTCATGTGACTGAAGTCATCCAGTCATGTGACTGAAGTCATCCATTCATGTCAGTGATGTCACTTGGCAGGACTGTCATTGCCGTCACATTCTAGAAAAGAATCCAGACTCCACATGTGGCTCCCATGATAACTGATGGACCTCTGGTTGGAGGCTGGACGATGATGTTTGGACTTGAAGGAAAACTCCTTGTCCAAATTCCATTGTGTTCAAATTTAAAGTCCCACAATAAGAAGTAGCTGAATCTGACAGGTGAAGGTTTGGAACTCCAAGATGGTTGATGTTTACTTGACTTGATGCTCTGACTGTCAGGGTAGATGACAGCTTCTTTCTGCTGCTGCATCTGAGTGGCTATGATTGGAGGTTTTACCTCCCAAGGTTGTCTGGTTCCAGGGGAAATTTGAAAATTCCAGTCCCCAACCTTGGCTGTTCTGAAACTCTTCTCCTGAATCACTCCTGAGCTGCAGAAAGAACAAATACCAGTGCCCAACCAGATCAACTTCATGGCTGCTGACAGCCTCAGACACTTGATTTCCATCAATCTGGAGCCAAGAAGGCCCTCACTGTGGTTCTCCTCCAGGAGGGTCCAGGTTCTGCCATTGTGGCTCCTTGTGCCACTGCCAGAGAGCCTCAGCTGCACACTGCAACATTTCAACAGGAGATTTACATTCCTTCAAATGTCCCGACATCTTATTCCAATGGTTCTGTTCTATCTTTATATTTTAAAATCAATCACACAATGAAAGCTGCCACAGCTGGGTTAAGAGAGAGAACACACTAAGAGATTTGAAACCAGTAAAATATGCTTTTCTGTGTGCAAACTAGTGAGGGGCATGGAAGGATATTTTACCACCAAGACAGAACCCAAACTTTAGTCATGTGATGAGATGGTGACTCTGATTATGAAGTTAATGGACAAAATGTGAATTGAAAGAAAATACATTAAAAAAATACTAAATAAACAAATAAATAAAAGAAGCAGCACAAATGACATTTTTCTGCACAAATTTACTGGTATTAGACTGCATTTTTGGTTCATGAGTAGATGAAAGAGTATCACATATATATTATATACATGTGATACATGCACGTGGCTTTGGACAAAAGCTTCAAGAAATTGTAGAATTATTTAAATGTTCCAAGTGCACTGTTTCAGGTTTCTTGAAGATGCTTCAGCTCTCATCAAAGAGGTGTCTTCAGTTTTCTTCACTGATGGGAGGATTTATAGCTCTGTGGGGGCGGGACCTTCTACAGAGGTGATTGACACATGTGAGCTCTGGGTGTCTGAGTTGTTTTGGTCAGGTTGTGAAAGGGAAGTTGACTCAACTGGTATCTGTGTCAGTTAAAAGCCTCACAGTAATTCCATAATGTAGGAGTAGAAACCAGAGTCGCTCACGACGAGGATGGGATTCGAACCCATGCGTGCAGAGCACAATGGATTAGCAGTCCATCGCCTTAACCACTCGGCCACCTCGTCTGCTGACAGCAATCCTGAGCTTTTAAACACCTGAACTCTTTGGAGCCTATTTGTCAGAAATGGACCCAGCAGGAGCCACTGAACACAACTCTGACATAATCAGGCTTCTTCCCAGCAGCATCGTGCTACAGAAGGCAGAATACAGACCATCGATACATCATCAGAGTGAACACCAGCTGATGTTTACAAGTTTAATTCACCTCTGACTACAAAATGACATCCAAGCTCAGATTCTCTTGTCCTGATTGAACAAGTAAATGTTTAAGAAGATGAGAGTACCAGACTTTTTCATCCAAGGAAACAAGCATCCTATCACTGTCCTATGCAGAGTTTCTTTAAAAAAAAAAAGTGAGACAACCTCAAGATTTTCTGTTTCCTCTTGTTGGATTTTGCCACAGAGAATCAGAGCCAATCAAAAGCTTGTTGGACTTTAACGTTGGAGGACTGAACAAGTCATGACATCATCAGTTTTACCTTCACAGGTGCTTCATTTACTTTACTTTCAATTTTACAGAGGTAGAACCTGAAATCAAAAGCTGTCCATCAAAAGAAGTGAAAGCTTACCAGGCTGTGATGTTCTTGTCTACAAACTCTGTCTTGTATGGAGCTTCAATCTTTAATAAAAAGAATAAAAAGAAGATAACACTTGTTGTGATTTGGCGCTTTAAAAATAAAACTTACGACTTACATGGAAACTGTCTGGGGGGGGGGGGGGTGGAGCCTCCATCAGGTATGTGTTTGATGTCTGAATTCTTTCTCTGATGTCTGAATTCTGTCTTTGATCTCTGGGTTCTGAGCATTGATCTCCTGCTTCAGTCTTTGATCTCTGACTGATCCTAAACTAATCAAAGGATCACATCAGCATATTGGTCCAGTCTACAGATGGTGATTTTACCTATTTGAAGCCTTATTTTGTGTTTGATGGACATTTTTAAAATCATTAATGACTTTTTGACTGAACATCCTGGACACTGTGGTGCCTGATGAGGAGACAACTTGGGTACAAAGTTGAAGAGGAGGGTTTTTGGAGAGGGGATATTTTTGCAGTGTTCCAAGTCAATAATAACTGTGGCAAATATCATCATTTTTCAAAATGTCCTCACGAAGATGGTTTGAAATTCTGTCTCTCCCTCATCCTCAGCTGCTGCAGCACTTTAAAGAAAACCTTTGACTCGTGGATCTAAAAAGATCAGATGTTGTCTCCTCCAGAACATCAACACTTTAACGTTGTTGGCAGGACTCCAACCTGAGCAGGGAGACCCCAATGGATTTCTAGTCCATCGCCTTCACCACTCGGCCACAACAACCACATTCACACACACATTTGTAAAAGATTCACATTGACACAACTCTTTAAAATTGTGTCACAAGCCCATTTGTGTGAGGTCCTATTTTCTCTTTTTCCGCATTCCTTTGTTTCCAGGTCTCAAATAAGTGCAGAATTACAAAGACAAGCAAGCTGGATCCATCCTGGGCAGGTGATAGGAGCCATTGACCACTGGCCAGAGACCCTGGCACAGACTTTGGGGGGTGGTGAGAGAGAGCATTTCTACAATTATATTATACATTTATAGAATTCTACAATCCTACAATTTCATTGAGCAGACGCTTTTGTCCAAAGCCACTTGCATATTTTTTCGGTGAGTTTGGCTCCTGAGCTCAAGACAGTTGTGACTCATAAAGGACAGCTTCAAATGCAGCTGTGAAGCCTCATTGTCAGCTGGGAGGAACGACAGGTGTCTCCCTCTAGTGGCTCCTCACAGCAACACGAGCCTCATTTCATTCACATGCATCCACCACCTCACTACCAAAGGCCAGTTGGGCCTCCACAGACAGGTGAGTTTCAAGTGTTGGACAAAGGTCTTTAAGATGTTCTTATTAATTCTATAACATCTGAGATTAAAATCTATGGAATTACAACCAACAAGCAGTCAAACACCTGATCAGATGCTCCTTCATGAGGCTGAGAAGAATCAATCTAAACTGGGATGAAGAAAATTAATTGAGAAGAGAAACCTACTGATTGGATGACATGGACCCACCTGATCCATGTCAGCCTTGTTGGAGCAGAAAGAGGTGGATCAGAGGAATCAGTGGATCAAGACTCAGGTGTCAGATGAAGAATCTCTTTATTCACAATTGAGTCGGAGAAATCTTCCAACGTGAACGTGACAGACCATTTTATACCAAAGACAGGCTGTGTGTGTGTGTGTGTGTGTGTGTGCGTGCGTGTGTCCCTACTGACTGGAAACTGAATAATAACCGGACTTATTTTTGTTATTGACCAAGTCTGGGTGACTCACTAAATTCATAACTGAAGTGATTATTTAATTAATAAACAAGACATTTGTCCAAAAGTCATGATCAAATTCATGTAAAATCTGAGCAACGAGGGTTTGAAAATGTTCAAATGAGCCAAAACAATGTCCTGGGATCCAACCAGGGACCTTTAGATCCACACCAATCTTCCCTGACCTCATAGAAACTGGAACATTTCAACAAATAAATTCAAATTCAACTAAGCAGCAACTCTAGAACAGTCAGAGCACTTGCTAATTCCCCTGTTAGCTCCAGATCAGACAATGCAGGCTCACCTTCACACTTGGTTGTACGACCGTCACCAGTTGAAGCTTCTCTGGTTCAACAAACTCTGGGGACTCAAGACACAAATCAGCACCGGTGCAGGTCCAGATCCAGATGTTAGCTGATGGGGACAATGGCTTAAGGGAGCTCCAGGTAGCTGGTTTGAACTGGTCCCTCATCTCTGTGAGTAGAAACCATCTGAGGTGGAGGGTGAAGATCTGCTTTGACTTCCTGATCTCCCAGTAAAGCCAGTATAGATGTTGAGCTTGGAGGAGTTGATGGCCTCCTTCATCTTCTTGTTGGAGATGTTTGCTAAACTCAGCACCACCACAGATCAGAGGAAAGTCCACTTGTCAGCTGGACACTGGAGTTTCTAGTGACCTGCAGGATCTTAGTTGTGGTGGCAGCAGGCCTGTTCTAAGAGCTTTGCTCACATTCATGATCAGGCTTCATAATGGTTCTGGACCACTGTGTGATAGGAGCTGATCCTGGAGCAGCAGAAGACAAATATAGAGAAGAAAAGACAAAAGACAGAGAGAAATGAGGGAGAGAATGACAAAAAGATGGGAACAAGATGAGGGTGAAAGACAAGCAGAGAGAAAGACAGGGGGACAGGGGGATGGAAGACAGACACACAACCAACAACAGCAACAGCAGCAATAATAGTTTTGATATTGTCCTGTTATTGATGTTTTCATGTGAAAGTGGCATATTTAAGATAAAAGACACTGTTAGAACAGAAAGATCCATAAAACCCACCAACCAGAGGTGTGTCTGGTACAGATGTGGAATTATTGGCTCACACAATGTTGAGGCAACTGGGAAGAAGACAAACAAAAGAGGCTTGTTTGATTCAGACATTCATCAAAAATGGTCCTGTAGAACTGTTCAATGTGTCATGACTTCAGAAGCTCAAATCCTCTCTTAGTTCTAGTGAGAGTGGAAGAGATTATAAAATGAGAGAAGCAGGGCCCTCCCTCAGAGCTGAAACAGCTCAGTTGGGAGAGCGTCAGACTGAAGATCTAAAGGTCCCTGGTCCGATCCCAGGTTTCAGCAGAGGAACAGCATTGACTTTACTTTCCAGTGGAGGAACTGCAGACATGAAGGAAACGAACATCTTGTCCTGTGCATTCTTATGACATTCAAGACATTTTTGGAGCCTCTTGTTGGATTTTGCCACAGAGAATCAGAACCAATCAAAAGCATGGTGGACTTGAACATGGAGAATTGAACAAGTCAAGAAAGCAGCAGTTTGACCTTCACAGGTGTTTCTTTTCCTGTCTAAATGCTGAAGGTTGAGCCTCTTCAGCTCTGCAGCCTCCTCCAGCAGCACCCAGATCTGGAATGAGAGGAGCCAAAAAGGCTCCAGAAAAGGAGACAAGTTAGTAATACCTATGAGTATAATTAATGTATGACACATATAGGAGGAGAGAGAGGAGTAGAGAGAAGCCCAGTACACTGCATCTGCCATCTGTCTACTTCAAATTACACGCTGCATGACATTCAATTTCAAAGCTGCAGAAAGGCGCTTCAAGAAAAGGTGTGTGAGGGAAGCTCGCTCATGCTGGTCCCCAAAGACTCAAAGCTGCCCTTTCCTCACAAAGAAACAAAAAAGCTTAAAGCACCTGGTATTCCCAGGCGGTCTCCCATCCAAGTACTAACCAGGCCCGACCCTGCTTAGCTTCCAAGATCAGACGAGATCGGGCGTGTTCAGAGTGGTATGGCTGTAAGCCTTTGACTCTTACACACATGGGCTCTATATCCATTTCACTCACTTTCCAACCTCAGACAAAAAGTGATGCGCAAAAGCCTCAGGGTCTTTTCACACGCCAAATTGGTGTCCTTTCAATAAAACGAAAAGAATGTTGATGTCATCGAGAGAAAAGTACTGCATCTGCCATCTGTCTACTTCAAATTACACGGTGCATGACATTAAATTTCAAAGCTGCAGAAAGGCGCTTCAAGAAAAGGTGTGTGAGGGAAGCTCGCTCATGCTGGTCCCCAAAGACTCAAAGCTGCCCTTTCCTCACAAAGAAACAAAAAAGCTTACAGCACCTGGTATTCCCAGGCGGTCTCCCATCAAAGTACTAACCAGGCCCGACCCTGCTTAGCTTCCGAGATCAGACGAGATCAGGCGTGTTCAGAGTGGTACGGCCGTAAGCCCTTGACTCTTACACACATGGGCTCTATATCCATTTCACTCACTTTACAACCTCAGAAAAAAAGTGACGTGCAAAAGCCTCACGGTCTTTTCAAACGCAAAATAGTTGTCCTGTCAAAACAAAGAAAAGAATGTTGATGTCATCCAGAGAAAAGTACTGCATCTGCCATCTGTCTACTTCAAATTAACCACTGCATGACATTCCATTCCAAAGGTGCGGAGGGCGCTTCAAGAAAAGGTGTGTGAGGGAAGCTCGCTCATGCTGGTCCCCAAAGACTCAAAGCGGCCCTTTCCTCACAATGAAACAAAATAGTTTACAGCACCTGGCATTCCCAGGCGGTCTCCCATCCAAGTACTAACCAGGCCCGACCCTGCTAAGCTTCCGAGATCAGACGAGATCGGGCGTGTTCAGAGTGGTATGGCCGTAAGCCCTTGACTCTCACACACATGGGCTCTATATCCATTTCATTCACTTTACAACCTCAAAAAAAATGTGATGTGCAACAGCCTCACGGTCTTTTTACACACCAAATAGTTGTCCTGTCAATACAAAGAAAAGAATGTTGATGTCATCTAGAGAAAAGTACTGCATCTGCAATCTGTCTACTTCAAATTACACACTGCATGACATTCCACTCGAAAGCTGTGGAGGGAGCTTCAAGAAAAGGTGTGTGAGGGAAGCTCGCTCATGCTGGTCCCCAAACACTCAAAGCTGCCCTTTCCTCACAATGAAACAAAAATGCTTACAGCACCTGGTATTCCCAGGCGGTCTCCCATCCAAGTACTAACCAGGCCCGACGCTGCTTAGCTTTCGAGATCAGACGAGTTCAGAATGGTATGGCCGTAAGTCCCTGACTCTGACACACATGGGCTCTATATCCATTTCACTCACTTTACAACCTCAGAAAAAAAGTGAAGCGCAAAACCCTCAGGGTCTTTTCACACGACAAATAGATTTCCTGTCAATGAAAGAAAAGAATGTTGATGTCATCTAGAGAAAAGTATTGCATCTGCAATCTGTCTACTTCAAATTACACGCTGCATGACATTCAAAATCAAAGCTGCAGAAAGGCGCTTCAAGAAAAGGTGTGTGAGGGAAGCTCGCTCATGCTGGTCCCCAAACACTCAAAGCTGCCCTTTCCTCACAATGAAACAAAAAAGCTTACAGCACCTGGTATTCCCAGGCGGTCTCCCATCCAAGTACTAACCAGGCCCGACCCTGCTTAGCTTCCAAGATCAGACGAGATCGGGCGTGTTCAGAGTGGTATGGTCGTAAGCCCTCGACTCTTACACACATGGGCTCTATATCCATTTCACTCACTTTACAACCTCAGGAAAAAAGTGAAGCGCAACAGCCTCAGGGTCTTTTCACACGCCAAATAGGTGTCCTGTCAATGAAAGAAAAGAATGTTGATGTCATCTAAAGAAAAGTACTTCATCTGCCATCTGTCTACTTCAAATTACACGCTGCATGACATTCAATTTCAAAGCTGCAGAAAGGCGCTTCAAGAAAAGGTGTGTGAGGGAAGCTCGCTCATGCTGGTCACCAAAGACTCAAAGCTGCCCTTTCCTCACAAAGAAACAAAAAAGCTTACAGCACCTGGTATTCCCAGGCGGTCTTCCATCCAAGTACTAACCAGGCCCGACCCTGCTAAGCTTCCGAGATCAGACGAGATCGGGCGTGTTCAGAGTGGTATGGCCGTAAGCCCTTGGCTCTGACACACATGGGCTCGATATCCATTTCACACACTTTACAACCTCAGAAAAAAAGTGATGCCCAACAGCCTCAGGGTCTTTTCACACGCCAAATCGGTGTCCTGTCAATAAAAGAAAAGAATGTTGATGTCATCTAGAGAAAAGTACTGCATCTGCCATCTGTCTACTTCAAATTACACGCTGCATGACATTCAATTTCAAAGCTGCAGAAAGGCGCTTCAAGAAAAGGTGTGTGAGGGAAGCTCGCTCATGCTGGTCCCCAAACACTCAAAGCTGCCCTTTCCTCACAATGAAACAAAAAAGCTTACAGCACCTGGTATTCCCAGGCGGTCTCCCATCCAAGTACTAACCAGGCCCGACCCTGCTTAGCTTCCAAGATCAGACGAGATCGGGCGTGTTCAGAGTGGTATGGCCGTAAGCCCTTGACTCTTACACACATGGGCTCTATATCCATTTCACTCACTTTACAACCTCAGAAAAAAAGTGAAGCGCAACAGCCTCAGGGTCTTTTCACACGCCAAATAGGTGTCCTGTCAATGAAAGAAAAGAATGTTGATGTCATCTAGAGAAAAGTACTGCATCTGCCATCTGTCTACTTCAAATTACACGCTGCATGACATTCAATTTTAAAGCTGCAGAAAGGCGCTTCAAGAAAAGGTGTGTGAGGGAAGCTCGCTCATGCTGGTCCCCAAAGACTAAAAGCTGCCCTTTCCTCACAAAGAAACAAAAAAGCTTACAGCACCTGGTATTCCCAGGCGGTCTCCCATCAAAGTACTAACCAGGCCCGACCCTGCTTAGCTTCCGAGATCAGACGAGATCGGGCGTGTTCAGAGTGGTATGGCCGTAAGCCCTTGACTCTTACACACATGGGCTCTATATCCATTTCACTCACTTTACAACCTCAGAAAAAAAGTGACGTGCAAAAGCCTCACGGTCTTTTCAAACGCCAAATAGTTGTCCTGTCAAAACAAAGAAAAGAATGTTGATGTCATCTAGAGAAAAGTACTGCATCTGCCATCTGTCTACTTCAAATTAACCACTGCATGACATTCCATTCCAAAGGTGCGGAGGGCGCTTCAAGAAAAGGTGTGTGAGGGAAGCTCGCTCATGCTGGTCCCCAAAGACTCAAAGCGGCCCTTTCCTCACAATGAAACAAAATAGTTTACAGCACCTGGTATTCCCAGGCGGTCTCCCATCCAAGTACTAACCAGGCCCGACCCTGCTTAGCTTCCAAGATCAGACGAGATCGGGCGTGTTCAGAGTGGTATGGCCGTAAGCCCTTGACTCTCACACACATGGGCTCTATATCCATTTCATTCACTTTACAACCTCAAAAAAAATGTGATGTGCAACAGCCTCACGGTCTTTTTACACACCAAATAGTTGTCCTGTCAATACAAAGAAAAGAATGTTGATGTCATCTAGAGAAAAGTACTGCATCTGCAATCTGTCTACTTCAAATTACACACTGCATGACATTCCACTCGAAAGCTGTGGAGGGAGCTTCAAGAAAAGGTGTGTGAGGGAAGCTCGCTCATGCTGGTCCCCAAACACTCAAAGCTGCCCTTTCCTCACAATGAAACAAAAAAGCTTACAGCACCTGGTATTCCCAGGCGGTCTCCCATCCAAGTACTAACCAGGCCCGACGCTGCTTAGCTTTCGAGATCAGACGAGTTCAGAATGGTATGGCCGTAAGTCCCTGACTCTGACACACATGGGCTCTATATCCATTTCACTCACTTTACAACCTCAGAAAAAAAGTGAAGCGCAAAACCCTCAGGGTCTTTTCACACGACAAATAGATTTCCTGTCAATGAAAGAAAAGAATGTTGATGTCATCTAGAGAAAAGTATTGCATCTGCAATCTGTCTACTTCAAATTACACGCTGCATGACATTCAAAATCAAAGCTGCAGAAAGGCGCTTCAAGAAAAGGTGTGTGAGGGAAGCTCGCTCATGCTGGTCCCCAAACACTCAAAGCTGCCCTTTCCTCACAATGAAACAAAAAAGCTTACAGCACCTGGTATTCCCAGGCGGTCTCCCATCCAAGTACTAACCAGGCCCGACCCTGCTTAGCTTCCAAGATCAGACGAGATCGGGCGTGTTCAGAGTGGTATGGCCGTAAGCCCTTGACTCTTACACACATGGGCTCTATATCCATTTCACTCACTTTACAACCTCAGAAAAAAAGTGAAGCGCAACAGCCTCAGGGTCTTTTCACACGCCAAATAGGTGTCCTGTCAATGAAAGAAAAGAATGTTGATGTCATCTAGAGAAAAGTACTGCATCTGCCATCTGTCTACTTCAAATTACACGCTGCATGACATTCAATTTCAAAGCTGCAGAAAGGCGCTTCAAGAAAAGGTGTGTGAGGGAAGCTCGCTCATGCTGGTCCCCAAAGACTAAAAGCTGCCCTTTCCTCACAAAGAAACAAAAAAGCTTACAGCACCTGGTATTCCCAGGCAGTTTTCTATTCAAGTACTAACCAGGGCCGACCCTGCTTAGCTTCCTAGATCAGACGAAATCGGGCGTGTTCAGAGTGGTATGGCCATAAGCCTTTGACTCTTAAACAAATGGGCTCTAT